>NC_142315.1:17811785-18123095 GCF_054855325.1 Carica papaya
GTGGGTTAGAGGAGTTGATTTGATCCTTCCCATACCCTCCCGCGTCATCTAGTCATGTAATGATGTGATAGGGAACCTTCCTAGTCAAGAAGAGATTCATGCTACTATAAAGGCCGAGCACCTTATCACGGAAGATACAAAAAGAGAGGAAGTCAACCCATAAGACGAGTCGTGTTTATTTGATAATTCTTTTATTTTCAGTGATGATACCTTGCATGATCCACGAGGAAGTGTGATTCCAGTCATGAACCACATCAATGATGAAGTCAATGAACCAGGCAAGTATGGCGTGATTTCTATTGTTATCACTAATATGTTCCCTTGTGATGAAGGTCTAGATTCGAAGGCGAATTTTTTTGAAGAAGGGAGAATGATTTGATCTTGGATGGCCTAAATTTAGTTCCAAAGATGAAATTATGTATCAAGGAGGAACCCCATTAGTAATCTAGACTCCTGCAGAATAGTTACCTATGAGTCCACTACAGCACTAGGTCATGCCCATGTAGCACAACAGACATGGACACATAGGTCCTGCAAGTCCTTTCCTAAATAGGCAAGAAACTCTAGAATCCTTTTGTTTCTTATACAGGGGTAGCTCAAACAAGAAAATAAATTTCAGTTTCCTAAACTGAAATGCCTTAAACAGGAAAATGACTTCATCCCTAACTACTTTCCTAAATGAGATTACTCCAAAGAATGGGCCCAATTTACTCAAAGGAAGATTAATGCCCAAGTGAAGTTAATGGGCTTTAAGAATTGTAAAGAAGTCCAAGTGTTAGCCCAACTAGAGTGGGCCAAGTCAAGGAAGCACCAAAAGGGAGAAACCTGAGCCATGACGTGGGCTTGGAAGCCCATTACGTGTGCACTTGAAGGCCCACATGCATCGGTTGCGCAGCCCACAACCCAACCAATCCCGCATGCATGGAAGTATGCTATGCATGTGAGAAAGCCAAAGCCACGCACAGTAGCAAACACATGTGTAGAATTGCTGCACACTCACAACAGCAAATCATGCACCTAGGGCACCCGTGCATACTGATTCTGCTGCGCGCATACATTACTGTGAAGTTGTTGTGCCTACCTCATGCAAACAACAACTATTAAGTCCGATTTGGACTCTTACTTCTTTTTTTCCCAATCTGATTCACATGCAGATTCCTACTCAAATTCAATGATAAAAGAGGCATGCTAGCAGCAAATATAATATAAAAAAAGAGACTTCTTTTTCCTAATTAAACATGTGAATTTTATGGAAAAATTTCCAAGAAGAATTCTTCATAAACTTAAAGTCAACATGGAGATTAAAGGCACATGAAAAATATAGATATAAGAAGAAGATTTATCTAGTATTATTTTATAAATATTTTTATTAATACTTTAAAGTTAAGTCTTGTCCATAGGATTAATTAATTATTATTTTAAGATTAGAATAAGAATTTAATTGTGACACCCCGCACCTTTGCACTTCATGTGGTATTAACACTCCATTTTATTTGGGCCTTTGGCCATTAAATTTATATGGTGTAATATTATTTAAATTTATTTTATTTTGAATTTTTTCCCTTTTTCCTTAATTTATCGAAAAATTTATTATTTTATTTTATCTTAATTTAATTTAATTTAATTTATTTTAAGGTTTTCAAAATAAAAAGAGAAAAGAAAAAAAATTTAAGAAAAAAGCTACGGGAAAAACCCAGCCCGCATGGGCCTATCCTCACGCTTGCACGAAAGTGCCCGCGCACTGTGAGCCCGGGCAAAAGTACCTGTGCACCACTCGCCCACGCGTACGTGCATCAGGCTGATTGGGCGTGAATGCAGGCGCACGACCCATCAGCCAGGTGCCCGTCCGCACCCTGTCTGCGCGTGAATCTTGTGCGTAAACATGTACGTTAGGCACGTGGATCTAGCGTGCAAAGTTGTCGCGTCAAGCGTGCGACTCCGCATCGCGCTTGTGTGATGCGATAGGTGCAAAACAACCCACACGTGCGTTGTCCTTGCCCTAGGCTCATGTCAGTGCGCCATCCGGGTGCGCAGACTAGCTGTGCGTGCATAACACCCCCAAACCTCTGTGCTTAATTTATAATGTGAACACCTATTTATTTGGGGCTTGAGGTCGTTTAAAACTCCTTAATATTTTATATATTTTATTTTTTGGATGAGTATCGTATTTCGTAATTTAAACTTCATATTTTTTTTGATTGAATAATTGTCAAAATTAATTATTTTATTTTATCGTAGGAAAAATTATATTTTATTTATTATTTAAAAGATTTTAAGAAAAAATAGAGAAAAAGATAGAAAATCTTGAGGGAATGCGCGTGGGAAGGATCCTGCTTGCACAGGCTCCACAAATCTCATGCGCATGTACGTGCATGGCCAGCGCAGGATGTGCGCACTATGCACATGTCCCATCCCCGTAGGGTGCGAGGCGCGATCTGCGTGCACATCCCATTGGCCCAAGGACATGGCCAGACCAGTAGCCCAGGGTCGTGTGTATCACCTTGATGAATCTGGTGCCCTCACCACTCCTATCATCATCCAGTGTATGCTTTCTATCCATGATATTTCTGTCAGAGCTCTTATCGATACAAGTGCTACCCACTATTTTATTTCTTGTTTATTTTCTTGTAAATTAGATATTAGGTCGTCAAAAATATCCCTCACAATATTTAAAAACTAGCCTCGAAATTTTAAGAGAAACAGAATACAATCGGAGAAAACTTACCTTAAGCTTGTGGGTTCCCTTGTGTTGGTTATGAGCTTTATCCCTCTTTTTATCTCTTTTTCTTTTGGTTTCTTCCCTCTTTCTTCCTTCCTCTCCCTTTTTCTCATAATTTAGGCAGAGTTTCCTCAAGAAAAAACTCCCAAATTCCCTCATTTTTCTTGCGTAGGCACCCTTTTTCTCTCTTTTCTTCTATTCTCTCTCTCTTCTTTCTCTCTCTAACTTTACTCTCCTTCACTGTAAAATGCATTTCCCATCTCCCCACCTCTAGTTGTAGGGGAGGAAAGCCTAAAAGGTTGGCGAAGAGGGGTTTAGGTGGCAAATTGTGAGCTTGCCACTTCAATTTTTCAAGCTTATCCATTTTTTTCTCTTTTCCCTTTTCCTTCACCCTTAAGTAATTCCATAGTATTCCATCCTTATCCAGACACCACGCACATCTTTATCCTCCTTCTAGGAGCTTCTATTCAAAATTTGGGCTCTATTCAAGTTGTTTTTGATCGCCTTAGGCCCACCTAAACCTATAAAGCCCAAAACCCCACTCCATGCACATGGCTTCACTTCAAATGGTCATAACTCCCTTGATTCTTATGAGTTTTCAGCCCACTTTACTATCACTTGCTCGTTGTGGTTTTTTTTACTTGCAAACCAAATTTGGGCTTAAAATGAGAACATTTAGCACATCTAATGATCACCTAAGTCCTTCCAAATTACGCACAAAGCTAGGTCCATGCCTATACCCTTACTTCAAAACTCAATAACTTGTTCAGTGCTTAATCTTTCTAGGAAAACTTGTACTTCACATGTTCCTCAAGTAGGTAGCTATCACATGGTTTTCGTTTGGGCTTCGTCTGAGTCCATTTAGCCCACTAATGGTCCAAATAATCCTAAAATATCAAAATTATCTTCCATTTGCATGCCTTTTGGGTTTGGCCTAATTTCTCCCAAATTTTCTTGTACAGACATCTGTTTTTCCACACACTTTTTCCATAATATCTTGGCTAGTCTTTAGCCAAATTTAAGTCTCAAATTCTAAGTATTTTAGTCTCCAAAACACAAATCAAGCTAAAAGGGCCAAAAAGAGCTCATCAGGGGATTTTCTCTCTTACTCAAGAGATTCTCTCCCACACATGGGGAATTTCTCTCCAGATTCTTCATTCAATTATTTTCTCACCTTGCCAAAGCGTTTTTCTTACCTTTTATGAGGTTGTTCTAGCCTTGAGAAGCCTTCTCAGGCCTAAAAACTTAGCTTTATCTTATGAGGAAAAAACTCTTCTCAAGGGATTCTAGTTATCCGAATCTCATTATTTTCTCTCCACTTGCCTTAAAACTTAGTCTTTAGCCTTATTACATCTCTCTACATATATATACATGTTTAAATAGACGTTCGTCCTGGCCCATTTGCGCACTTATTGGGTCGGTTTTCTCTCCCCAACTATTGGTTTCTTTGGTGGCATCGTCACTCACCTCACGGGCGAAACACCTTTTGCCTGTGCAATTAGTTTGGGCCAAGGACAGATGCTGTTGCAGGCGTCATGATTGTTGGATTGGGTCTGTGGGTTGGGCACCCTACGTGTGTGAGGGCCTGGGTGTGCGACCCGCCCACTTCTACTTGGGCAGACTCCCCTCCTAGGCCACTGGGCTTCTCGGTTTGCTTAGTTGTCTACTCCATGAGCACAAGGCCTCCCGCCTGTACACCTCACTCAAATGGTGAGTCTTCATGGACGTGGAACTCATAGGCACAACCCACGACGTGCAGACCGGTCTCCTTGCACGCGTTTAAAGTAACTGTGTGTGCGACATGTTTGCCTTCTGCATGTGTGGCTTGCTCTTATGCATATGGTCTTCGGGTCGAGGCCCCAAATGGCTGATCGGCCATGGGCTTGGATCTTCTTTCTCAACTTCTTGGATGATCCCAAATGCCCATGCTTCATCCCCTTATGTTGCTTTTTGGGCTAGTTGTTTTGGAGGCTCATATATTCGACCCTCCTTAATAGCATCAAGGATCCATCTCATTTGGTCCATGATGTTTCAAACTGGATCTTTAGGTTTAAATAGGCCATGTTTTATCTCACAGCTTTGACTTTTTTCCCAAGTCGAGGTCTCTTTCAGATTTTGCCTTCGCGTTTGTCTGAACATTGGTTGTTTATCGGATAGACTTTAAGTTTTTCCACGATCATGTCACAACTTGTCATCCTTCTTTCAATATGAGTGCGTTATGTGATGTGCACTCTCAACGGATTTTTCAATGGATAGATGGTGTTATGTGATGTGGGTCACTTAGTGGCCATTTCGAGGTGAGTGTACAATGTGCCCCATCCATCTAGTAGAGGGGATCCTTATTGCCCTCAAGGATACCAGTAAAATGGTATCGCGTGTTGAAACCTTAATAAGAGTTAGAGTGAAAATAAAACATAAAAAAAATGTGAAAACAAATATAGCTGTGAAATTTATGTGTATATAAGTGTGAAATGTGAATATGTGAAAATGTCTAAATGCGAACATCTCAAAATGTGAATCATATGTGAATTTGATGTGAACTAATGTGGTAAAAAAGTATGCCATAAGTGAAATTGTGATTGTGTTCCTGAATGTATAAAGTGTGAATAGAGAAAGGAAAAAAATTAGAAACACGAATATGAATAAAACAAAGTGATATCCGAAATAGTGATAAGATACATAAATAAATAGTGGGAAGATTTAGAATGTAACAAAAAATAATTAAATTTTGTTTTTGTTTGATTTTACATTAGTATTTTCTTTAAATGAAAATTGCATCTGTTTTATCCACTTTATGTAAATGTATGTGTGCATGTCACTGTCATAGAATATTATTTCATTCTTACTGAATACGTGAAACTTACCCCAATGCACATTCTCCCATTCTAAGAAAGATTAAGAGCAAGCTTAGGAGCAATAGAGGAGGTTAGGGAATGGTTTCTAACTTTTGATTTAATTTGATTTTGTAACGAAGAAATTAAGTTAAGGATTTAGTGTAATTAGTTTTTGTAGAATGTTGCATCATGTATTTCTTCTTATATTAATAATTTCAGGGATGTGTAATAATGACGTAACACCACTCAATGTGGTAATATTTTGTTAGTTCAACTAGTTATAGATGGTGTGTTAACATCCTTGTTTTCTAAAATGGGCTTGGGAAGTTTTAAATGGTATCAAAGCCCTCATTCCTTGGAACCATCACTTCTACATGAGGCTTAGGAATTTGATTGAGTCTAGGACCATAGGAAGTTAGAAATTCCTTAGGAGATGTTTTGGAAACCCTTTGAAAACATCTGTAAATATAAGAAATTAAGGAAATTGTATTATGAAAATCCTAAAGATAAGAACCATATATATTGAAGTGTGGAAAATTTGAGAATTAGAAGTATGGGTTCACTATGAAGCCAATCAGAAATGATGCAAAAGCAATGACCATCATCGAACTTAGCAAATTTTGGGGGAACCCATAGGACGATTAAACCTCTACTATAACTTTGACCCAATAGAGGTAAAAGAATGAGATAAATCTTTAGGGAAAACATCTAACTTTCCCTCGCATTAGGGAAAGAAAACTTACCCAATGCAAGAAAAAATTCCCCAAATTGGAGGAAAATCCTCCTAATGGGAAAATAATACCCCTAAGAGAAACTTTCCCAAGCGGGAGAAAACCCTTAGCGGCAAAAAATTCCCCATATGGGAGAAATCCCCCAAGTGAGAGAAAATCATAATTCTCCAACAAATAAACTTTTAAAATGACAACTCTTAAGTCCACTAGAAACCAAGGGGTAGAAATCCCAAAATAAGTAGACCTAATATGAAGCACTTGGGTTGTCGAATAACCGTCCGAGATTTTGATTGGTTTTAATACTCCTTGTGGAATTTTTTTTAAGAAAAATATTGGTTCCATATAGAGGTTGTAATAATGATTCAAAATCCTAAGAGTTTGAATAACCACGTGCTTCGTGAGTAGAAACTTGTCCCACTGAATGAGACAAAATACACCTTACCAGCACCAATTCTCCTAAAAGACCTTGCTCCTTTTAAATTAATTCATAAGGAACACAAAAACAAAATCCTTGAGAACATATTCAGATTATAAAATCCTTAACATAGCAACTCTAGAATATAGTGCCCCTTATACCTAAAAGAAACATCAAGATAAGCTGTTGAAGTAAATACCACCAGGATAGCGCAGCAAAAGCATAGTGGGACATGACCCATAACACATGAGATATTTTTCTCCAAACCAACAAAGAGAGATCGATGATGTGACAACTATGTAATTCATATCTTAGTGTCATATTTAAGAGTGGTCACTTAAAAATTTTAGAAACCCAAATGTATAGTACCTAATTCAGCAAGGGTTAGAACTAATTGTCTTAAAAATGTAATGAATTTTCTTGGCCCAACTTCTTGTAATTGGTCTCGAGGGTAGTTAAATTTGTTTTCCTAGTTGCCCAAGTCCATCCTGTCCACCGCTGACCTTTCTCTTTTGAATTATTGTTGTTTCTGGGATCACATCAACAAATGCCAACTGAGTACAATTATGGATGGTTGTTTTAAAGTTCTTGATAAATAAAAATTTTGAGAACCAAATTTCTTAAAGGGAAAAAATTGTAACACACCGCAAAATAAGACACAAAAATTTGGACAAAAATTTAGGAAAATAAAGAATTTTTGAAGAAATTAAATATTAAATAATTAATAAACATAAAAATTTTCGGCTTCAATGTCAATTTTCTAAATTAATTTGTAAATTATTATGCAAATTGGAAATAATGTTAAGAGACCAAGTTTTAATATTGGTAAATATATCGAGATATAAACTCAAAAAAAATTTAACAATAAATTTTAAAACCCAAAACAAATAAAATATGAGTTCAGGGACCCAAATTAATGAAATTAGAAAATTTGGGGGCCTTCAACAAATTAAAAAGGAGCTTAGGGACTTCAACTAAAAAGAGTTGCAGAAAATGCGACCTTCTCTAAATTCAGAAATTGGGACATGTTAGCTTGTGACGTGTTCGCAGCTCCAATCATCGTCTATCTTGTAGCAAACACATGAGTAGGTCTGCGTGCATAGCCAGCCACACGGACAAGAAAGGCATGCTAATCAAATAACTGTGATGGTCCCCTGCCAAAAAAGTTGATGAATGGCCACGATGGATTCCAACCGAAAGTTATTTGATATCTCAGATCTGATCCCGCCCAAAAATCAAATGAACGACCATATTGACTTCCCACCTAAATAGAAAGAATGGTCTAGTTATAAGATTAGATAAATGACCAAAATCTTTTAATCTCGATCCGACGGCTGAGATCTGAAAATGCTCAAAATAAAAAAAATAAACTTAATGAAATTCTAGATCTAATGACAATGAATTAAGAGGATAACATCAGACGACCAGAAACTATTTCCTAACTGGAAGAGATGAAAATGCCCCTAATTGATACAATAATTCAGATTTTAGGATAGAAATTAGACGGCTAACATTAGGGTATTAAAACCAACCTTAAAACCCTCTTCTTCTTTCAAGTAGACAAATTCAATGGGAAGGGGAAAAAAAGAGAGCAGTAGCCAAAAGAGGACAGAGAGCAGGGTGGGTGGCGGAGGAAAAACTGGATTGCGCAATAAAAGAAGAAGGGAGATCGAGTGAGAGAAAGCAGCAATTGTGGGAGGGTTGTTTTGAGTGGTTGAGGGCAGAGAGATAGGAATCGACTGGGAACATCCTCCTAATTGGACAGTCAGGTGAAGCTATCGCATAAGAGGAGGAAAATGATCATCACGTTGAGTGGAGGACCTTCAAAATGCTTATATGCACCGCGTATTTCAAATTTTTAATAAGAGTGACAGAATTCTTTTAACAAATAGATTTTTGTAACTTTTTTTCATACAATTTATTTAATTCTTAATAGCTTTTCAACATTTTGGAGACAAAGCTAGTGTTAGGAGCTTTGGAGTTTGCCTAAGGTTATGGGAAAGTAGAACACGAGAGGCACTAGTAAACCACCCGAAATCGAGCGTTTGTGAACACTTTTAAGTTCATTTGAATTCGATTTTAGATTAGTCTAATGTGGCTATAATTTAAGATTGGCCAGAAAAATATTCCAAGGACTAGTGAAGCCAAAAGTCACCAAATTCACCAGTGGCATTTTTCATCCATATTTTTGGTAAGATTAAGTTAATATTCTATACCAAGGCCTCTTCATGTTTTTATCGAATTTCACTAATATTTTCTTTTGAAAATTTCATGATTTATCCAAGCTCCTTACATTAGTTTTCTAAGTATGTAAAACCCTGATTCTTTTTTCTTTAACCCACCATTTTCTTGGATGTGTATGCAGTTGTGGGAGAGTGTAATCGTGGAAGTATATATATGGATGAGTTATGGAAATATGTGTGGGTCAAGAGTGTGTTTGTGGTGCGTGTGAGTATACATATTTGTATATATGTTTGTGTAGATATATATTTAAATTGTTCATGTGAGCGTGTGTTGATATATGTGTACGTTTATAATAATTATTTTGAATGCGAGCACATATACGTATGACAAATGGAGTAGGAAATCAATATCAATCTGCGAGTGTGAATACGGTTTAAAATCAATAATGAATGAACTAGCAAAAATGGGATTATGAATTTTAATTAATAGGAAATCGGGTTGAGCAACGTGCATGGTAATAAATTAAAATTCAAACTGAAATCGTGATGATGATTTAAAGTTTAAGTAAAAGGCAAATAAGTGGAAATTTTAGAATAAATAAACGTGGGTTCAAATTTGAGTTAGGAGATTTGGGAAATTGATATGAAATAAAGGCTAAAGATAAGCTAAACAATTTAAGGAGGATTTTAAGTAGATGAGAAATTAGTAAAAAGTTAAAGAATGATATTATAGCATAATAATGGTGATTGAAAAGTAAATTAAAGTAAACTAAGATAGTCAAGTAAGGGATTAAACTAAATTGAAGTAATATTAGAATGACAAATAAGGAAAAATAAATATAGCTAAAAACTAAGTCAATATAAATAAGAAATCATTTATTATACAAGAATGTACTAATGTGTCAATAAGTGTGAATGAATAAGAAAGCAAGAAAATATTTAAAAGAATGAACGACAAGTTGAGAGTGTAATTAAGACCTTAAAAATCCATTTAGCAAGGTACCAGAGATGAAGGGTATGTGTGTGATCGAAATTCAGTGGGATGTGCGGTGAACCTTACCCATGGATGGTATGTGCCCCCAATCTAAAGGTAGATGGAGTTGTGTGTTATGTGATGTGGGACACTTGACGGCCATTTTGATGTGAGTGTGTTATTGTGCTCTGTTCATGTAGTAGAGAGGATTATTAGTGCCCTCAAAACTACCAAAGAAATAATATTGCGTGATGAAACCTTAATAAGAGCTAGAATAGAAATAAGATATAAAACAAAATGTGAAAACAAATGTAATTGTGAAATTTATGTATATATAAGTGTGAAATGTAAATATGTGAAAATGTGTAAATGTGAACATCTTAAAATGTGATAATGTGACTGTCTAGTTGTAAAAATGTGAATCAAATGTGAATTCAATGTGAACCAATGTGGAAAAAATGTGTTATAAGTGAAAATGTGATTGTGTTCCTGAATGTATAAAGTGTGAAGAGGAAAGGAAAAGAAATTAGGAATACAAATATGAATAAAAAGAAGTGATATGCGAAATAATGATAAGATAAATAAATAAATATGAGAATAAGATTTAGAGCGTTATGAAAAATAATTGAATTTTGTTTTAATTTGTTTTCAGACCAGTATTCCTTTAAATGAAAATGACATCTATTTTATCCACTTGGTGTTAATATATAAGTGCATGTCTCTATCATAGAATATTGTCTCCCTCTTATTAAGTACGTGAAACTCACTCCAATTTACAGTCCTCTACTTCAAGAAAGACCAAGAGCAAGTTTGATTTAATTTGGTTTTGTAACAAATAAATTAAGTCAATGTTTTATTGTAATTAATCTTTGTAGAATCTTGCCTTGTGATTCTGTTTTATATTAATAATTTTATTGTAAAGGATGTGTAACAATGATATAACACTACTGCATGTGTTTACATTTTATTGGTTCCACTAGTTATGGATGGTGTGGTAACATCTTTATTTTCTAAAACATGGCTGAGATGTTGACGTGATATCAGGAAGGCTCGAAATGTTTTCGGAAGCTAAAACTCGTAAAGTCTAAGATACCTGCAGTCGTGACACCCGACGCAAGAAGTTGGTCATGCTACATGCATGCATTCACCCAACATGTCACGCGCGACTTTCAATCGCAAGGCATGACGTGTGCGACCAGCCCAAAACTTGAAAAAGGTCGCGGCCTATAAACCATGAGAGGCTAGACCCAACCCACTTAGGCGAGAAGACCGATCTAAAAAAGCTTGGATCATGTGAGGTGGCTCCTTAATGCCATCAAACAGGGCGAACCCAATGGGCCTCCAACAAGGCCCGTCCAAATAGGTGTTGAAAGGGGGGAATCATGGGAGCTTGAGGAAGTCCAAGAAGAAGAAGATGGCCCATGGCCTTTTGGACAAAGGGGCCTTTGGCCAGAAGATAGAGTGGAGGCAGGAAGCCTTGTGCGATGGACTGGGGTTGTGCCTATGCAAGGAGTCCAAATGGTCCCTGAAAGAGACATGTGTGCATGCGTTCACAAGTGAAGTAGCTCGCACGTCTAGAACAGCGCATGTGTGGGGCGCGCAGACAAGACAAGTGTGCCAAGCTGCATGAGGTAAACGTCGCATGCGTAGGAGACCCGTGCGCAGGAAATATGCGTGCTAGCCATGCTGTGCACACGACCCACCTTGCCCACAAGATTTTCTCTCCCATGCAAGTGATACGTGTGGGATTTCCCTCCCGCACGGGTGGGGCTTGTGCGCAGGAAGGAGTAGCAGTCCACGAGAACTATTTTTCTTCAATTTCTCTATGTGTTTTTGGTGACCAATTATTCAAATATTACGCAACAAATTAAAAAGCAAATTATAGCACATGGGAAAAGGAGGAAATTTATCTACATAAATTGTTTTAATATTATTTTAATGTAATTTAATCTTATCTTTTATCCTTAAGATTAAATATTTATTATTTTAATAATTTTTTTAAGTTTATTTTAATCTTAGGATTAAGATAAATTATTATCTAGATAGAAATTGAATTTTCAAGTATCTGTATTCAATTAGAATTAATCAGGTTTCGCCTATAAAATTGTCTCATCATAGGTTGTAATTCACAAGTTCAGAAGTTAATAAAGATAAAACTTATCACTTTAAATTAGCAGAGCTAATTTTTGGTGTCTTCAAGCATTTTCAAGCTACGAGTTTCAGACTGTTTCGTTGAGCCAAGAAATTGGGATCGACTTATCGGATAAGTTGTGGCGTCTTTTTTAATTCTTTTTATTTTTTCAATTACCTAGATAAGTCTTCAATACGTTGATTGTGATTCCACTATGTAGGGTTTAATTTAGGTAACTAAGTTTTGAATTGCCTAATATAATAGATTCATGATTTAGGTGTTTTCGATTTGTAGAGTAATCGTTCTCCACTCCATGTCATTTGGTATTAGAGCTTAGACACCTTATTGAGCCTACTATGTTATCTTGCTTTGTATCGTGTTTTTACATAATTACCAACTAAAACACTTTGTTGCTAATTCGTATTACTTGTGATTCGCATCCCACTTGATCCTATCTTATTCATTCTTTCAAGTGGTAGTGTGTTTGTGAAATTAGTCAAAAGAATTAAAAATCCAAGAAAACCGATTGTACTCCATAAGGCAATCTGAGTCATTTTGTTGCATTATAAACAAAAGAAGATTAACTGCCTACTAAGTGACGAAAACTTTTGATTCGTCAAAAGAAAATTACTTCACCTATCAGGTGTGCGCGAAAACTTTTGTTTTTGCATTGGACAAGCAAGAAAGATTAATCGTCTCTATCGACACGCGAAAATCGTTACTCCATATTTAAATTTACTGCATTTTTAAGTCTGCTTCGAACATTTAGTCACTCGTGCATGCCTTGAACTTCTAAAGCCTACTAGGAATTTCTTGCAAACTATTCCTAACTTGTAGGACTCAATTCATTGAGATCCCATTCCCAACATTCAACTTAGCAAGTGAAGTTTAAAGTCATTAGTGGTAAAATACGAGTGATAGTAAATCAAGAAGATGGGTCTTGGAATTGAAATGTTAGGCCAACTTCTTGTGAGAATGTGCAACACTAGACCACTGTATCAACCGAATTCTTTTCACCTCTTTTTAGCTTCTTTGTTTTCACCAGGTTCAATGAGTAACGATAATGCAAATTCCATAACAAATCTTTTCAAAGAAGGAGAAGATGATGTAATATCAGGAAAGCTTGAAAAGTTTTCAGAAGGTGAAACTCGTTAAGTTCAAGGCACCTGCGAGCATGACACCCAGCTGCAAGAAGTTGGCCATACCACGAGTGCACATTCATCCAGAATGTCGTGCGTGACTTCCCATGGCAGCTCACACGACTTATGCGAGTGGCCCAAAAATTGAAAAAGACCGTGGCCTAAGAAGCTTGTCTGAGACCGAGAGGCGAGACTCAACCCACCTAAGCCAGAAGACCTGGTTCAAAGGAGCTTGAATCTCATGAGGTGGCTCCTTGATGTCATCAAGTAATAGTAGCATAATGGGTCTCCAATATGGCTCGGTCTAAATAGGTGTTGAAGGGGGTGGATCGCAGGAGCTAGAGGAAGCCTGAGAAGAAGAAGATGGTCCATGGCCTTCCAACCCAAGGGACCTTCGGCCATAAGATAGTGTGCAGGTAAGAAGCCTTGCGTGATGAACTGTGCTACGCTTGTGTAAGGAGTCTAGTCGTCCATAAAGGCCATATATGTTCATGCATGACTTGATTCTAGACAGCTCATAGTTAGTTTCAAAGATATAATCTCGCACCTAGGAGGAATCCTATGAAAATTTGAATTCTTACGGAGTAATCACCCACGGGTCCTGTCTCAAACATGAAAGCGATGCCAACATCCTTATATTTCCTGAATGAGAACACCATGAACAGGAAAAGAAAATTATCTCTGAACACTTTCATAAATGTATTCCAAGGCCTGTGCCAAGTTTGTTCAAAGGAAGCTTAAGGCTCAAAAGAGATTAAAGGGATTGAAGAATCAAAAGGAAGTTCAAGCTTTGGTCCCAGCCTGAGAAGGCCTCACGGCCTCACAACTTGTCCAGCAAATAATTCAGAAATAGAGAAAATTTAAATGAGAAACAAAAGAAAAAAGATAAGTTAAAGATCAAGATGAAGAAATATGTGAAGAAATAGACTAAATAAGTTAGGTTACAAAAAACAATAATCAAAAGAACGAACATAGAGACAGGTAGGAATAAAACCTAACAAAGAACATCTAAATTCATCATCTTTTTTTTTCCTTAGCTACTTACCTTTATATAGGCATTAATTACAATTAATAAAAAAAATATAAAAGATGAAAACTAAAAGGTTCTAATCCTCTAAAGGCAGGCCACCCGCACGTGCAACCCATACGCGTGTGCGAGACGCCCATGCACGTAACACGCACATGTGTGTAGCAAGGCTTGCACGTGTGTGGGTTCAAGTTGGGCAACAGCTTTGCTTGCTCAGCCTAATAGACCTGCAAGGCCGGCCGTACACGAACCTAGTTGACCCGCCCACGTGACCTAACATGTAAGTGATGGACCCGCATCCAGCATGCGGCACACCCCATACGGGGCCCCAACCTTCACGGACAGCTTGTCTGCGCAACCCACACAAACCCATGGCATGATCCACATCTCCCACCTGGAGTAACCCGCAACCCAGCTGCTGCCATGTGGCAACACTTGAATGAGTCCTTTTTTTCCCTTTTTTCTTTTTTTCATAAAGGCTCTTTTAAATTGCATATTTTTCATTTACTTTTATCCAAAATTCACATGGTATAATTTGCAATTATTTTATTAATTTATATATTATTATCTTAATGTAAATTAATCCCTTATGATTATTTAATCATTTATATTGTAAGTAGATTAGGATAGAATAATATTTTATTATGTAATTAGAATAACATTTTATTATGTAATTATCCTAAATTAAGATATAATTTTATTTGAGATATTATTTTATTACTTTTTAAGTGATTGTGAACTACTAAAATTATTCCAAAAAAAATCTATAAATAAATTTTTGCCTATAGGTTGTAAATACAACTCATTTGAGAGAAATAATATTGATAGCTTTGACTTTTTTTCAAGAATTAGCATTTTGCTAATTTTTTAAACTTCTTCAAGTTCTTTAAAGAGTAGGAGTATTCAGAAGTTTTGTTGAGCCAAAAAGCGAGAATCAACTTATCGGTACGTCTGTCACTTTTTTTCTTTTCTTCTTTTAATTCTCTAGTTTTTATTTTTGCATTTTTTTATAATTATAAACTCAATTAGAGGGAGGATTTTTTTACATGGTTATGTTTCGATATTGTATACGCTGAGTGGGTTATAGGAGTTGATTCAATCCTTCTCATACCCTCCTGCGTTAATGCGTGTGTGAGCGAAGCAGCCCACACGTCAAGGACAACACGCATGTGGGGTGCATGCACAAAGCAGGCGGGCCAAGCTGCATGTGGCTTTCACTGTAGGAGCAGGAGGCCTGTTTGCGGGAAACTTGCGCGCCTCGATCGTGGGATTTTCTCTCCCATGTAGATGAGACGTACAGGATTTCCCCCTTGCATGGGTGGGCCATGTGCGCAAAAAGGAGTAGCGATCCACAAGGACTCTTTTTCTTCAATTTATTTATATAAATTATTTTAATATAATTTAATGTTATGTTTTATTCTTATGATTAAATATTTATTACTTTAATATTAGGATTAGACTAAACTATTATTTTAATAATTCTTTTAAATGTACTTTAATCCTATGATTGAGATAAGTTATTATCTAGTTAGAAATTGGATTAAAATTCAAGCATTTGTATTTACTTAGAATTAATAGGGTGAAAACCTATAAAAAGGTGTCTCATAGATTGTAATTCACAAGTTCAGAAATCAATAAAAATCAAAGCTTTTACTTTAAATTAGAGCTAATTTTGGTATCTTCAGGTATCTTCAAGTTAGGAACTTCAAACTACTTCGTTGAACTAGAGAATTGAGATCGACTTATTGGGTAAGTTTTCAATACGATGATTGTGATTCCAGTAGGAATAGTTTAATTTAAGTTTTAAATTTCTGAATATAGTGGGTTCATGATCGAGATATTTTCAATATGTGGAGTAATCGTTCTCCACCATGCGTTAGACATTATAAGATCGCCTTGAACGAAGTGTCGAAAGACTCACAAAATTGGTGTAGACGGCTTTATCTCGCCTGTGAACCAAAACATGGTTCACAATCCTAACGGCAACGGTAATGGCAATCATAATGGTAATGAAAATATCAACCAAAACCATGCCTCTGTTAATACAATGTAACTAGTGGAACCAGATTGTTGTTACATCTGAGAGCTCCAGATCAATGTCAAAAAAGAGTCCCAAATTGAGTGGGAAACCTGCAAAAGGCAATAGAGCCCGCATGCAAGGCACGACCAGCACACACATTGCCCCCACGTGCACAAGATATGCACGCAGTGGTGCACGCAGTGGCACACGCTATCGGGTCCTTTAACGGCACATAGTAGGATTCCTTCGTATGAGAGGATTCCCGCGAACTTGTGGGTAATTTTCAGATGGGCTGGATTTTTTTGAAGCCCAGTAGGTGCTCCAAGCCTAAGAAGAGTCCAAAATAGACAAAGGCAATCAGTCCAAGAGGCAAAGGCCCAAGACCCGAAGGCACAAAGGCCTTCCTCCTAAGAACTAACCCAAGAATGGCTTATCAAGCCCAACCCGAGAGGATTTAAAGTGCATGAGCCCGATTTCAGTCTTGGAAGACCAATAGGAGGCGTGGCTGCTGCCCAAGAAGAAGGCGAAGGTTTGACCAAGCTTGGTCTTGCTCCAAACCCGCCATGAGTGAGAGTCTAAAGCGAAAAAGGCTTGGCTGCATGAGAAGGAGGCTTGTCCTTGATTCTGATTTGGATGAGGAAGACGAGCAATCCAAGGCTAAAAAGAAAAAGGACCAATCGACCAAGAGAGTTCTTGGCCTGAAAGGACTAAAAAATAGCCATGGAGAAAGAGGAAAAGTGGAAGAGTTCTATGTCGATGAGGAGATCACTCTCCTACATCCATTACAAGTCCAAAAGCAAGAAGAATTCCTACTTCCCATGGGAGACTACAAGTTGGAAGAAGAGTTTATTCAAGAAACCAACAACCAAGAAGAGAAGAAAAGAACTCAACTTGAAAAAGGAGTTCAAGGGCAACCACCAATCAACCCAGGAAGCCTTGTCCATGTTGAGGTCTTCTTAATTAGTCCTACTTCAAGTCTTGCAAACTCTAGCAAGAATCCTACTCAAAGACCTCTCAAAGAATTATAGAATAAGAAGTTGAAAGCAAGTTGGAGACCAAACCTAAAGAGGAAGATAAATTCAGCCATGACAAGGAAATTTATCCTTAATTTAATTTATTGCTTTCAATTAGTCTATTTAGATAAGATTCTATTATTTTATTATTTTTTTTAAAGATTTCTATTACTTTTTGTTTAAGAGTTCAAGCAAGAATTTGTAATCCTATTTCGAATCGAATTAGTAAATAAAAACTTATATAAAGGCTTTATTCCTTAGGTTATTATCACAATTCAGTTATTCAATAAAATTTTAAATTTTGTGCTTTGTTGAAATTAATTTGGCTAATTTTTGGGATTCTTCAAATTTCTTCAAGTTTAGGAGCTTCTGAAGACTTGTTGAGCCGAGAAATTAAGATCAACTTATCTAGTAAGCCGTTGCATCTTCCTTTATTTTTTTTTTTTATTTTTCTATTATCTTGATTTTGCATGCCATATAGGTGGGGTGTACTTTCAAGTAGGGAAGTTGAGTTAGGTGGTTTAAGTCTTTTAATTTGTACGTTGTGTGAGGTTCTGGAAGTTAAAACAATCATTCCCCAACCCCTCCTGCATCATCTAGTATCAAAGTTTATGCTCCTAATGAACCTACTATCTTTATTAATTTAACATTCTTGTTTTGCATAAATTAGCAATTCAAAATTTTGATCACTAGTTTGTATTGCATCTCACTTGAATTCATTCTATCTGTTCAATTAAGTGATTGTGTTTATTCCATTAGTAAAAAAAATTAACAAAAACCCAAAAATATCTCAATTGCACATCACAAGGCAATTGGCACAGTATTTGCATTCAAACTTAAAAATAATAAGAGTAACCGCCTATCAGTGTGACGAAAACCTTGGAAAGGCCAAAGGAAGATTACATCACCTACCAGGTATACATGAAAACTTTTATTTTCATCATGTTACATAAAGCAAATAAAGATTAACTCACTCTTATGAGCAAAAATCATTTTCTTCACAATTACTTTCCAGTACTACATTTGCATTGTTCTTGAGTTTTAGGGTCAATATTCCTTTAGGATTCCTTATTAGTGTCTTGAGACCAACATATAGGTCACAATAAAGAATATTTGATTCCGCAGCTGAAAGACAACAAGTTTAACATCACACCAAAGACAAAAACTTTGAATAACTGAATTGTGACCAACCAAATCACTTTCATTTGTTTCTAGCTTCTTTATATGCTCCAAGTTATCTCTAGGATGAAGATTCAGATTTGGGGATGAATCCTTATGAAGAATGAAGGGATGATGTGATATCTGAGAGCTCTGAACCCAAATTTAGTGGAAAACCCACAAGAGGCAGCATGCTTGCACACGAGAGAACCTACATGCGAGGCACGCCAACACGCACGTGCATAAGCTATCCCCATGTGCACAAGGGAAGCACACGCACTGCCAGCACGCACGTACATGCTGCGCACACAGTGGTGCATGCCTGCGAGGCCTTTTCATACACGGAGGAGGATTCTTACCCGCGGGAGGATTCCTGTAAGCTTGTGGGCTAATTTTCAAATGGACTAGATTTTCTTGAAGCCGAACAGGTGCTCCAGGCCTAAGAAGAGTCCAAGATGGAGTAAGATAGCTTGTTTAAGAGGCAAGGTCCAAAGACCTGAAGGCCCAAAGGCCTTGCTCCTAAGAACCAGCCCAAGAATTACTTATCAAGCCCAACCCGAGAGTTTCCAAAGCTCATGAGCCTGATTTTAGTCTTGGAAGGCCAATAAGAGGTGTGGCTGCTGCCTAAGAAGAAAGCCAAGGTTTGGCCAATCCCGATCTTGCCCCAAGCCCGCCATGGCTGAGATAACCCAAAAAGAAAAAGGCTCGGACGCATGAAGAGAAAGCTTGTCCTTAATTCCAACTCAGAGGAGGAAGAAGAGCAATCCAAGGTTGAAAAAAATGAGCAAGAAGGCTTGTTAGAAGAGCAATCGACCAAGAGAGTTCTTGGTCTTAAAAGGACTCAAAAAATAAAAATAAAAAACCATGGAGATGGAGGAAAAGAATAAGAGTTTTATACCGATAAGGAGACCACACTCCTACATCCATTACAAGTCTAAAAGCAAGAAGAATTCCTATTTTCCATTGAAGAATACAAGTTGGAAGAAAAAGAGTTCATTCAAGAAACCAACAATCAAAAAGAGAAGAAGATAACTCAACTTGATAAAGGAGTCCAAGGGCAACAACCAATCGGCCAAATAAGCTTTGTCCCCGCCGAAGTCTACTTGACGAGTCCTACCTCATGCCTTGTAAACTCCAGCAAGAATCCTACTCAAAGACCTCTCAAAGAATAGATAAAATATTAAAAAATAAGAAGTCGAATGCAAGTTAGAGACCAAACCCAAAGAGGAAGTTAAATTCGGCAATGAGAGGAAAATTTATCCTTAATTTAATCTATTGCTTTTAATTAGTCTATTTAGATAAGATTCCATTAATTTATTAATTTTGTTTAAGATTTCTACTTAAATTTTGTTTAAGAGTTTAAGTATGCAAAGAAGTTTACAAAGTTGGCTCATTTTGCACCCCCACCTGGTAACTAAAGAAAGCACAAAAGTAATGAAGTTCTAGAGGGGGCTACGCAGACAAATCCAAGGTAAGATCTCCATGATATAGATTTGGACATACCAAAAGACTCTAGCACGAGCTTAGATTGCCGAAGAGACAATAACCTCAACATCACAACAACATCCACAGTTCAGGAACATTGTACCAACAATAAGCGGAAGGCACCAGCACAACCCTATCCAAATAAGAGACAATGAACGAGTCCCATTGCTACCAGAACTATGACTTAAGAAGCGACATAGCCATGCTTAATATGCGACAATTATCATACGAGTAAGCCTGTTATAAGGCAAACAGAGTATGCTACGTGTGGAAGCATGCTACAACTTGTTAGAGACTGCCTTGCTCATAAAGACAAGGATAAGTTGAAGAGCAAGGTAAGGTATACGCCATTAAAGAGCAAGATGTTGAGGCTTCCCAAGATATCATCCAATATATGTTCATCGTCTTCGATATCTTGGCTAGGGTCCAAGTAGATCCAAGATCTAAACATTCTTTCATTTCGTATGAGTTTGTGCAATATTTGAATGTTGATAAGACACTACAAGACTTCACTAGCACAACCTTCACCAACGCAAGCAATATAAAAACTTAACCGTCTAATTAATCTCTCCTTAATTGAAAATACACCACCCACCTAAATGGTATGCATAAACAAAGAAAAGAGAATAAAAAACGAATAAAAGAAAGACACTATAGACTTACCATTAAGTGGATCCCAGTTCCTCGGCTTCACAAAACTTCATAAAGCTTCCTAAATTTGAAGAACTTGAAGATGCTAAAAGAAATTAGTAAAGCTAATTCTTGAAGAAAGCAAAAGCTTCAATTTTATTCTTCTCAAATGTGTGTTTACAATTTATGGATAAAAGTCTTTATATAAGATTTTTCTAAGATAGTTCTAAATAAATACAAACACTTCGACAAATAAAATTCTATCCTCGAAGAAATAATAAAATATTAATCTATCTTAATCTAAATTTTAAGTTAATATTAAATAATTATAGAGGATATATTTTATATTAAAATATAAATAAAAATAATATTTAAAAAAATAAAAAATTATCTCATGTGTTTTTCATGAAAAAACACATAGGGAATTTACGAGGAAAAATCCAAAAAGGACTCAAGGTGCAGGTAGGCCAAACCGGGCGTGCGAGTCAGCTTGTGGAAGGCGCGCGGGTTGCTCCCGATGAGGCACACAAGTCATGTGCGAGGGTTCTCTTCTGGGTCGTGCGGGTCATTGCACAGGTTTGCCTATTCATGCACACGTAGGTCGCATGTGAGGCCATGTTGGGTGCACTATTGGGCTACCAATTAGGGCTTAGCATGCGAACGCATTGATTGTTAGGCTTGCGCCTAGCTTGCTGGGCCTCGGCGTGCGCAGGCTAGCTTGTTGCATGCGTGTTGGGCATGGGTTGGCATCTGGCTTGTTAGGTGTCATGTGGGCAGCGTGCACTCGCTGCACGTTTACACATGTAGCGTAAGGCTGCTCGCTTGCGCGCACGCAAGCATCATGCAAGGCTATCCGCACACTTGGCAGGCTGTGTCACACGGCTAGTCTTCCTGTACATGCACATGACTTCTTCCACATCCCATTATTTGAGAATAGCTAAGTGATCCTACCAAACTGAGACATAATCGGTAAACTCAAGGGTAACTAACTTGAGCTTTTTCTCTTCGTTGTAGTTATAATAGCTAAAGACGCGATCATCCTTCCACTCCCACTCGATATAGGCCTCGGGGTCATTTTTCCCTTGAAAGACTGATATTTGGAACTTAAAGTCATAGAGGTCCTCGTCCGCCTCTTTGCGACGACCTCCCATCTGTCACTAGCATCATCACCACAAAACACTATCTCTTCTCGTATTATTTGGCATCAAACATGGCTGCGATTGTCACCTCGTCCATGCGATCCATGCATGCATCCATGTTCCCCAACTAGACACTTAATTAGGTGAACATGTCTAGGACTCTTTCTTCCATGGTTACGGGTCTACTATTGGCACTCTAAGAGATCGTAGAGTTTCTGCAAAGATCAAGGTTAGTGAAAACAATAATTCTCCTTTGTCTTCGTTCATGTTTACCTCACAATCCCTCACTTTATAGCTTTTTCTGCCGAGTTGAGCATTTAGAATCGGAATCACTTGGATCAGAATCTGCGTGTCACTCTTAACAACACAACAAAGAATGCTAAAAGAATCTGATTTCTACTAAAACTCATAAAACAAGCACACTGAAGAAGGGATTGTGTGCCTTTACTTACGTATTAAGTAACTAACAACAATTAAATATTTAACTTTATATTATAATAAAAGCACATTAAAATAACATAAACGTAGATCAAGAAAAATGACAAATTCAGATTGATCCATAGAGATCTGATCAATCCCAATGGATATAACCGGAAGGTATATCTAATTATATTACCCCCAATGTTAGCTATGCCTTTACGATTGGTCAAGTTTCTTCACGCAATATTAATGCAATTTGAAATTTAAATGTGAATGATGCAACAAAATGGAAAAAAAAAAGTTTTTACTCTCACCTGATGGGTGAGGTACTCTACCTTTGATTCTTCAAAGGTTTTCTAGTCATACTTATAGGCGGTTACTCTACTTTCGTCATACAAGGATGCAGAACTAGTCAATTGCTTTATGGAGTACAATTGAGATATTTTTTAATTTTAATATATATATATATTTACTAATTGAATAAACATGAAATTACTTAAATCAAACGGATAATATGGATTTAAGCAATATGCTGAACGAATCAACAATTAAATAAATTTGAATGCTCATTTATGAACAATAATACTAGATTAATAAAGATAGTAGGCTATCAGGAGCCTAAGCTCTGTACTTGATGACATGAGAGGATATGGAGATGATCGAATTAACTCTTATAACCTTCACCAACGCATGCAATATAGAAACTTAACCGCTTAATTAACTCCCTGTAATTGAGAATATAGCCACCTAAATGACACTCATAAACAAAGAAAAGGAAATTAAAAAAGAAAAAAAGAAAGACACCATGAACTTACTAATAAGTTGATCTCAACTCCTCGGCTTCACAAAACTTCAAAAAACTCCCTAACTTGAAGAACTTGAAGCTGCTAAAAGAAATTAGCAAAGCTAATTCTTGAATAAAATCAAATTTTCAATTTTATTCTTCTCAAATGTGTATTTACAATTTATGGACAAAAACATTTATATAAACTTTTTTCAACATAGTTCTAAACGAATACAAACACTTAGAAGATGAAATTCTATCCTATAAAAAATAATAAAATATTAATCTATCACAATTTAAATTTTAAGTTAATAATTAAATAATCATATGGAATAGATTTTACATTAAAATAACAATAAAAATAATATTAAAAAAGTAGAAAATTATCTCGTGTTTTCATGAAAAATACATGGGGAATTGAAGAGGGGAAGTCCAAAAAGCACTCAAGGTGCGAGCAGGACAAACCGGGTGTGCAGGTCAGCTCGTAGAAGGCACGCAGATTGCAGTAAGCAGGAACGAAGGTCCTGTGCATAGGCTGTTCTTCCTGGGTCTCGTGGGTCATTGTGCTGGTCGGCCTATTCACGCACACACAGGTCGTGTGTGAGGCCATGCTAGGTGCGCTGTTAGGCTGTTAACGTTGGCTAGGCCTACATGCGCGTTGGGCATGCGATTAACCTGTTGTGTGCTAGGCATGCACCTGGCCTTCTAAGCCTAGACGTGCACAGGCTGGCCTGCTGTGTGTGTGCTGGGCACAGGCTGGGACGCTCGACTTGTTGGGTGTCACGTCGGCAATGCGTGCCTATTACACGTCCATGCGTGCAACGTGAGGCTGCTCACTTGCTTGTAGGCACAGGCAGCGTGCGGAGCTTTCAGCACGCTCGACGAGCCCTGTCACGCGGCCGATGTTCTTGTACGTGCACGTGACCTCTTTTGCACGTACACGTGCCGAAGGCAATTCTGGCTGTGTACTACGTCGTAGATCATATGTTGTTGTTTGTGTACTCCGAGGTCGCGGCCTTGCAGGCAAAATCCCGACATGTGTGGAGCCCATGATTCGTATGTGTAAAGGACTACATATGCATACCCCACGGGTTTCCAAACCTAGACGACATCCTAGACCACTTATGGAGCCAGAACTCTTAGGCCAAGTCGTTCCTTAGTAGTGAGACCCCTTAACGTCCTTTCTGGTACCTTGTGGGGTCGTCTCTTCCTAGGCTGGGACCGTCGTCCATTGAATTCTACCTCGTTGTTTGAGACTTGTTCTGAGGTGGATTCATTTTGGAAACTCTCACTTTAGGAGTACTTCCTGACCTTCCCAAGTAACTCATTAGTATTGGCTCTTTTCCTCCCTTTCACTAATGCTAGGTTGGGTCCTTCCTCAATCATTATCACGTCACAGTTCATAAAGTGTGTCGAGCCTGTATAATAGAGATCACTGTAGGGAAATGCTAATGGACCTTATTCTTTTAGTTATGCACAATTTCGATATTATATTTGTGATGGACTGGTTGGCCACGTATCATGCTAATGTAGATTATCATGGAAAAACGTTGACATTTAATATTACTAATGATAAGGCATTTCAATTCAAATGTTTGATAAAGTCTAAACATCCATGTTTGATCTCTTGTATTCAAGCGCATCGATTACTGGAGAAAGGATGCAAATGGTATCTTACTCACGCAATAGAAAACAAGAAGGAATAAACTGACCTGCAACAGATACCTGTAGTGAAGGTTTTCTTTGACATATTCCCTAAAAATCTCCCAGACTTACCATTAGATTGAGAGATCAAATTCACCATTGATGTGGTCCCGGGTACAAATCCTATCTCGAAGACATTGTATAGAATGGCAAAGGCAGAACTCGAGGAATTGAAGAAACAATTGTACGAACTATTAGATAGAGACTTCATCAAACTAGTGTATCACCATAGGGAGCTTCGGTGTTGTTAAGATACAAAAATTGAATGAAAATTGAATATGTTTAAAACAAATACAACACTAGTGATCAGACAAGAAAAAATAAATTAAAAGAGAAATTGCATCGAGTTCCGATAACTTTTCTAACTAAAATGTAACCAAGACAAGAAGACAAGGAGAAAGAAAAAACATGTGTGTTTTTAAGTACTATATAATGTTAAAGATACAAATACTTTTATATATATTGATTTATTCTGACACAACAGTTCGCTAATGAATTTCATATGGCATTACACCTTAGAAAACCAACACCATTCTTAAGTGATACGGAAAAAATTCATAATTTCATTAAAGGAAAAGAAAAAAAAAAGAAAAGGATGAGAGAAGATTAAGTTAAAATACATAAAAATATAGTCTCATTCATTGAACTTCTATTAAAGAAAAACTAAAAAGACATTGTATTAAACCATGTACGTGAGCATTTTACACATATTGTACATAAGATTTTGAGCTACACTTTAATTGAATATATTGCGAGATTTTTCTCAAAATGTTGGATTCATGAAAGGCATCAACTTTAAACAGAGAGGAAGAAGTTCTTAAATAAACGGTGAGTTACATACACAAGTTGCTGCCAAAATCAAAAGTACTAGAAAAGCACTTATGAGGAAGTGGTAAACCACCAGAAATTCACTTTGTCTAAATTCCAGTTCCATTACACAATCATGAAAAAGAGATCCTTTTAAACAAAACCCAGAAGATAAATGAGAGGAACAACACAAAACCCTCCTAGCCCACAGTCATAATATTCTTGTCAATTACTTCACTAAACTATTACCTCGTTTTATGATATAACAAAGTTGATATCCCCTTCTACAGTTTTTACCGAGGCTAAAAATATCTATTATGATTGGGGAAAAACAACACTAACAAGAAAAAAGAAAAAAGAACAATGATTGGGGAAGGGCAAGGGAGGAGTCATATTGAAATGAAAGGAGAGCCACCGAATATATCTTTCATCACATTTACAAATCCATTACAGTAAGATAACATCAGAAGTCACAATCCAGTTCTACAAGTACAAGGTACCTGAGCGTCTAATGTAGAAGCACTTCTTTCTCCGATAATTTAAAACCAGTTTTTCACAAGAATAGACAAAGATATAACATTCTTGCCATTAATTTATATGATTGGGTGGGGGGGGAAGGGGGGAGAGGACAATTCTTACTTGTAGTAGTAATACAAACAGAAGGCCAGTGAGAAGGCTATTCCGGAGAGAGGTGTACTTTCACATCATAGCTGCTCAGCACAAAAGAAAAAAGAAGAGAAGGGAGAAAGTTTGTGAGCAATAGGGAAAGAATCTGTTCCACTAGATAGAGAGAGAAAGAGTCACCAATTGAATTAAGAACGAAAAGAGCACAAATGTTTAGATTATTGGATCCCTACGCATGTTTATGTCAAAAAAAGATTGGATCCCTACACATGAGAAAGCACCTAATGTCTACATTATTGGCTTGTTTTGGAAATAAAAGACTTTGAAAGGCATGAAAAGGATCAAACTCAGAGAGAAAGCAGATTTCTTGTGTTGTCACTTGTTAAAACAGAATCTTTCAAGATCATAAAAAAAGATGTTTGTTGTGACAAACCAATTATTACCTCTGTTTCCATTTTAATTATTTTCAGCATCAGATTTAGGAAAATTATAATTTTGACTCCCCGGGATAAGTGGCAGAATATGATCATCAACAAACAAAGGGCAGTTTACTTTCTTCCAATCTTTCCCATGTAGACAACATCATTATCTTAATAAATTGGAATCTCAAAAATTTGATTGGTAATTTCCAGTTTATACACCAACTTCTGAAGCTTTGCTCTTTTCTAATCAAGTCAACAAGAATATCACCTATGTGTATCTTTCTTTCATTTTCCCAATGAGAACTGCATTAAGCAATTCATTAAATGAGAAGTTTATAAATATATATTTTACAGTGGAAAAATTGGTACATATTGATGATTCAGAAATCAAGAAATTTCAAAAAGAAGACACCTTCTCAACCAAATTAAATTAACAAACCCAACCCAGTAAACGAAGGGAAAGTATAATTTCCCAACAAGATTTTTCATACTAAATTTAACAGGAAAGTAAACTAGACAAACATGGCATCTGCAAAGGAACTGGTATTAGCTTCCATAGTAACCTTGCATAATGTTTTTGCTTTCAGCATCACACAGTAGAGCTGTCTTCTTTTCGCCACTACCTTATATCCTAATAAATTTGCTTTTGCTAATTAGAATGTAAAACATCTACAATACAGTCGACCCTGAAATGATTCTCATCCTACACACATCTACATTGGCCAGAAAAATAATTATTGTAAATCAGAATCTGCAGAAAACATGGTCTGAAACTATTAATTTAAAACATCCAATTCAATAGAAATTATTGAATTCCCAGAATACTAGATCCCATTTAGTCTAGATGCCATTTAGAGCACTTAGAACATCAAAACACAGAGATAATGAAAGAAGATGAGTACTTCAATTTCAAACAAATGCAGAAACTTACAATAGCATGCATTCAAGAGTCGCTCCAACGACTCAACTTGCATATTCCACGGCGATTATTTGTGAAGGAATCACGAATTGACTTGACCATGGAACATACAGCAGGAATATGACCAAGCTCTTCATCATCCTCCTACAAAATCTCATTCAGCTCACTTCATGAATAGCAATGCATGAGTTTCTTTGTGTTTGTGTGTCTATGTGAGTGATTGACGGAGAAAGAGAGGAACTCATGAATGATGTAATACCACTTCAGCAAGCCGTTCTTCAAGACCTAAAGTATTTGTATCAGCATGCATAAATACCTTTCTGTAGGCTGTTCTTAGACTCCTAATCTAATCCTCGCACAAAGAGAAATACACAGGTCAAGAACCTAATGCAATAAAAACAAGCAGATAAATTACATGGATGTAGACAACTATATCCTTTTATCAAATTTACATAAACTAGCATGCTGTTGGAAGATGCAGAAACTCACTAATTTAATAACTTCGTGCTACACTTGAGACCCTGGTGGATGCTACCAGCAAAAGACAAGAGGGTAATCAAATCAGGTGTGATGTGAACCAAGGCGACATGAATCATTCAAGGGGCCTCATGAAGCATGGAAGTCACTACAAGATCCATATATTTAAAGATCTTCATGACTTGGTCCAATTAAGTAAAACTAAAGAGTCCTCAAGTTAGTGGACTCTCGAGTATTTCAATTCCTACAATTATGGGAACCTGATTACACTTATCCACAAATGTTTCATCCATGTACAACTCATTAAACTCGAGGCAGAAGGTATCTTAAATCTTAAGGGTACTTGGCCAAGCAATTATCCACATGATTGCTATCAAGAGTCATCAAAATCTTGGACTCTTGGCCAAGTAATCTCCTTGCCATTCACTCTTCTTATCATGGACAGATCAGATAGAATTATAAAGCGGATAAAACCCATGTTAATTTATCGAAAACAGAGTCCTATAAGCATAAGAAGTTGGCCAACAAATATCCTAAAAGGATTACACACAATTGGCTATCAAAAGAAGTCCTTAATCCCTTGGACTCTCAAGATTTCACATTCCTTTGACAAATGGAAGTTAATCACTCACCTTGGAAGAGTCCTATGTGTGTTTGGAGCATATTTTACACATGAAATTAAAAGATTTTATCCCTTAAAATCTGATCGGGATGCCACATTATCCAAGCCGCCTGCTTTGAGACAATCATTGCCACACATTCTCTTCATCAAGATGTGGAGTTCAATTTCAAGTCATTTTTGGAATTCATGAATCCTAATTCAAGTAGGATTTACGGGAATTCACTCAATCCGACTTCAACTTGTAAAAAGTCTTAAAGTCGAATGTCTCCATAAAAGCATATTAAAAAATATTATAATCATAGTTGACAAGTGAAATCTCAAAGGGACAATGATTTCCACTCTTGGCTGATTCCCACAAGGAAAATGAGTATTTTGTCTCATCAAACATGGCTGGAATTTTATCCGTCTTCAATTCAACTTTTACACTGAAATTATCAATTAAAGGAGGTCAAATCCAATAAAAACAAGGCAAGCTACAATCGACCACATTCCTTAATGATTAAAGAGACCATTCAAGAGAGACGAGTTTTAATGTATCTTAATTTATTAGTCTGTAATTTATTTTTTTTATTTAAGATTAATACTACTAGAATTTGGTTTTCTATGCCTATTATAGTTCTAAGCTCTATTACTATAAAAAGAGCACACACTTTACGTTGTAATAATCCAAATTTATGATCGATAAAATTTAAAGCTTTCAAGTTTATACTTTCAACTTTTTGAGTGCTCTTTGAGATGTTTCTTCAACCTACTTGTTAAGTGAAAATTTGATTTTACTTATCAGAGTAATTCTTGTAGCGTTTTATTAATTCTTATAAGTTTTTCCAGTTATTGTAATTCTAAATCACAAGTTGATTGCATGTTAAATAAGACGAGTTTGTTTAAGGATTAGTTTTACATATTAAATTGTATGTGTAGAATTTTTTATCACATTGGTTGATCCTGAGTTCCGCATCATTTGGTATTAGAGTTTAGCCTTTAAATAGATTTTATCTTACATTTTTTATTGGCTTAGTTGTTATCCTTCATTCAGTTATCATATCTTGCATACTTTACATCCATCCTTTTATTTATACTCATCTTACAAAAAGAAAGCAAAAACAAAAACAAAAAAATACTATATCCATAGCGTCTTTTTCTATACTTTAAGTTTCATTCTTTCATTGTGTTTTGGTTCCATTACATCACTAACTAATAGCATCCTAATTACTTAGCATCATACATAAACATACATCTTTTTCATCCGTGTGTTTAGATTCTATCGCATTTAGAATTGTGTTACAATTTTCTTTCTCTAAAATTTTTTTGAAGTGTTCTAAAACAAAACTTGATTACCTTGATTCAAAAAGATTCAGTTCTGGTATTCAACTTGAGGGAAGAAGATATTGAGGAGAAAAGGCTTGTAAGTGAAGAGTGAAACACATGAGAGAGTTTTATTTTCTTTACTAACCTTTCTTGTAGGTTTCCCTTAATGTCCTCATCTAGTAAACAAATTGATATGAAACTCTTGATGGAAGAGTTTCAAAGGAGGTTTACCGATAGAAGATCTCCCGTCGAGAAAAGTTCCTCTCTCTCTCTCTCTAGTAAACACCTCTCACTCGAACATTCCCTCCCTTCCTTTCCGTTGAATACTGTCTCTTAAACCCCTACCCTACTGAATAGCAGCAGATTAATTGAGGCAAGCGGGCCGACCTCATACTCTACACTTGGAGATGCTTCTCACATCAAGCAGAAAACATGTGCTCATTGGCAGAAACTCTTTCGATGTGGTAAACATAAGAAAAAAGTTTGATAGCTTAACATTAAGAGAGAATGGATGAGGCTGGCGTGCGTCCATTTCTTTATACGAACACGAAGTTAAATGGCTAATCGACGCCTTAAATGACTTCTACTAGCTCAAAGGGGGCGACACCTAGGTTCGGATGGAATCGAAGGGGACGATTCCTTGTGTTGACCGAAGAAAAGAATAAATTGTTTAACAGAATATTCATCCCTGAGGGCGAGGCTGCCGGAGGATGTTGGCATTTGATGAGAGCCACCTTCGAATTGGCTAAGGTGCCCCTGGTTAACCCTTTTAAAGAAGCTGCACCCCTCGTAAAGGATTCGTCCTTTCTAAACACAACGGATTCGCCACCCTTGGGGTACACTCAGAGGGAAAATGATGTAAAACAAGTCGAAACTCAACACTATCAAATGCTTCATGCTGCCCCAATGTAACCGTGGATTCTGAGTGACAATTGAAGCTGTTGGTGGCAAATCTTTGCTTAAGCTGTGATTTCAGGCTGCAACTCACCCAAATGGTTTAAGGCGATGCCACCCAATTCAAAGAAGAAAAATTTAAATTTTAAATCCCAAAAGCCTATTCAACCTGCCCCGTCCGCCATCAGAAGTCAGTCAATCTAATAGGAAACAGAGACAGCTGAACAAGAAACAAAATGAAGAGTTCCACCATCCCAGATTGGGCCCAGAAAAAGCAGGCTACCCTTACGCCAATAGGCCAGCAAATCAGGCCCAAATACAGCTGGAAAGAGAAAGGAAAATGGGTGGAACACATTGCGCCTAACAAGGAAGCCGAAAAGTTCAAGATGCTAAAGATTAAGAGCTCCAAAGTCCACCGGATGTGGAGATCCGAAAAGAAGTGTCTGACCCGCTCGAATTTACCCAACCCAACTGAGGCAAAAGATAAAAGAAATGCCGCACCCACTGACACTCCCATTCTCAACATCCAGGGAAGCCCTAGCAGAGAAGAGCAAACAGAGAAAACTATTGTGTGCAGCGAGACAAGGTAGGTTGAAACTACCCCACCTATTTCGACCTTTAGTTCAGATTTGTTAGAAGAAAGTTTCACTCCATTAATCAAAGTATGAGCAGAGAGATGGCCTTAATACAGAATGATCTTGAGAAGTACCTGTTGTTTCTCGTGTCAGCCAAGCATTCCCGCCATTGACAGGCAACTTTACACTGATTGGGTCTTGCAAAATATCAGTTGCATTACCAAATTGCTTGGTCTGACCTATAATGATTATGAGGCCCAAACCATGGCGAGGTTTGCGGAATTGAAGCACAGAAGAGCAGACAGAAAGACTAGCCCCGAGAAGTCTTCTCGGCCGAAACAGAAACAACCAGATGGAGGAAGCAGAGAATTGAAATGCCTGGAATGTCCTGTAAATTATGAGCGAACGCAGAAGAAGAGTAATGTCAGGGAGGGGTCTTCATCGGATTTATAATTCCAAAAATTATCTCCTGAAATATTAGGAGTCTAAATGACTAAAGGAAAAGAAATGTCTTGAAAGGTTGTTTTCACAGATGGAAGCCAACCATTGTTTGCTTCCAAGAAACAAAAATGGAGTCGATCACTGATAAAACTATCAGAAGCCTTTAAAATGTAGATGATGTGGAGTGGCTTTGTTTATCGTCCAAGGGCCCAACAGGGAGCATCCTAATCATGTGGAAAAAGGACATTGGTGAAGTCAGAGATCATCTCACTGGTGAGACAACACTCTCTTGTCTATTTTCTAATATTATTTCTGGGAAAGATTGGTTTTTTTCTGGTGTCTACTGCATGAGTAATGAGACAGAGTGCAAACTTTTGTGGAATGAGATATCTTCATGTCTAACCAAATGGGGTAACAAAGGATTATCGGTGGGGATTTCAATATGGTCCTAAGGTGTAGTGAGAGGTCAGGCGAGCACTTCTCTGCTTCATGTGCTAATGAATTCCAAGAGAAAATTGAGAGCCTGGATTTAGCCGATCTTTCCCTTAGTGGGGGTCTATGGATATGGAGCAACCAAAGGGAAAACTCTTCATTCTCCAGAATTGATCAATTCCTTATCTCGGCAGATATTCTATCCTGCATTCCGACTCTCTCAAAAGGTACTCCCTAGACCCTTATCTAACCACTTTCCTATCTGCCTAGGCCATGAAGGTATCCAATGGGGACCTACTCCCTTTAGACTTGATAATAGATGGCTCAAGACTGATGGTTTTTGTGCTCTTGTTGAAAAAGTTTGGTCCAGCACTGGGGGCAAGGGCACTGCCAATTTCAAGTTAGCCAAGAAACTTAAATGTCTAAAGGAGGAACTCAAAAAATGGGCCACAAGTGCTAGCAGGACTCAGAAGCTTGAAATTATAGGCATCATGACAGAACTTGAACGAATGGACAAGGCTGAAGGGAATGCGGGACTTTCTAATGAAGACAAGGAGAAAAGGAAACTGTTAAAGATCAATTTGGCAAAGAAATTTAACATGGAAGCCATTTCCTGAAAGCAAAAAGCTAGAGAGAAGTGGATCAAAGATGGGGACAAAAATACAAAATACTTCCACTGCTTGGCCAATAACCGTAGAAGAAGCAACAACTACGTGTAAGAGCTCATTATGTACAATAGCAGATTTGAGTGGAATGCAGCCATGAGAGACACTGCTAAAACTTCCAGAACTTATACACCAAAGATTTTTGCTCAGACCTAAGCTGGATATGCTGCAATTTTCCATAATTGATGACATTTCTAATGCATAGATGGAGGCAGAATTCAGTGAGGAAGAGATATTTGAAGGCCTCCATGCTTGTGATGGCGATAAGGCCCCTGGACCCGATGGCTTCAACCTTAAATTCTTCCGAGAATTCTGGGATGTGGTGAAACAGGACATTATCGACTTCTTCAATGATTTCCACAAAAACTCCTTCGTGAAATCACTCAACTCCACCTTTCTGGTTTTAGTCCCCAAGAATAAGAATGTCAAGTAAGTCAATGAATTTAGACCAATCAGCCTTATTGGGAGCATCTAAAAAATTCTTTCCAAAGGCTGGTTAATCTCTTATCAAAGTTCTTAGCTCAATAATTGGAGAGAATCAACAAGCTTTTGTTCACGGGAGGCATATCGCCAATGCCATACTAAATTGTGGACGAGGTTTTCAGGAAAAAATAAAAAGCCAAGGCATTCTTTGTAAACTTGATATGGAAAAAACATTTGACCGTTTATCTTGGAAATTAATTGATTACATGCTTGACAGACGGGGTTTTGGTAAAAAATGGAGGGGTTGGATTCGCACTTGCATCTCCAAGAACAGCTTTGTAGTTTTAATCAATGGTGGTCCATCCGCTTTCTTTAATGCTTCTAGGCGTTTGAGACAAGATGACCCCCTCCTCCCTCTTATCTTTATTATTGTCATGGAAGCTCTAAATAAATTGGTTGAAAGAGCTAGAGACTTGCCGTTGTTAAAGGGCATTACCATTGGCAATAATAACAAACAAATTGAAATTTTGAACCTCTTCTTTGCTGATGACACTATTCTTTTGTCAACCTGACATCAGCTCTGTTTAAATATGAGATTTATCCTTCTCTGCTTTCAAGCTGTCTCCGGCTTGAAGATTGACTATGATAAATCTGAACTTGCGGAATTTGGTCACAATTGTCTAGTGCCATTGTATGCCTCAGTGTTATGATGCAAAGCTACTAACCTGCCTATTAAAAACTTGGGTATACCCCTCGGAACCAAGAATAAAAACAGCAACTGTTGGGAGCCAATCATTGACATCTTCCATGACAAATTGACCAACTGGCAAAGCTGACTCTCTCATTCAAAGCACTCTCTCCAATCTTCCCATCTACTATCCCACAATGCTCAAAATTCCGGTCAATGAGGTAAAAGAACTAGAAGCTATTGAAAAGCGTTTTCTTTGGGGTGATACTGATAATAGTCATAAATATCATCTGGTAAATTGGGATGAAATTAAACAGCCTAAAAAGATGGGTGGACTAGGCCTCAGATCTCTCCTAGCTCTTAAGAAAGCTTTTCACGGCGAATGGGTTCGCCTGGAAATTCTGGAACGACAAAGACAGCCTTTGGAAAAACATTATTGAGTGTAAGTGGTGCAGTAACGGCTTACATGACATGACTAAATTAGAAAACAGCCCTTTTGAAATGAGTCTATGGAAAAACTTCATGCAATACAGCCACATCATTAACTTTTGCTTTCAAAAAAAAAAAACATACAGCCACATCATTGAGAACTGCTCTACTTGGGTCATTGGCAGAGGAAACAAAATCTGGTTCTGGCAAGATGTATGGTTTAGAAATACCAAATTCCAAACCCGTTTTCCCAGCATCTATGCTATTGCAAGAGATAAATATCTACTGGTTGAGAGCCAATTTGAAGGGAATCTATCCTTTACCGGGTATGTGGTGGTTAATCGTAATTTACAAAACTGGGAATTAGAGAAATACATGGAATTAAATCAGATTCTTAGGACCATTCATTTGAGCAACAGAGATGATAGACTCAACTGGAAACTCAACAAAAAAGGTATTTTTTCTGTCACTTCTTTGTATAAGCATCTGGAGGATTTCTCTGCGGGAAATCAAACTTTATTCCCCTATAAAATGATTTGGAAGACCCCAGCACCACACAGAATTTTTTTCTTCGCTTGGGAAACAAAGAATGCATTTTGACTTTAGACAATCTAATGAAGAGAGGTTTCCACTTGGCCAACAGATGTACAATATGCAAAGTTAGTTCAGAAACATGTAGACACCTATTAGTGTAGTGTCCTATTACCTATGGACTCTGAAACGATATCTACAACCTCATGGGGATTCAATGGGTGGTTATTGCTGGTTCTGTGAAGGCCAAGGTTCTTGCTCGGGAGAGTATTGCTGCATTAAACAAACATTACAGTCTAATACCGTTAACAATTTTCTGGGTTGTATGGAAAGAAAGAAACAATAGAGTTTTTGAGGGTATTGAAATGAATTTTGTCAACATCAAAGATAAATGGTTACACCTCTTTAGTTCTATTATTTTAGGGCACAACTTTGATAGTTTGGATGATTTTGGTGCCATTGTAGATATTATTACTAATCTGTATACTTCACATTTTGTACATGGGCGCATCCCCTTGACGGCTACATCAATACACTTCATACTTTTCTCTCAAAAAAAAGATAAAAGATCTCAGCAATAAGCGAAGCAATAAACTCCTAATTCATCAAGTACCAAAAGCTGAATCTAAGTGGAGGAGGCCCATTCATGTGATGATTTAAGGAAAGAAAATCCAATCAAAGGGAAAAAGGAAAGACATCTTCCATACTCGTTGTTTGTGAATGGGAAATTGTGTAAACTACCGATTGGCGAAGGTAATAGAACTAATGCGGTTAGTCCTATATTAGTTGACAAATTGGGTTTGACATGCACAACACATCCTCATCCCCACAAGTTATAATTGCCACATGAATGTAGAGAGGTGGAGGTATCCAAACAGTAATTGGTTTCTTTTACTATCAGGCGATACACTGACGAAATTCTTTGTGATCTTGTGCTCATGCATGCTAGTCATATACTACTTGGGCAACCATTGCAAAAAGATAAGTGTGTAATCTATGATGACCTTAGGATTCGCTATTCCTTTCGCTTCAATGGTCGAAAACATATTCTTAACCCGTTACAATAAAGAGGCAGCGAAATAAAAGATTGATGATAAAATAGAATGAGGCTTTGTGGGTGAAGCCACCACTATATGGTAACCCCAAAAAATTTATACCTTTACTTACTATGCAAATATCGCATATTTTATTTTTTATTTATTTTCTGATTTATTTAGTGAATTATAATTACACCTTATGTTATCTAAAATTTTACTCATTTCTTTATGTATAAAATTGTAATGTTAATAAATTCTTTTACGACTTTATAAAATATGAAGAATTAGAATCAGACTCAATTTTTTATTTTATTTAATATATTTTTTTTTATTTTAGACATAAAAATTCAGGAGTGCGGCTATATGTAAAGGAAGCTATTTTTTATTTTAAGAGAAGGGAAGGCAATTTTCTATTCTATTCTTTTTCAATGAGGACAGACTTACTTTGATTAAAAGCACATTGGCAAATTTACGTATATACTACCTCTCTATTTTAACCATTCCAGTTAACACTGCGAAGAAACTTGAAAACGTTCAATGTAGATTCCTATAGGGTGATGAAGAGGGGAATAGAAAATACCATTTGCTAAGGTGGGAGGAGGTGAAGAAATCGACTAGGAAGGGGGGTCTTGGATTAAGGTCTATTAGGGAGCTAAAACCATGTTCTTCATGCGATATGATTATGGAGATCTCTTGTGGAAGAGGGGAGGCTGTGGAGGAAGGTTGTGCAGGTGAGATGGGGCGATTGGGAAAAGGAGAGTGGTAGGAGGGGTAGATTCAAACCGCATGGGATGAGCCTTTAGAAGAAAATTAGAGATGGCAGCTGTTCCTTCAAGGGCTGTGTTGGGTAGCAGTTAGGAAATGGTAAGGATATTAGTTTTTGAGAAGATGAATGGCTGGAAAATTTTAAGCTTAAAGAGTGCTTTACCAGAATTTTTGATATTGCTAGTGACATGGAGGCGAGAGTGAAGGACATGTATGAGACAGTGGGAGAAGGGCCTGGAATGTGAAAGTAAAAGAAACTTACAGGATTGGAAAATCAGTGACTACTCCAATCTGCTTTTGTGCTTGGACAGCATGAAACTGAATGATGTTAGCGATAAAAGAGTATGGAAACCTGATGAAAAGAATGGTTTCTCTGTGAAATCGATATACAAATTTCTTTGCATAAGTGATAAAAGTGATACCATTACAGCACCCTTCAAGCAGATTTGGAAGACTAGTGTCCCTCCTAGAATGGCATTTTTTACTTGGGAAGATATTAAGGAATGCATTTTTACTATTGATATGCATAAAAGGAGAGGTAACACCCTGGTTAACATATGCTACCTTTGCAAATCTGATGTGGAGACGTGCAACCACTTACTTTTGATGTGTCTGACAACTTACAACATCGGAACTGTCGTTTTGGGTTTGCTGGAATTAAATTGGATGATGGCTGATAATGTGAATAGAGAGCTATGGTTTTGGGCGGGCTTTTGTAAAAAGAAAAGACATTTGTTCCTTATTCCACTAACTATTTTTTGGGTTGTGTAGAAGGAAAAAAACGCAAGAACTTTTGAGGATATTGAGACTAATTTTACAAACATTAAAGAAGAATAAATTCACATTTTTGACTTTATTTTGTTAGGTCATAACATTAAAGATTGGGATGATTTTGAAATTGTCATGAACCACTTGATTGATTTGTAACTATACTTTATATATAAGCAGTATCCCCTTGATATTTTTGTGCATAATAATATTTTTCTTATATTTTTAAAAAAATTCCTTTTCAATGAGGGTGGATTGTGCTCCCCCCACCTCCCCTTTGTCGGCCTTTGCACCCAATCATAAGTAGAGAAACACCAATCAATATGATACAGGGAAGCTTTTTCTCATACAGTATGTTATGCTAATCACCTTAGGACCATTTCCTGCTGCACAGCAATTCTCAAAGGCTAAATGCTTCTCAAAGGCCTATTCTCCGGAAACTATATATAATTAAGGACCTAATATTTTATTTTCTTCAAAAAAGTATCTAAGATTTCAATTAAGTTCAAGGAAATATTTCACTTACCTACTCAATTAACACCATAATTTTACCTAAATCGGATTTTCAAGAAATTTTTCATTCTAGCATTCATGTTTAGAAACTATAAGAACGTAAATGATTAAGCAATGACAGACTAGAAAATATTCACTTTATAAAGGTTTAGGTATATAGCTGCATACGGAGCAATCACAACAAAAAGTAATTACCACCAACCTCAGTGATTGAAAATCCATTTCGCCGAAGACCCTCAAGATTCAGACCACGGAGCTCAGCTCTTTCCCCAGCCACCATCATGTACCTTGGGACATCTTGTGAAACCTACAGGTAGATAATAAAAGCATATTAAGGGTACAAATGATCCATTATAATTTCAGGGTACTTCAGTCATTGATAATAACGATGTTTCACATAACATTGTTATAATTAACATTTCTTGCATTTGACATTATTTTTCTTGTCAGATTGCAGTGGCCACCACATATATCTAAGTTACATGCTAATGGAAAGGTAAACTTCTACATTAAATGAAGCATATAATAGAAGTTAGAGCCCCACAGATGAAAGGTCCATACCACAGAACCTCCTCCAATGAAAGAAAATGAGCCAACATGGCAAAATTGATGCACAGCGATGCCTCCTGCGGTGTGTGTATAGTCCTACATCTTACGAATAATGAGATAGACATGAACAGAACAATGTTATCTTTATAAAATCACATGAAAAATAAGGACTTACTTCTACAATGACATGACCTGCTAGAAGAGTATTGTTGGCAAATATGTTATTGTTTCCAATCTTACAGTCATGAGCAATATGACAAGAGCCCATTATTAGATTGTTGTTACCAATGACCTAATTATGTAGATCGTCTTAGAGTATGTAAAGAAAATATAACTTCACATTTTCTGACTTTGTAAATGGAAGGCAGAAAGAATGTGGAGAGAGAAAGAACAACACCAACCCTCACCGTGTTGTCATTGGACTTTGAAGATCGGTGGATTGAAGTATGCTCTCTGATTTCATTATTGTTGCCAATATGAAGGAAACACCCATCCCCTGACTAAAAGGAAATATTTGATTGGCATCTAGACATATATTGAACATGCTGAATATTGTAAACCACTACAATGCATGAACGGATCACGAAACCATGATTTCCATATAATTTACCAATAAGATGCTAAAGCAAGTGAACTAAAGATCAAAAGAGGTAGAAATTCAACCTTGTATTTCATATCTTGGCATTTAACACCAACCACAGCATGATGCCCAATAATGTTATTACATCCTATGATAGTAAAGCCAGGAAGATCATCACCAACCACAGCACCACTGCCTGACAAAATTTAAGCAGAAATACTTTGAATGTACATTAATAATAAAAATTTAAACAATTTACGTGACAAAACCTAAAAGGAAAGAAAACAAATGGAGATAAATTTAAAATGTAAGGCTTACGTCATCAAAATGCACCTGTCGCCAACCTCAGTGTTCCCAAAAACATGGCTTGCAGGATATAAATGGCAGCCATTTCCCAGCCTGACGGAAGACCCAATGGTACAAAAGGCACCTATTGAAACATCCTATCCAAGGAGATAAAGGCCATCAAGAGTCATTTGCAAATGATTGAAAACACATAAAAGTAGTGTCCCAAGTTGATCGTCACCAATCAGATGAATGTAAATGTATAAGCTCCTAGGCCATCAACAGATTTGGAATCATAAATTTTTTTGAAGGAAAATAAAGAATACATATAGCAAGGGGCCAAGGTGGTAACCCCATGAATGAAGAAGAATAAACATATCCAGCCACCATGGTGTAGTACCCCACCTAACACATTGGCTTTCAAGTAAGCTGGGAAATGATACAGTACAGATTGTGGAAAACCTCCTGCAACAAGCCAGAAAACCATCCTCCCAGCATATAGAGATCATGAATTGGTCAATCGTGATGAACAAGTTCCACTAGTATCTAGAGACCATGTATATGCATTTGCGAGGGGCAGATCTCTCAATTTATAGTCCTGAATATCATTAAAGCCCCCAACTGATGTTGTGTCTCCGGTCCCTCCCAACTTCTCTCAGGAATACATATGTGTTGGAATCTCACTCTACGCACCAGAAAGGATGTAAAACTCGAAGAGCAATGATACTTCTTTCCATAAGAAAGACCTATCCCTAGGTCTTCTAACCAGCCCATGCACGCATGTAAAACACAAGCTGCCTTTTCCTTTCATGTTAAGAAATATTGATAGGGAAAAGACTCCTACCAAATTAATCCAACTTGCAAACCTAGTATCCTGTATTATTAATATCCCCTACACTCGAAGCCCTAGACGATGGAAATACTACCCACTCTTAAAACCTCGACTTCCAAACGACAAATGCTACGAACCTTAACTGTCTCTATCAGACACAAATTAGAACAATATATTGGTTTGCCCTAGAGACTACCTCTTTGATCTTGTTCTTGTCAATCCCGAACTCAACCAATTCAGTCCAACTAACTACTTTTATTGACAACTACTTATTCTCTTTCTTTTCCATGAACCATCTTGACTCATCCTATTAACTGAGTACTTAATCTTTTGGTCTACCTTCTTCTTACTAAACACATATGACATAATGCCGGATAGGCCACGACAAGCTCCAAAGACACAAGCTACCAGCAAGAAGCAACAGGCCTGCAAGCAAGCAAACTCCCACAAATTCACCTGCGTCATATGCACGGAGAGAGGTGACATGTATAAACATGCCTGCGAGTGGAGAATCCCGTGCACACATGCTCTGAGAAGAATCTGCGCCTGCAGGAGGGGGATTTTCCCCGAGTGGAAGAAACAATTTACTTCTGCAAGGACTCCCGCGACTCTGTTCGAAAGAAGGCCCAAGATTTCGGCCCAATGAGGTCTCCAACGTCAGCCCAAGCACAAGAACTGTCTAAGAAGGGTCAAGAGCACCGATCTAAAGGCCTTAGGAGAGAAAAGCTATGGCTGTTAGACCCTATTCCAAGAGCAAGCCCCAAAAGGACCCAACAAGGGCCCAACCGCTCGGCACAACCAAATGGGCGTGAAGGATTCCATTGTGCGGTCCAAGAAGGAGCCAGGAAAGGCCCAAGGACCAAAGCCAAGACTCAGCCTTGTACGGAATTAATTCTAGGCCCGCAAGGCCGAGAGGAGGGAGGAAGAGAAAGTCCTGCTTTGGCAGAAATTCTCTCCCCTTAAGGAATCTAATTTCTCGTGTACTTCTTTTCTTGAAACTTGAAGAATTCTAATCAAACTCCAAGATCACATGCGGATAAGAAAGAAGAGACCAAAAAACATCCATATTTGAGTCCTAGCAAGAGTAGGAGGCGCAGCCAAGAACGGAAGATCCATCCCCCCCACACAGGAACTCTAACCCAAGAGGAATCCTCACATCCGCTCGCTAACTCCTCCACTCAAGAATCGACCAGAAGTCCTTTTGGACTTGGATTTGTGACAAGAAGAAAAACTACACACGGCTTAAGATACACAACTTCAAGGTCTCATCTTCAATTAAAATTAATTAATTAATCTAAGTCCAAATCCAAAAGATTCAAAGAAGACAAGTTCCGCAAGGTGACTTCAAGTTATTCAAGAGAGGAGTCATTATTTTATTGGCTTTCTAGTTATTTTAATTATTATTTTAATACTTTTATATACTAAAGTTAAATTAAGTGCTTCATTGAGATTTTAATTTTTGAGTTTTATTTGGATTTGTAAGGTGGATGTTTATAGAAAGGTCACCACCGTTTAATTGTAAATACAATTTTCATATTAATAAAATTTTAGATTATTTGCTTTTAGCTATTGCTAATTGTGAGAGAATGTTGAATCAAGTGAGGTTGCTTCGACCGTCTTATTGAGCTAATGACTCAAATCAACTTATCAAGTAAGTTGTGGCATTCTTTCTATTCAAATTTTATTCTCAGTTATTTTGGTTTGCATTCACAACTTGAGTAAGGGTCAAGTAGGTAGAGATTATTTAGAGATTTAAGATTTCCGAATGCGAATGTTATATGTGGGGTTTTTGATTGCACTGATAATCCTAGATTCCACATCAACATATGTGATGTAATCCCAGCTAGGCCAATAACAATTCAAGAAGTTCAAGCCAAACCCACCTTTGACAAGGCCAAGAATCCTGGCCCCAGAAAAAGTCCAATAGTGGCCCAGGTCTAAAATTCCTCTAACGAGAGATTTGAAACTCAATCCAAGTGTCCAAAAGAGAAGAACTCAAGGCTCTTGCACATGGGCCCAAGTACCCAACCCAATGAGCACCCGAAGAGGTCCAAACCTTGTGACCAATCTTGGGGCAAGAAGAGGACAGCCTTGGAGGACCAAAAGTTGCCAAAAGAATGGGCTTGAGGGCGACGAGAGAACCTGTGGGCTTGAAGAATTACCTAGAGAGACAGAAGCCCAACCTTTGGCCTGAGAAGAGATGGATTCAAGGCCTTTTAAGCCAAGACAGCCACATTCCAAGAGGAGCCGCGCATGTGAGTCCCTTTACTCACATGTGCTGAAATACACATGTGCGAAAAGAGAGCACTTGCACCTGCGGGACCCTTTTCCTGCTTGAGAAACCAGGTTGCGTGTACAGGAGGCCCTTACCACACGCAGGACAGCATGTTTGTGTGGGCTAAACAGCCGCAAACGCACAAACGCACGCGAGATCCTTGCCCGCGCAAGTGACGTGTGCCGGATCAGGAAGTTTGATACCGATAAGTATTTCACCTTGCCTATTTTTCCATGAGTTTTTGATGGCTGATTTTCTAAAGAGAATTCTACTACAAATTGAAGTCTATATGAAGAATTAAAGCATATGGAAAATATGATAAAAGGAATGAGAATTATTTAATTAATATTTATTGTTAATTCTTATCCCTAAAATTATTTTACTATTATTTTGGGATTTATATTAAGATAGATTATTTTAATTATTTTCTCTAAGTTTTTTAGTCTAATTATGTTTAAGTGTTCAAGTATGAATATCCTACTTCTATTCGTATTAAAAAGTGTAACTCTATATAAAGGTTTCAATTTTTAAGTTGTAAACACAACTTCAATTTTCAGAATAAATAAAATTTCAAATTTTTATTTGCTTCTTGAAATTAGTTTTTTGCTAATTTTTGAGCGTTTTCCACGCGTCCTCAAGATATGGAACTTCAGAAGCCTTGTTGAGTCAAGGAATCAGAACTGATTTATCGAGTAAGCTATCGCATCCTTCTTTATTCTTTTATTTTTTCCAATTACCTTGAATTTGTATTCCATATTGTTGGGTGCAGTTTTAAGTATGGATGGTAAATTAGGTGGTTAAGCTTTCTGGTGTTACATTGAGTGAGATTCCGGGAGTCAAAACAATCCATCCCCGTTTCCTACCGCGTCATTTGGTATAAAATCTTAGGCTTCTTGTGAACCCACTATATTCACTGCTTTAGTATCTTGTGTTTTGCATAAATGAGCAATCAAATTCAATTGTTGCTAATTCGTATGGTATCTCACTTAAATTCATTCTATTCATTCAATGCAAGTGATTGTTTGTTTATTCTAATAGTAAAAAAAATTTCGAAAATACAAAAATATCCTAATTACACATCATAAGACATTTGGCATTCTATTGTTGCATTCAAACCAAAACAAAGGAAGATTAATCGTCTACCAGTATGATGAAAACCTTTTCAGTGTTAAAGGAAGAATACCTCACCTACCAGGTGTGCACGAAAACCTTTGTTTCATTATGTTGGATGAAGTAAAGGGAGATTAACTCACTCCTATGAGCGAAAACTATTTGCTTCATATCTAAATTTTCCAGTATTACATATGCGTTTTAAGCATCACAATTCTTCATTCGTGACCTTAAATTTTGAGCTTCAAAGTCAACATTTCTTTAAGATTCCTTACCAGTGTCTTGAGACTAACATTCAAGTCCCGATTAAGGAGATTCGATTCCAAGGCTCAACTTGTCAAAGAAAGCTTGAATGTTGAGATGTTGTGAGGTCAAACACGAGAGATTGCAAGGAAGTGTTTACCACTAACCTTTCTTGCAGATTCTTTTCACAATATTTTTTCGCGAAGAACTCGCCGAATTATGGTATGATATGCAAAAATACCAATCAATTTTACGAATGGAAGTAATGCGAGAGGCATTGAGGGAAGAAATGGCTCAGACATGTAATGATGTGACAGAGGACCTTCCTAGTCAAGAAGAGATTCATGTTCCTACAAGGGTTAAGTACTCTATCATGGAAGATGAAAAAGAGAGGAACCCGGCAGCCAGGAGTCGTGTTTTTTTGTTAATTTTTTTGTTTCCACTAATGATATCTTACAGGATTCCAAAGAAAAGACTCTACTTCAAGAAAGACAAGATTCGAGAACAAGTCATTTTGAAGAATAAGGAGATGATGTGATCTCAGCTAGGCCAAAAACAATCCTGGAAGTCCAAGCTGAGCCTACATTTGATACGACCAAGAATCCTTGCCAAAGAAGAAGTCCAATAGCAGCCCAGATCTAAAATTCATCTAGAGGGACTTAAAACTCAATCCAACGGTCCAAAAGAGAAGAACTCAAGGCTCTTGCACTTGGGGCCAAGTAGCCAACCCAAGGAGCACCCAACGAGGTCCAAACCTTATGACCAGGTTTGGGTCAAGAAGGGGACAGCCTTGGAGCCCAAAAAGCTGCCAAAAGGAAGGTCCAAGCTAGACCCAACCAAGCTAGGATATCCAAAAAAAGATAAAAGAATGGGCTTGAGGCCCATGAGAAAACCCGTGGGCTTGAAGAAGTGCCAAGAGAGACAGAATATCAACTCTTCGCTCGAGAATAGACGAATTTAAGGTCTTCTCGGCCAAGGCAGCCGTGGTCCAAAAAGAGCCACGCATGTGAGTCCCTTTACTCACATGTGGGAAAACACGCATGTGCAGGAAGAGAGCATCCATGCCCGCAGGACCCTTTTCCTGAGTGAGAAAGCAAGCTGCCCACGCAGGAGGCCCTCACCCACACGCGGGACAGTATGTTTGTGTGGGCTGAACAACTGCACATGCACACATGCATGCAAGCTCCTTGCCCGCGCGGGTGAGGTGTGCGGGATCAAGAAGTTTGATGTCGAGAAGGATTCCACCTTGCCTATTTTCCCATGTGTTTTTATGGCTAATTTTCCAATGAGAATTCTACTACAAATTGAAGTCTATATGAAGAATTGAAGCACATGGAAAATATGGTAAAAGGAAAGACAATTATCTATTATATATTATATTAATATTTAATTAACATTTTATTGTTAATTCTTACCCTTAGGATTATTTTATTATTATTTTGGGATTTAGATTAGGATAGATTATTTTAATTATTTTGTTTAGGTTTCCTAATTTAATTTTGTTTAAGTGTTCAAGTAGTAATATGTAATCCTACTTCTATTCATATTAGAAAAGTGAAGTCTACATAAAGGATTCAATTCTTAGGTTGTAAACACAACTTCAATTTTCAGAATAAATAAAATTTCAAACTTTTGCTTGCTTCTTGAAATTAGCTTTTGCTAATTTTTTAGTGTTCTTCAAGCGCTTTCAAGTTAAGGAGCTTCAAAAACATTGTTGAATCAAGAAATCATGATTGACTTGTTGGGTAAGCTGTGACGTCCTTCCTTTTTCGTTTATTTTTCCCAATTACCTTGAATTTACATTACATATTTTTGAGTGTAGTTTCAAGTAACGAGAGTAAATTAAATGGTTAAACTTTCTAGTGTTACGTTGAGTGAGGTTCTGGGAGTCAAAACGATCCATCCCCATTCTTTACCGCTTCAATATATCTTATGTGACACTACTACCCTTATCTCCATTCCCAACTCGGGCACACTCTGCCCGATACTACATAGCATGCCACCCACAGCATGGTACAGAGTGTGAGCATCCTTTTCTGCCGTGCTTTACAAAATTGGATTTTTCCAGATTTGATAGGTTCCACCATGAGTCTGGCCAAAAAATAAGAACTCATAACAGAACCATCAGAGGCTTCCTTGAGAGTTTCACTCTCATGCGTCTATTCTTGGATGCATACTGTAGCCACCACTTCACTTTAGGTTTGGACATGCTCCAATGCAGCACGCCACTGCAGTGAAGAGGTTATCCCTTCAGAGATTGAATGGTCAGCAGCTGCAAGGATTGTGTTTTAATTCTGATGAAAAATTTGAACCAGATCATCTTTGTAAAAAGTTGTCTGCTCAAAACTGGAAGGTTGCACGTCCTGTAATTACAAAAATTATGAAATTCCAATATTACTAGAACCAGAAACTATAGCAGTGGCAGAAATTTGCGTTTCAAGAGGGGAAGTGAAGTTAAACACAAGGGAAAAAATCAAAAGAAATTAGGTATGTGTTGTACTACATGTTGTTTATGAGGTTATCAGATAGAAGCATGTGTTGCATTATGTGTGTTATTTTTGTGTGTTTATATGTTGTATTTTTATGAAGTATTATTAATAGGAGAAAATTAGGGAGAAACAGGTAAATAGTTATCCTGTTATGGAAAATAGTTTCCAGAATAACTGCTTCTCTTTGTTTTACGTGAGCACTAAGCTATTATGTGTAATAGAAGGGAACAAGCGGTTAGGCTACGGTAAGGAATATGGGTACTTATAAATAGTTACAATAATTTCGAAAAATAAAAGACCAAACTGTCTTTATGGACAGGTCATGACTGAGTACTTTTCTCAGTCAAGAAATTGTTGAGCTCTCTCTTAACGAGCTCGCACTATTAACAACATCCCATAACTACATCCATCAGTAGCGAACATAACATTCCTGATGTGATCCTGGATAGACCAAGACAAGCTCTGAAGACACAAGTTAACCGCGAGAAGCAGCATGCCCACAAGCAAGCAAACTCCCACAAAATTGCCCGCAGCATATGCATGGAGAGAGTCGTCGCGTACACGCATGATGTTGCATGCAAGAGGGGGATTTTCCCCGCAGGGAAGAAGCATTTTACTTCCGCAAGGACTACTGCGAGTTCATCCGGAAGAAGGCCCAAGATTTCGGCCCAAGACAGTGTGCAACACCGTCCCAAACCAAGAACTGCCCAAGAGGGGTCAAGAGCACCGACCTAAAGGCCTTGGGGGAAAGAGAAGGAATGGCCCTTAGGCCTTATTCCAAGAGCAGGCCTCAAAAGGACCCAACAAGGGCCCAACCGCTCGGCCCAAGCAAGTGGGCGTGGAAGATTCCATTGTGTGGTCCAAGGACGAAAGCCAAGGCTCATCCTTGTGCGGAATTGATCCTAGATCTGCAAGGCTGAGAGGAGGGAGGAAGATAGAGTCCCGCTTGCGCAGGAATTCTCTCCCCTTGAGGAATCCGATTCCTCATGCACTTTTTTTCTTGAAATTTGAAGAATTCTAATCAAACTCCAAGATCACATGCGGATAGGAAAGAAGAGACCAAGAAACATCCATATTTGAGTCCTACCAATAGTAAGAGATGCAGCCAAGACGGGAAGATCCATCCCACCCATGTGGGAACTCTAACCGAGAGGAGTCCTCACACCCACCAACTCTTCCACTCAAGAATCGATCAAAAGTCCTTGTAGGACTTGGATTTGCGCCAAGAAGAACTACATGCGGCTTAAGATACAAAACTTCAAGAAGGTCTCATCTTCAATCAAAATTAATTAATTAATCAAAGTCCAAATCCAAAAAATTTAAAGAAGACAAGCTTGGCAAGGAGACTTCAAGTTAGACAAGAGAGAAGAGTCATTATTTCATTTTCTTTCTATTTATTTTAATTATTATTTTAATATTTTCCTACATTAAAGTTAAATTGAGTGTTTCATTAAGATTTTAATTTTTGAGTTTTATTTGGATTTGTAAGGTGAATGCCTATATAGAGACCACCACCTTTTGATTGTAAATACAATTTTCAAATCAATAAAATTTTATATTATTTACTTTTAGCTATTGCTAATTGTGAGTGAATGTTCAATCAAGTGAGATTGCTTCAACCATCTTGTTAAGTCAAGAATCGAATCGACTTATCGGATAAATTATGACGTCTTTTCTATTCCAATTTTATTTTTAGTTATCTTATTTTGCATTCACAAGTTGAGTGTAGATCAAGTAAGAAGGGTTTATTTAGAGATTTAAGATTTCTGAATACTAATGTTATATGCAGGTTTTTTATTGCACTGTTAATCCTGCGTTCCACATCAATTCCTCCCTCTCCCCTGCCCCACACCCCCAATCATATTTCATTCTATGCAATCTTCTAATTATCTTGTTTCTATCAACTCCATTCCCTTTTTTACTCTAAAACCTTGGAGTTTTTCCCCCAATATAGTTTGATCTAAATCCTCAAAATTAACTTTTAGTACCAATGAACCTGCAAAATATTCAAAACCCGTTTTGAGGCTTTTGCTCGGATGAAATCCACCATCACCAACACATTAGACATCCCATCACTGCCTTTCGTCTGATTTACAGAGCACAGGAAACTCCTCCTAGCCCATCACAAGCCACTCTCTACTCCCTATCCACCATTATGAACAACAAACGAACACTCCCTTTCCCTCTTCCAAACAAGAAGCAATCAGAAGAAGAAGGCCTTTACTGAATCTAAGGCACCACTACCAACAAACATAGACACTCCGAAAATCGAACATCACCTAGAAAAAACCATGAAGATTGATGGTTAAGTTCTGTCCATTTACCAAGAATATTGAAGCATCTTCCATTTCCTACAAGACAAAGTAGGAGATTTAGCTTTCTCTTACCGGTTAGATCATTGAAGAGACCCAATCAAAAGCCCTCATGTTAGGTTTCTTCTTGGCACATTTTAGCTATTCAATTTGGCCCCTTAATTTCAACTAACACAGCTTTCTCCTAGGAAGATAATCTAGGTTCAACAAGGTTGATCTTGAAGCTCAATACTGTCACCTAAACCAAAAGAGAGAGCCTGTTCAAATTACCAAACTCACTTCACACTCATTTCCTTCTTCGAAACTGGCCACTAGTGAAGTGATATCCGAGAGATCCGAATCCATGTCAGATGAGGAGTCCCAAATTGAGTGGGAAACCCACGAGAAGTCCCTTACCCGCGAATTAATTACCCGCGAACCCACCGACCCGCCCATAAGAGAACCCGCATGCAGGACACGACCAACACGCACGCGCACAGTCGGCCATTTGCGCGTGCTACCAGAGAATGCGCACATGTTGCGCACGCCCATGCACATGCCCACGAGTCTTTCTCCTGTGCAGACAAGGAAGCCTACCCGCGGAAAGATTCCCGCAAGCTTGTGGGCTTGATTCCAAGTGAATTGGACCTTTTTAAAGCCCATCCCGTGTGCACAGTCCCAGGTGAGGCCCATATGGACCAAAGCAGCCGATCCAAGTGGCAAAAGCCCAAGACTCGAAGGCCCAAAGGCCTTACTTCCAAGATCCAACCCAAGATTGGTTTGTCAAGTCCAACCCATGAAGACCCAAGGGGCTTGATTCCAGTTTCAGTCTTCAAAGACCAAGAAGAAAGCCAAGGCTCAGCCAAGCCTGGCCTTATCCCTAAGCCACCATGGCCGAGAAAGCCCAAAGAAGAAAAAAACCAGCTGCATGAGGAGGCTTATCCTCCTTGATTCCGACTTGGAGGAGGAAGGAGAGCACCTAAAATTGAAAAGGAAAAGGACTAAGAAGACCCTTTGAAGAAGTCATCAGCCAAAGAACTCCTTGGCCTTACCGAAGTCAAAAACTATGGAGAGGAAGGAGGAAAAGAAGAGGAATCCTATGCACATGAGAAGACCAGTCTCCCACATCCATCACAAGTCCAAAAGCAAGAAGAATTCTTATTGTCCACGGAAGAATCTTTGCTGGAAATTATAGACTTCAAAATGAATGAGGATAATCAAGAAAGAGAGAAAAGAACTCAAGTTAGAAGGAGAGAAAAGAACTTAACTTGGAAAGGAATTCCAAGAGCAACATGAAATCGGCCAATAAGGGAGTGTCCATGCCGAAATCTTCTTGAAGAATCCTACTCCAAATCTTGACAACTTCCAACAAGAATCCTAATTCAAAGACTCCTCAAGAATCAAGAAAGAATGAAGAAAGAAAAAGTTGAATACAAGTAAAAGTTCAAACCGGAGAGGGAGTTCAAATTCAGCTACAAGGAGGAGTTCTATGATTTTAATTATTTTATTTGCTTGATTATCCTATCTAGATAAGGTTTAATTATTTTATTGTTTTTAAGTTTAAGTTTTCTAACTAATTATTGTCTAAGAGTCCAAGTAAGAAGTTATTATCCTACTTCTATTCGAACTAGTCAATAAAAACCCATAAAAAGGCTTTATGTCCATAGGTTGTAAACACAATTTTCCAGAGATTAATAAAATTAAGCTTTTCTTTCTTTAGAATTAGCTTTAACTAATTTCTTTGAATATTTTTCAAGTTCTTTAAAGATAGCAAACTTTTAGAAGTCTTATTAAGTCAAGAAGTTGGGATTGCTTAGGTAAGCTGTGGCGTCTTTCCTTCTTTTTTTTTTTCCCCTATTATCTTATTTTTGCATACCATATAGGTGGATGTAGATTCAAGTAAAGTGGATAAACTAGGTGGTTAAGTCTTTTTATTGCATATGTTGGCTAAGATTCCGAGAGTCAAAATAATCCTCCCTATGCACTCCCGCATCAACTAGCCACATCAACAAAACTTGCTTTACCATCCTAGAGGTTGACTTTCATTTTGATGTCCATTTGCAAACTACAAAAATGGGCATTTCACTTGATAGGCGAGCAGATGCAACTACAGGATTGAACTAGCCAATGAATGTTTCTTCTTTTTTAAATATAAAGTGTGAAAAGTGTATTAATATAGGCGCCAAGGGAATGCCGCCTATGTATAAAATTTACAAGTCAATTAATGTATTCACAAAGTCTGTCAAATCCTCCATAGAACAAAGAGAATGACCCCATAACAAAAAACTAAGGGTTTAAAACCATCTATTCTTAAGGATATTAAAACTATTTACATCTTCAACCCCATCAAAAACTCTTTTATTCCCCTCCTTCCACACCACCCATAAGATAGAAATTGAAAATAGATCCACTTGTTTTCTTCGAATGCTAGTACCCTTCCACATCCAACTTACGTCTCACAAAATTTGTCATCACCCAACTAATGCCAAATAGCCCATAAACCATGGTCTATAACTTGTAAACTTCAAGGAACCAAAGCAAAATATAATTACAAGTTTCCTCAGCTCTCTTACAAAGATAATAAGCATTTATCAGTATCTTTCTCCTTTTCCTCAAGTTGTCAATAGTCAAAAAACATTCCCTACAAGCTCCCAAGCAAACGAAGAAACACAAGGAGGGGCACTAGTCTTCCACATCTATCTGACATGGAAAAATATGTCATCATTTTCATGCTTAAATAACTTCTTGTCGAATGATTTAACTAAAAAGAACCATTAGATGTGAGGCACCACCATGGAGTATCAATGCTTCCATTCAACGTAATATAAGATAACATGCCCTAATAACTCCTCATATTTTCCAATTTCCTAATCATTCAGATTTCTGGACACGAGCACTTGTGATTCTATCTCACCACTATAGTTCTACACTAAAGAGTCACAAATCTTGATGTCTTTCTGCTAGGCTTTACATAAATCTGAGGAAAACACACTCTCAGAGTACCTTCTTCCATCCACTAATCCTCCCATAGTCTAACTCTATTGCACTACCAACCTTCCACCTTATATACTCCTGGTAATTTTCCCACCCTAGACCGCACTTTTTCCACCAGTTTTTTCTCTGTGATCCTAAACTCTCTCGAGTAAGTTATCGTCTATCATCTATGTCATATTTCGCAACTATTGTTTTTCTCCACAATGCATCTTCCTCTGTTATAAATCTCCATGAACATTTACCTTGCAAAGTCCCATTCATCTCCATCAAAGATCACAATCCCAAGCCACCTAGGTACAGTGGTTTCTTAATCTCGCTTCATGCCACCAAATGATACCTCCATCTTTCACCCATGTGAACTAGCCGATGGATATTGGAACTCATTCGACATTCTTGTCCAGCTGGGCCAAGGACATGAAGCTTGACAACATTAAGATCTTTCTTGGTCACTCCCCAAAAGGCAAACAAGAGGGTCTAACACCCATCAGGCTATGGAACATAAATCCTCTTGTGCGAATCAGCAACCGGCTCAATAATAGTCAAATACTTACCCTCGTTTGGAATGAGGGCAACCCACAAAATTTTTCCTCCCTTCCTGGTGCTTCTAATCCAAAATGACCCTTTAACATAGAAGCCACTGTACTTCAAGTACTGCAAGGATGACTGGCCAAAAGCCACCATCAAGAGAAAGCTCAAAAGACTTCCTCTCAATGATCAGGAATCTCCTCAGAGGAGAAACTGGCATAAGGAAGACAATAATCAGACCGAGAGACACAATACTTTGATACTTTCTCTCTCCAGACAGACTTCCAGATGTTCTCTGGGCTATGAAAACACTCTTTGCAATCATAAATTAAGCACGACCAAAGCAAGGCTAAACTCTGCCAGTAATTTGGTACAAGTTCTGTTAATCATTAAGATATTGGCACCTTCAATATTCAAAGACCAGAAAAAGTTGGTAACTATCACCTGTATAATACTTGAAATTCACAGCAACATTTGCCTTCAAAGTTTTAATGAAATGAAGACATTACACAAAAGCAACATGTAAACAGATAAACCTTAACCACATTTCCAATCTCATATAATGACACGCAGTCAAGTCTAAGTAAAATAAACACCCAGCGTCTAATCTATTGACAAGAGAGCACCTGGCCAATAACTGCATCTGGGTGGATAACTGCCGTAGGATGAACGAAACTAGCAGCCTCTTTCTTCCCCACAGAGACATCTGTCGAAAAGCACAAAGCCATTTCTTAACCACGAAAATAGACACATTTGTGGGTACATCAGGATATGATGTATGCGTGTACAAATAAAGTGTGAACAGAACAAGAACGAAAGAGAGGCCTACAAGTAAGAGCAGAGCAAAAACGTTGAAAGGGAAGATTGAAGAGAGAGCAGCGAAAGGGATTGCGAGCTTTCAAGAGAGAAATCATGGGAAGGAGAGAAATGAGAAGGAAGGTGGCAGTGGACTTCTCTGTTGTGCTTCCCCCCTCGTTGATGATGGTTCGTGGAAATGGACAAATACAGTGGTTTTGCTAAAATTCGCCGCCCGGGCTGTTTGGGTTTTGGCACTAATCCGTAGGTTTTTAATTTAATAATTCTTTTGGTGGTTCTCTATATTAATGAATCAATTTTTATTTTTACTCTGTAAAATTTTTATATATTTTATGTTAAGAATAAATTTTTATCTATAAATATATATTTAATTCAATTATAAAAAGTACCTAAATTTTACTAAACAATAATAGAAATATTTTATACATAATTCTCCGTGAAATTAAATTAATTAATTCTAAATTGTGGCAAGATTGATAAATTTTGAAATGTTGTAATTTTAATTATTTTAAAAAAGATTTAAATCAAACAATTTGAAAAAACTGTTTAATGAGGTTATCAGAATTCAACCAAACTGACTATTTGCGTATTTCAGGAAAATAAAAATAAAAAAGAAATTGCACAATTGGATCTTCAAACTACATCAAATGCTATTAAGTAATCAGAGAGAAAATTTACAAAATTTGGATCACTCGGACAGCTCTGCTACCAAAATTCTATATCATATAGTACTAAAATCAGTCTCAAGAATTGGTCAATATAATTACTTTATGGTATCCACCATTTTACATGTTCATTTACCAAAGGGCTAACCTACATTGTCACCCAACGGCGTCAGACTTCCAACCTAAATATGTCTTCTGGTTCATTCCAAGATAAAGGTTACTTGCATGCAGCTGACGTCTTACTCAAGTCTTCACATGCCACTGGCGGAATCCATGATGCTATCCACTTCCAACATTCGAAGAACCTTCAACAAACACCGTAACAATAAATGAGTTAACCCTCCTTTCAAGTTGCCAATCTTCCATGCTTTGAAACAAAGATAAAAGAGACATTCTGGCCTTTTTATCTATTTATCTTGTACTAATTTGATTTTAAGTGTGATATTAAGATAAATGCTAGCTGATAGGGAGACCGTTTAAACAGATTTTCACTGATAAGGTCCATGTCTCTGACCTGTGACATGCGAGGCCTTGAATTAGGGTCCCGCCTGATGCACATCATTGCACATTGCATCATACCATACACCTCATTTTCTGCGTAGCAGTTCCTTAAGCATGGATCAAGTAGTTCGTGAATGGCATGTCGTTGTAAAAGTGGGCGTGCCTATCCCAAATTTGAAAAATAAACAATGAAGTGACATTGAAGGACAAAGTTCAGACGTGCTCTTTCAGCAATGCAAGTGAATTAGGAAAACCAAGACAAAGGATAAAGGGGAAAATCCTGCTACAACTAAACTACCTAATCAAAGATCTGTTCTAATTTCTCATCAACACCTTAATCACCTAAACAGATGTGTTAAGAGAAAAATGTAGCCAAATTGACAAAATTTTCATTTATACCCATTCAGTGAGGCATTGCTGCCCTTTGGGCCGCTTTATATCCATAGCTTTCCGTCCTGTAATAAGCTCCACTAATACAACCCCAAACGAGTAGACATCAGCTTTCTCTGTGATTTGTCCACTTTGAGCATATTCCGGAGCCAAGTAACTTGATAGAGGCAGCTTTCTTATTTAGTTGGCAATTGACTGCAGTTAAAATAAATAAGAAGAAGAAAAAGAGGAGTTATTTTACCCAAACGTCCCAATTACTCGTGTCTCAACTCCCTTGTCTCCATCAGGCTGCCATCTTGCCAGTCCGAAATCCCCAACCTAAAATTTAGAACTAGAAGTCAATTATGAATTTATGATATATATCCTTTAGGCAAAGAAGCAGAAAAGAGGCACTTTTCATTCTCATCCTCTAGTTATAGAAAAAAGCAAAAGCTCATGCCAGTAAATATCAATAGTTTCACAGTAATGGGAGAATCTAAACTTTCACCAATAGCTACAGAGATAACAAAAAGCAGCACATACTAATGGTTCAAAATCATGGGTGAGAAGGATATTGTTGGGCCGCATATCACGATGAACAATACAACCGACTCTACATTCCTCGTGGAGGTATCTCAATCCTCGAGCTGCTCCAACTGCAACTTTTTGTCGCGCAGACCATGTTAATGGATCTCTAGCACGTCCTAAAAATTTGCAAAGAAGCAATCCACTTAGCTGAAGCATTAATCACACCTCAATTTGTAGGGAAACTATTACACACATGGTCATTAACAATCTACTCCAGGTTCCAGGACAAAAACTAGAAAAAAAATGAGGACAATTTTTTGACACAGATGATCTTATCAGTAGACAAACTTAGCCAGCAATTATCGGAAAATGGACATAAGACTATTTATTATCTTGAAAATGCCAGTTAGATGGGAAAGTAAAGCTGAAAATAACAAAAAGGAAAAGGTGGTCTTTGAGAGCCTTGGACCTGAACTTGTTAGATATTCTGTTTATCGCAGGATACTTGGCATCTAAGCTGGTTGACCCAGCTATTATAGCATTCAAATGCTTGTGAAACAGAGAGGAAAAATCTTTCATGATAAGAATAATAACTAGAGATGCTCTTATCATAATGTTAAAAGTTAGGAATATAAGGAAGAGTACCATAAAGATGACAATCCAAAGAACCATTGCATATGTATTCATAAACAAGCAATCTTCGTCCACCCTCCACACAGAAACCAATAAGCAAGACAACATTTCGATGCTGCGCACAACTCAAAACCTCCACTTCTGAACAAAATTCTCGATCACCCTGAGAACTTGCTATCTTATATTGCTTGACAGCAACAACCTGGCCACCTGGTAAGAGACCTCGGTGAACAGATCCAAACCCACCTTCAGCCAAGAAATTTTTTTGAGAAAATCCATCTGTAGCAAGTTCCAGTTCAGCATAGCTGAACCACTTCGGAGGATTCCCAAATATAGGAGCCTTGTGCTGACAAATTGAACACAAGGGAGGAGGTCTAGGAGGTGCATTTCTGGACAAGGAAATTACTTCTCTCACACTTTTGCTTAATTTCAGATCAAGCTTATAATTACACGCCCCTACATCAGGTTCTCGACCTAATGTAGATAACTTCTCCAGCAAGACTTCATAAGTTGAAGTCAGAGCTGAATCAATGTGTTTTGTTGAACCTTGTGTGAATAGTTCAGAAAATTCACCACTAGAACTGAGAAGATTAGTCATCCATTGTCTGGAGCAGGAACCTCTAGAAGGAGGACCCTCGTTTTCATTATCAGTATCAGAGTCAGATTCAAACAAACTCTGCTTTTCTTCATTGATAAAAGAGGCTGCTTTCTTCTGACTTGCAAAAATTCCTGATAATAAAAATGGTGAAGTCCCTGGATCTGAGCTTGATATTGATGAAGTCCCGACATCTGTTGCAGTCAATGACGACTCTTGCTCTGGACTACTTGCAGGAGTCACAGATGGTCCCCTGATCATATCTAACTTATTACTCTCACTTTTTAAATTCCTCAGAAGTGGTTGTAACTGAAATGAAGATGAAGAAGCCTTTTGTGGTTCCATTTTTGGTGATCCGATTAAATTCAAACGAAGAACCTTAGGCCTAGACCGTTTCATAGCCACAACATTGCAATGCAGCTCTTCCATGCAGCACCTCATTTCGTGTTTCAATTGTCTGTGCAGAATTGCAATTACAAGTATGTAAGGAACTTGAGGACAGAAATACACTAAATTTGAGCTAAAATACGTTTAATATGATACATATTGCTGAAAACTTTGCAACAGCCTATATAATTTAATATGATACATATTGCTGAAGCATGACTTAAGTGAAAAAGAACAAGTTTTGGGTTTTATTACTTGTCCAATATAACCCAATTTGATTGAGTCTTCATGGCTTCAGCAGCAACTATTCCACAACGTGAGGCAGGGACGATTTTTATCCGGATCTTTATCTGCAAAGAAGAAGCAAAATTCTCAATACCAGAAAAATTGGCCATAATAACTAAAGAAATCTGGGACAAACCTTATCCACTGACCTTCCCTGGATCATACACATCGTGTAATTGACGCATCATATGGGAGCAAGAATCCACAATATCATCTTTCTGATCTGAATTAGTTCCTGACAGAGACCACCCATGTCTGGTGGCACAATCACTGGTGAATCTTGAAAATGCCCATGTCCTTTTACCTGGACATGCATCATATCGTTTATCAGTATCAACTCTGAAATTCTGCTATATAATAGAGTCAAGTAGATCATTAATTACTTGTTCGGAGCTATTTTGATATGATCCCCACTTTATGCAGCATCGTAAATGAAAAGAAGTTGCAGCAGTGCTTCAAGAGAGCAACTTATGATTGTTCGCTAAAGCACTCTATTCTAGTTTCTCGGGATGTTATAAACCATTTATTCCAAACAATTTACTAAAATGTTTCAGTTTTCAGTTAAATAATGAGTGTTTCAGTTTGACCTGGGGGACTAATCAACTTACCCTGCTATGAATTTCTCATCTATGTTTATAATACTACATTTTTTTCTTCCACTATTATTGGAGATAAATTTTTAATGGATGATATTGTTTTCCGGTTATAAATTTTGGTATGCATAAAAGGTTTGACTAACGGGAAAATTTTATTTACATATATATAACTTGCAAAAAATGCATTAACCTCTCTGAACAAAAGACTAATACACTGCAGAGTTGGTTTTCCAAGAAATATTAACCAGAGAAGTTAAAACAGACTGATCTCGGAAAACACCAAAAAACTGAGACGAACACTTAAAAGAACAAAGGAAGACGTTTGAGCATCGCCAAATTAGCCACTAAAATTGGCAGGAGAAAGAATACGAAAAGCAATAATAATTAAGAGAGAGAAAAGAAAGCAAAGAATGAGATAATGCATAGATATATATATATATAGAGAGAGAGAGAGAAGGTTACTTGAGGAATGAGCAGGAATAACTAGCAGCTTAATGCAATCCCCAGGCTGAACGACATGAGTCAAAGTCCAGACCAAAGCAGTCCTTGGGATCTCCTTAGACGCTCTAACAGCAACCACCACCACTTTTCCTCCCAAATCTGCAAGAACTTTATCCGTCACACCCTTTTCTTTCATTTCCAAACTCAAATCAAAACCACCCACCTTCTTCAACGCATCTCATAATCAAAACCCATATGAAGATTCTTCATGGAGAGAGAGAGAGAGAGGAGATTGCATTATTGGCACACATGAACAGTGTCCTAACAAGTAAGAAATATCACGAAAACCCAGATGCTTTTTTGAGGTGCCCAGATGACTAGTTAGCAAAAGAATGAAACTTTAAGGAACTTTTTATCAAATTGAGTACTTCTTTTCGTTAAAATTTCAACAACACACAAACACAAAACTTTTTCTCTCTTTCTTCTTTTTTTTTTATTTTTTATTTTTCTCAGCTGGTAGCTAGCAGTTAAAGATGACCCCCAAGGTTCCATCCATGGAACCGAGGCTTTTGCCTTTTTGTTCGTCTAAAGTGCGTGAGCTTGTCAAAAGAAATTACACAGAAATTCAGACTCTTTCTCTCAAGTGAGGTGGCACTTGAAGTTTGTCTTTAATTTCACACAATTATATTGACCGACTTACTTATATTATTATCAATTATTACAAAACAGAAGCGCCAGTTTAGGAAGAGAAGAAGACAAAAGGAAAAGAAAAAAAGAAAGTGGTAGGTTTGTTTTAAGTAAACGACAAATATTTAATCTATTTATACCAAACATACGTAGACCAACATGACGTATATGATTGGACTCGAAAGGAACCTCCTTTTCTTTGCTTTAATCAATTAACAAACGTAAAAATCCTTCCATGTTGGACTTTGAAAATGAAATTGGATTTTGCTTTATTTATATATTATTTTAATTCTAATCCCAATAATATGGAGAAAGAGAGAGAATGTTAAGCGGCTTCATTTGCTAACCAGAAGTAATGAAAAGATCCGAAACTTCTCCCTTACATAAATGATCTTTTCATCTTTACAAGATTATGCTCATGTGTTGCCTTTAATTGCAGCTATTTAATAGTATTAACTAATTATCAAACTCATGTATAAATTGATTATCTTGATTTGTCTTGCAAATATCAAGACAACTGCTAGGGCATTTCTTTGGCAAATTGAATAAGGCAATTTTAGCCCCAATTAAAGTTAAGGTGCCACAAAAGTTAAAAGGCCTGGAAAAAGAAAATTTTGTCCAAATTCAAAAGAAATATATTTGATAAAGCTGTAGCATAACCGATAATAAGATATACCTTAAATTACTTTCAAATTCTACAAGCAATCACTTAGAATATATAATAGGGGTGGAGACAAAGAGCTGAGGAAAGAAAATTTTATTAAATTGCATAGTTAAAGTTGTTGTATATGTAAAAGATAAGATGAGATGGGCTTTCGAGATCTCTTATGTTTTTATATTACTCTACTTGCACAACAAAGTTGAAACATAATTGAGAACAAGGAAAACATTGTTGCTAAAACTCCTCAAAGCTAAATAGTTCCCTAACTCTAGTTTCTTTATAGAAAATTTGGAGATCCAACCTAATTATACATGAAAGAATCTTCTAATTAATAAGATTATATCGCCCAAAAAAAAAAGGCAATCAAGTTGGAAACGGTGAAAAGATTTAGATGTGGGGAAATAGATGTCTATTGAAACAAGTTGTGCTTCTTTTTCATATTAAATTCTAATGCCTAGGTGAATGACCTTATTTTAGATCATTCTATACTAACATTGGCTCATGAACTAATTCATTATGTTCTCTTACCTCTTGAGGCTAAACAAATCAAGAGTACTACGATTTTGTAATATAGAGATGATAAGAGTATATGGCATTATTCAAGTAATGGAGTGTTGAACATAAATGTATAAATTATAATTTATCTTATTTATTATATTGAATTCAAATAGAATTTATATTTAATTAGATTTAAAATATATTTATTTTTAAAAAACTTATGTTATTAATTGAAGTTTATCTTTTAGGAAATTTGATTTATATTTATGTTTTAGATTATGATAAATTATTTTTAAAAAATTTGAATTCGATGTAAACCTACTTAAACACACATTAAGTTGTTAAATGGAGAAGTGGAGAAGTTAATGAAAATTTAGATTTTCTTCTCAAAAAAAAGTGTTTAAGATAAATATAGAGATTATAATTTTTTTATTTATTAGTTTGAATTCAAATAAAATTTATTTTTAATTAGATTTAGAATATATTTATTTTTTTTTTAAAATCATGTTATTAATTGAAGTTTATCTTTTAAGAGATTTGATTTATATTTATTTTTTATATTATGATAGATTATTTTTAAAAAAATTGAATTTGATGTAAGCTTATTTAAAAGCACTTTAGGTTGTTAAATGTGGAGAAAGTGATGTCAATAAAGATTTAAGTTTTCTCTATCCTTAAAAAAAATCCAACAAGTGGTATCAGCGCTTTCTTGGTCAAGAGTATGTGAGAAAAAAAAAATTGTAGTGAGAAGAGCAATGAAGAAAAGAAAAAAAAACTATGGAGGGAGTTTTCATTATCAAGATATCAAATAAGTCTTCATCAACATTGAAGAAAAGAAAATTTTCACCATGCAGAGTATGCAAGAAAAACAATCATGATGAAAAAGATTGTTGAAATAAAGGTGAATCATAATATTTTTATTATAAAAGATTTGGGCACATAAAAATAAAAAAAATTGCAGGTTAAAAAATGAGCAAGCAAATGTTGTTGAAGAAGAAGAAGAAACTCTTCTTTAAAATTTGAAGAGAAGTGCTCCAATAAATTTTGATAAGAATACATCAAATAATTGAAAATTGATAAGAAATGCATCAATAATCGAAGGTTGGTAAGAAGTGCTTCAAAATATGAAGATGAAACAAAAAATATTAGAAAGAAGTGCTCCAACAAAATAAATTTGGTGATTATAATTTTTATATTAAGAGAGAGTATTGAATATAAATATAAAAACTATAATTTATTTTATTTATTAGTTTGAATTCAAATATAATTTATTTTTAGTTAGATTTAAAATATATTTATTTTTAAAAAAATTATGTTATTAGTTGAAGTTTATCTTTTAGGAAATTTGATTTATATTTATCTTTTAAATTATGATAAATTATTTTTAGAAAATTTGTGTAACACCCAAAATTTTTTATTTTATTGTTATTTGAATTTTATTTAATTTTATTTTATTTTAATAATTAATTTATAAAGTTTTAATTTAATTTAATTTAATTTAATAGAAATAAAAATAATAATAATGATAAAATATGGTAAAATTATTTTTGAGATTTAATTAAAAATTATTTTGGAAAAATGGGTGAAAATCTGGATTCTGGGGGTGTTTTTGAAAAGAAAATAAAAAACCGAGGGTTAAAACGCAATTTAAAAAAATTGCGTCACGTTAGCAGCCTCGGCCAACCAAGACACACCGCGTGGCAGGGACGCTAACGCGGAAAGCCACGCGGGACGGAGGCACGTGGGCGATCTGTGTGCGCGCGATCGGACGGCTGAGATCTATTCCTGCGCGCACGGACGGCCCAGATCAAACGTGCGCACGGACGACTCAGATCAAGCGCATGCACGGACGACCCAGATTGCACGCGTGTGGACGGCCCAAATTTGATTGCGTGCGCACGGACGACCCAAATCGCATTGCGATGGACGGCCCAGATTTATCTCTAATTTAATCGCGATCGGACGGTCCACATTAAATCGTGATGGACGGCTCAGATTAAAAGGAAAAAGTTATAAATAATCTCATCCACACCCAACCCCAAACCCTAGCTGCCAGAACCCTCACCGGAGAAGACAACCCAGCCACCGGAGGAACCGACCGCCGTCACCCACCGCTGCACCGGAGCACCTTCCGGTCACCAAATGAGGTAAAATTTTTCCCCTTAGCTCGTTTTTCGATGCTGAACCTCCCTATGGCTAAATAGGAGCCAAACCACCGGCCAATTGGCCAGAAAATACCGCCAAAGTCCAACGGCGCTGCCACGGGTTTCTTCGGTTTTTGCCTCCGATGAGGCCCTTTCCGGTTCCCGTTCGATGTAATTTTTATACCACTGTGACCACCGTCCATTTCTCTACAGATTGACAGGAGCAAAACACCAAATTGTAACTCACGTCGGAGGAGCCGCCCCACCCAAGAGCTCCACCACCGGTAAGTCTCGGTTTTTTGTAATTTTTTGGCCCACCGAGGGCCCTAGGGATGTTTTATCACAGGAACCAATGCAAGTTTGGCCGAATTCGGCTGAAAACGACCAACCCGAGGCGGATCACCGCCGCAGGCAGCGGCGTCGTCGCCGGAGCACGGCGGAGCCACCGTGCTGGAATTCCAAAATTGGCCGAATAGGCCCTGGGTCTGATTTGGGGTTTTTTGGGGACATGTGCAGGTACTAGAAGTGTGTTTCAGTTTCTGGAGAAAAATTCAGGGAATCTAGGGACTGCCCAGAGGAGCAGTGAGAACCCAATTTCAGACTCCGAAACAAGTAAGGATCCCTTACCCTATTTCCTATCATGACATTAAAGCTTAATAAATGATTAAACGATATTTTATGAATTAATAGATATGTATAATTAATTAAGATTGCTAATGAGGCCTGAACCTGATGTATTTGTCGGTCTATTCCTGTTTGATGTATTTTACAGTCTAAATGCAGTATAGTATTTGATTGTTTATTCTGTGGTTACGTATGCATGAATTACTGTTTAATCTATTATGGTTTGAATTATTGTGAACCCGATATTGTGTTGCCTTGTTTGGTGTGCGTTACTAGTTTACGTATTCATGTTGATTGGGTAATTGAGATTAAGAAAAATAAGGATGGTATGTGAATTTATGAACGGATAAGTCGACAGCCTCACTAGATATCCTGGGAGATGGTGGACGGACCGGGTCCATAGGGGACCCTACCGGGAACGTGGTCTCTCATATCGGACAGGGTATGGAGACTTTAAAGATTTTCATCCTCATACCGGACGGGGTATTGAGGTTTATGGTTTTGGTGCTCATACCGGACGGGGTATGGGGACAGCCCTGGAATCAAGGTGAATGGTTCACGTGTAGTGGGGACCCCTATGGATCCCCATGGATACTAGTAGGCTGATAAAAGAGGAAATTTGTTACGTGATGATTGAAATATAAAAATTATGATATGTGTTATGTTACAGAGTGTGCATGATCTTATGATGTTTATAATGTTATTATTTTCATAAGTTGTTTTCATGAATCTCACCGAGGTAAATGGACAGTAAAGGATTTTATTATTGATAAATGAATTTGTTATGAATTATACTCTATTAGTCGTTTTTGTTTTGTACCAACCTTTACTACTATGACAGTGAGATAGTGTGACATCTTTACTGGACTAGTGTAGCTCATTCCTTACTTAACCATTTCAGATCAGGAGGACTTGGTTCCCGAGCCCGTTCTGCAGATGGCGAATAGAAGCCTAAAGATTTATTAGTTTTCCTTATAGTATTCATTCATAGTATTTCATTCAGTTAGTTTATTCTTTCATATCTTTAATACGTTTTGATTATTGTGTAAGGGATGTTAATCATAATCTATTTTATTTCGCTTCCGCACTTAGAATAAATATATACATTGTAGCAGCCCCGGTAATTTAAAATGGAATTTATATTAAAAATATCAAATGCGGAAGCGAAGTCAAAATTTGAATAACATCCCTTACACTAAAACCAAAAACGTGCTCACAAAATATAAAAGATCAAACTACCTAAAGGAAAAACTTGAAAGTAAAAGCTACGAATATGACTATGGAGACTTTAGGCGTCTCCTTCGTCGTCCTCCTGCGGAACCGGCTCGGGAACGATGTCCTCTTGATCTGAAATGATTAAATAAGGAATGAGCTACACTAGCCCAGTAAAGACATCACGATATCTCACCGTCACGGAGGTAAAGGTGGGTAGAAAACACAAAAAGACCAATGGAGCATAATTTACAACAAATCCTTTTATTAATAATAAAACCTTTACCATTCACTTACCTCGGTGAAATTCATAAAGCAATATACGAAAGCAATAACATCATCATCATCATGAAACCATATATATGAACTGTATAACATAATACCTATCAAACTTTTCGTAATTCAATCGTTACACAACATATTTTCCTAATTTATCAGCCCACTAGTATCCATGGGGATCCATAGGGGTCCCGCTACCCGTTAATCCTTAACACTTGAAATCCATTCCAGGGCCGTCCCCATACCCCGTCCGGTATGGGCGCCAAACCATAGACCTCATTACCCCGTCCGGTATGAGGGTGAAACGGGCTGTCCCCATACCCCGTCCGGTATGGGCGCTAAAACACATAAGATCCCCATACCCTGTCTGGTATGGGAGACCACAATCCCGGTAGGGTTCCCTACGGACCCGATCCGTCCACCATCTCCCAGGATATCTAGTCAGGCTGACCACATTATACCATTACCCATTTACATAATTTTTCATTCTCTTTTTCCTCAGTCAGCATCATTAATCCACATACAAGCAAGCAAAACAGTAATTTATGCCAAACAGACAACATACAGCATCAATATCCCGGTCATTCAATCCATAATCAATAAAATAGTAGAATATGCATACGAAACTATAAAATGAAAACATCAAATCTCATACTGCTTTTAAAACTGTAAACAGGCCAAATAACAGTTAACCGACAAACACACTAGACTCGGGCTCCATTAGCGACCTTAAGCAATTTCACACATTCGTTGATTCATGAAATACCATTTTATCATTTATTGAACTTTAAAATCGTGATAAGAAATAGGGTGAGGGGTCCTTACACATTTCGGGGTCCGAACACGGCTTCACAGTGCGCTTGCAGGCTGTCCCTAATTTTCCCTGAATTTTTCTCGGGGAACTGAAACGCACTACTGGTACCTGCATGTGTTTTAAAAAAATCCCAAATTAGGCCCAGGGCCCCTTTCGGCCAATATCGTAACTCCGGCACGGCGGCTCCGCCGTGCTCCGGCGATGGCGGTTCGCCTCGGGTTTGCCATTTTCGGCTGTTTCCAGCCGAATTCGGCCACACTTGCATTGGTTCCTGCGATAAAACAACCCTACGGCCCTCGGGGGGCCAAAAATTTACGGAAAACCGAAACTTACCGGCGGCGGTGCTCTCGGGTGCGGCGGCTCTCCGGTGAAGTTCGTGTTTTGGTGATTCGGCTCTGACCAACCTGTAGAGAAAAGAATGGTGATCACGGTGATATAAAAATTGCATTAAACGGAGGCCGGGAAGGGCCTCATCGGAGGCAAAAACCGATAAGGGGTGCGGCGGCGCCGCTGGCTTTCGGCAGTGTTTTCCGGCCGTTTGGCTGGGATTTTGGCTCCGATTTGGCCACTGGGGAAATCAGCGTGGAAAAACGAGTCGGAGGTATGAATTTACCTCGATCGGCGGTCGAAAATCCCTCCGGTGCGGCGGCGGGTGGCGGCGGTCGGCTTCTGGTTCGTCTTCTCCGGCGAGGGCAGGCGACTAGGGTTTGGGGTCTGGTGTGGGGGTCTTATTTATACCCTTTTGCCTTTTGATCTCAGCCGTTCATTTTGATTTAATCTGGGCCGTCCGTTTTTGATTAAATCTGGGTCGTCCGTGCAATTAAATCTGGGCCGTCCGTGCGCGCGATTGATCTGGGCCGTCTGATCGCGCACACGCGGATCACCAACGTGGCCCGTCCCCGGTCGATGTGGTTTTTCCACTTGGCAGGTCCTGGTTGGCCAGGCCTGCTGACTAGGCCTGCTGACGTGGCTGCTGACGTGGCACGCACGTTTTTTTTTTTTTTTTCTTCTTCAATTTCCCCTGGCGCTACATACATTTCCTTTTAATTTCTGGGGTTGTTACAATTTGAATTTGATGTAAGCATATTTAAAGGCACTTTAAGTTATTAAATAGAGATGGAGAGAGAAAGTAAAGTCAATGAAAGTTTAGATTTTCTTCCTTGAGAAAAATCCCAACATGGAGAACATTCTTTCGTATAAAATATACTTTAAGGCTCTTAAGTAGAAGAGTTTCAGAGGTCAAGAATCATCTAAATCATCTTAATGATGTATCATAGTGAGAAAGACATATGGTGTTAAAGAATTCCTTGAAAACTAAAAATTTGGAAGACAACTAATAATCCTCTCTTGATTAAGGCCATGATTGCCAAGTGATTGAGCATAAGGGATCTAATGTGTCCAAGATCCAAAGAAGAAAATGAGATAATGGAGCATGATTTACTTAGTAATCCTAAAAGCCCCACCTTCACACATCTAAGATGTGATATTATTAAAATATCCTAAAAGGATCCATAAATTATTCATGTCATTAGCAATTTCATTAAGAGTGTACCAAAGTATTCGTCCTCTAGATCCATTATGATTACCATACATCAAAGTAAAAGAAAAAAAAGACAAAGTGTAGTACCAATTAATTTTACAATGCACAACTTGCCTTAGGGGTTAGAATGCCTCTAGAATACAAATTCTTTCTGTAATATACATATACCATTGAAAAATGGTATTGCTTTGAATTTGATAAATTGTTAGCCATTTAGGTGGTTTATCGCCTCATCAACTTTGGGTCCCAAGATTTTTGATATCGAGAAATGTTGTTGACTTTGATGTATCACAATCCTTGATTTGATTAACATTTGTTTGTGCAAGCTTGTGAAGTTTGAAATCTAGCTAAGGCTAATGAGAGAAAAAAAAGGTATAAAGAGCTTCAAGTAAGAAATATACAAAAAGAAGAAATCAAGAAGGTTTGTGCATGAAGGAGTTTCATGTAATAAGGTAATTCAAAAATTAAGGTTCGAGAAAATTAATCCTTTCAAAATATATTCTGGTTTTAATTCCTTTTTATATGAAAAATATAATTTGAAATACAAATGGTGTTGGAAGAAAAATGTGGGGTAAACATGTTTTGTGACACCCTTGAACTTATTTGAACATCAAATTATTGTAATTGAAGTTATTTTGAATTTTAAATAATGATTAAACCTTGTGCATGTTAATTTCTATTATTTTAAAATCTATTTTATCGAAAATCTAAAACAAAATTAAAATAACAAAAATAAAATGGAGAGAAGAGACACCACGGGCAAGCCTCGTGAGAAAAGCTTGCAGGAACGTGCACGAGCATGCACATGCCTCGCGAGTAAATCCCTTGTCCATGCGACAGGATCTACATGGATGCAAACCTACACGTCCCTTCACTCTGACTGGCCACTATTCAACATGGTTGCATCTCCTGACACGGGAGGGTATGGAGAGGATTGTATCAACTCCTATAATCCCCTCAGCATTATGCAATGGCGAAACTTTAATTGCTTAGATAAACCTCTCCCTCTAATTGAATCTACAATATTAAAAGAAATGCAAAAATAAAGATTAGAGAAAATAAACAAGTAAAGGAAAAACGTCATAGACTTATCAATAAGTTTATCCCCGCTCTTTGGCTCAACAAGACTTTTGAAGGCTCCTGTTCCTCAAAGAGCTTGAAAAAGCTAAATTAGCAAAAATTCTAGAAGAAGAAAAGCCTAAGCTTTCAAGAATTCTCTCAAATTGATTGTAATTGGTGTATTTACAATCTAAGGGTAAAGGCTTATTTATAAAATAATAGAATAATATCCTAAATAAAATTATATCTAATTTTAGGATAATTACATAATAAAATATTTATTATATCCCATCTAAATACAAAGAAATTAATCAAATAATTCTAAGGAATAGACTTATAATAAAATAATAATTAAAATAAGATGACACTTATCCCATATAATTTCTATGTAAAACATATGGAAAAATTAATTTAGGCATATGGGATTTTAATTTAAAACATGGATGACAAAAAAGTAGGTCTCAAAGCCTTTTAAAAATAAAATTACAAAATTAAAAATAACTTAATTAATTAAAATGGGTGGAGAACGGGCCGGCCAAGTTTGGGCAACCCAGTAGGGCCGGTCTATGTGGGTCATGGACAACGGGCCAGCAGGTTGGGCTGCGGGTCACACACTGGGCTAGTTGGGCCAGTTCTGGGCCTGTTCATGCGAGGCACGCGCGTTCGGGCCCTTGGGCTTGCATGCGTGCAGTAGGCTCTGCGTGCAGTGCTTGTAGGCCTTATGGGTCATGCGACAGAGCTGTTGATTCCGCACGAGACTTGCTATGCACATTCACATGTTGTGCGCTTGTGGGTTGCACACGCTTGGTTCACGTGGGTCATCTTCCTCGAACGTGGTCTTTTTTACAATTCTTCAAGTCCATTAATCTTACTTAAGTCTTAAGTCTTTTGGCTTCAACAAACTTGATCTATCTCTTAGAATAATTCCAATTAGGAAAGTAGTTAGAGATGAAATTATTTTCTTGTTTTGGGCATTCCTGTTTAGAAAATCAGAACTTATTTTCTTGTTTGAGTCGGGACCTACTGGATTCCTCCTTGATGTAGGTTGGCATCCTTGACGCAAAATTTGGCTATCCATATCACATCATCTCCTTTCACATCCACTGTAGCTGAGGGACATTTGACATATTGCAGCCATGAATGGTTAACCATTAAACCAGTCAATAGCCATGCATGCTTCTGATATGATAGATAATGATAAACTGCCCTTTCATATTTAAACCTCTTTCCTTCTCCATTTCTTCATTTTCCCTTCTGCATTTCAAAAAGAAGAGAGAACTTCATGCTAGAGAGAGAAAGAGAGGCCAAGAGTGTGAGAAAGGAAGCTGTAAACTGCCACTTTCTTCTTTGCCGTAGCAAACTCATCGTTGTGTCCCTTTTTCCTTCCACGAAAGCTAAGCTTCTACTTTACCTAATTTTTTTTAATCCCAATTTACCTTACAACAAGCCTTTTTCCTTTCGAAATCGATGCAGACAGATTCTATAACCATTTTGGCTAATGCTATAACCATCTTCTTCCTCGAACCTGAAAGCTTTTTAGTCATTATTTAGAACCTAGACTCGATTAGTTTTTGGTAAGGGATTTGGTAGTGTTTTCATATGCACAATGGTATTTTCTATTTTGTTTAACAACCCTTAAACATACATGCATGAATTAGGTAAAAATGTAGTTAGTTCTTATCGAATGTTTATGAAATTTTGTCGTTTATTTTGTTTAATATTTGAAGATTGTGTAAGCCTGTTTAATGGTGGTTTTGTGATGTTTAAATTGCATAAATTTGATTTAGAGAATGGCAGGTAAATGGAGCACCAAGGTGCCGAGAGAAAGGGTTGCACGGGCACCATTACGTTTATTGACTGTTAGTGAACCACACCCTGTGAATGAATATCGTACTGGCTTTATCTATGATGAGAGTGGATCGTGATCAACTATAGGGGTACTATCATTATCATAGAACTTTTGTATTACTATTTTCTGAACTAAATAGATATTTTCCATTCGCAGTGGTAATCAAGGATCCATTCTGCCTTCTGTTGATATAGGATTAAATAGCTTCACAGAAAGATATGAATTATTAGAACCTGAGTCATTTTGTTAGATAATTTAACTTATCTGCCAGTTAGGTGGTTAGCTTATTATGAGCTTTTGTAAATAATTAGTTATCATGCATCTGGTAGTGTAGTTAGGAATTGACCGATAAATGTTTTTTCATAAAGATATATAAGTATGTTACTATGAAATTTTCAGCAGTCTCAAAAACCCAGGCAAGGCATTTAAATGGTAAACATGTTTTCACTAATGCGTCTTAAGTAATCTCTAAAATGTTATGAGTATGATTATAATGTTATTTTCCTTACTGAGTTTCATGAAACTCATCCCAATTCGTTCCTCCCAAATGATGTTGAAGAAGAAGAATCCTTGATCTACCCTTTGATGCTTGTTTGAATTTGTTTGTGGATCTATAGTTGGTTAAGTGCGAATGTGCACTTCACTCTAGAAGATTCATAATTATTTTGTAATTAAAGAAGTAACTAGAACAATGTCTGTAATTATTTTTCTAGCTAACTTCTTTACCTTAGAAGTGTAAATTACACTGCAAATTTTTGTAAGGAATGATAATATTTTGTGATGTATATACATATTTTGCACTCATAATTGTTTTGTATCAGACATCGCTTCCCATTGGGTGGTGGGATGTCACATGTTTTTACTTGAAAATTCCAACTTCAAGTTTGTGACAGTCTTTGTCAAATGATTTATCACATTGAGAGGTACTTGAATGAATCAATGTGAAAATTTTTCATCACATGCATCATCACACCAAGAGATGCTCATATGATATAGTGTGATAAAGTTGGTCAAATGTATTATTAGATTGAAAATGTACTTGTGCATAAGTGAATAATATTTTTAGATAAATGTGAAGACATATTTGATTTTTGATGTTAAACATCATATTCAAGCTCAAAAGTTTTGTTAAAATTAGATAAAGCAATAATAGATACAGAACATAGTTTTTCTTTTAATAAAGTAAAATTATCTTCCTATTTTTCAGTCCATGCAAACTTTACATCCTTCTTAACCAACTCATTTAGTGATGCTGTAATGGAACTAAAATCCTTAACAAACCTGCAGTGGAAGTCGGCTAATGCATGGAAACTTCTTATCTCATTAGTTGTTGTCGAAGTAGGCTATTCTCTAATTATTTTTACTTTCTCCTCGTCAACCTCAATACTTTGTGCCCTTACCACAATAATATTAGTTTATCCTTGTAAAAAGTACATTTTTTGGCATTGACATATAGCTACTCCTTTCTAAGTACTTCAAGGACCAATAAGGTATGTTGGAGGTGCTCGTTTAAGAACTTACTATAAACTAGGATATCATCAAAGTATACTACATCAAATTTACCAAGGAATGGTCGTAGGACATGGTTCATGAATCTCATAAAGGTACTAAGGGCATTGGACATAACAAAAGATGTTACTAACTACTCATACATGCATTCATCTCAGGGTTTCATCCTTATTTGGTGGTATTCGCTCTTAAGATCTATTTTGGTAAAGATGGTAGAACCACTAAGTTCATCCAACATAACATTTAGCCTAGGTGCACTAGTTATATTAGTAATATAGATATGTGAATCTGAGTATTGTCCTATGAAGACCAAATTCTATAAACCAATTATTATACTAAAAACTTTTATTGAGAAATAATAATCGAATGAAAGTAAATTGAAACAAATTATAAAACTAAATAAAATTGCAAAAAATTAAATAACCACAGTAAATCAAAGATAAATCAATTAATAAAATAATGTTAGAGTCCACAATTCCCTAAACTTGCCTAGATAATAATGATAATGAAATCTGAGTTAAGATTAATATGTTAATTTTAAAGCCTGCAAGATCCTGTACCACCCAGGTAAGGATAATGTAGTTGTAGATGCCCTTAGTCGGAAGGAATCGACCATGTTGGGTCTATTGTTGGCTTCTAACTGGAGGATGCTTAAGACAATTCAAGGTCTCTAATTGAACCATTATGACAATGATGCATACCTTGCCCATATCTGGATCCAATCCACACTCTTCATGAGAATTTGGGAAGCCTATTCTACGGATCAGGAGATTTTGAAGTACATAGATAAGTTTATCTTTGAGGAAGTCCATGACTTCAAAATAACCAATGATGGATTATACAGATTTTGAGATTGAATATGGGTACCTAGTGACCTTAACCTTAGATTGAATATTCTGAAGGAGGCTCATGCATCAAAGTTATTTATCTACACTGAAAATACCAAAATGTATCAAGATTTGAGGCGTCATTATTGGTAGCTTAGTATGAAGAAGGATATTTTTGAGTATGTCTCTCAATGTTTCACTTGCCAAAGGATCAAGGTAAAACATTAGAGACCTGGTGGTCTTTTATAAGATCTCCCTATCCTCGAATTGAAATGGAATCATGTGACCATGGACTTCATCATTGGTTTATCGAGGACGAGTTCATATCGTGATGCTATTTGGGTTATTATGGATAGACTGACCAAGTCTGCCTATTTTCTTACAATCAAGACTACAGACTCAACTAGTAAATTAGGGTGGTTGTATGTTGAGGAGATTGTCTGACTCCATGATGTTCCTGCTTCCGTGGTGTTCTTGCTTCCGTGGTTTCAGACAGGGATCCTCGTTTCATCTCTTATTTTTGGAAAAGTTTCCGAGAAGCTCTTGGCTCTAGCTTGTACTTCAGCACTCTTATCACTCCCAGACTGATGGGCAATTAGAACAGACTATTCAGACGCTGGAGGATATGTTACGCACTTGAGTACAAGCCACAAGTCAATTTTAGATTATCTATTTGAAGAAATCTGTTATTAAACCTGTTATACAAAATACTGATAATCATGCATTCAAATCTCATTGATTAAAAACCTTAACTTCTCTATTCGACACATCATTAAGGAATTCAATCAATAAAATATCAATATAAACATTAAACTCAACGAATTTTGTATAAAACCAACTCAAATATTATTAATCAAAATCAATACCCATCATAGTTTAGTGACGTGGGAGGGTATGGGGATGATTCTTTTTACTCTCGAAACCTCAACCCATTCACATGCAATATCAAAACTCAAACAACCTAATTTAAACCCCTCCCTCTAATTGAATTAACAGTCCTAAAATTAGGAAGGCAAAGATAAAAACTGGGGAAACAAAAGTGAGGAAAAGAAAAATGCTACAGACTTACCGGATAAGTCCATCCCAACTTCTTGGCTCAATCAAGATTTTGACAAACTTACCTAGCTTGGAAGAACTTGAAGAGAAAAATTAGCACAAGGCTAATAAAAGCTCAAAGCTTAAATTTTATTAATTCTCAAGAAGATGTTGTGTTTACAATGCTTAAGTTAAAGCCTTTATATAGGATTTTAACTACTTCTAGATGGAATAGGATTTAGGATTCTTATCCATATTCTAATTTCTAATCTAATTGAAAAAAAAATACCTAATTAATTAAATAATAAAATTCTATCCTTATTTGAATTTAAAGAAATACTTATCCTTATCCAAATCCCAAAATAATAAACTTGTATTAAACTATTAATAAAGTAATATTGAATAATAGTCTCCTCTTACTAATTCTTCAAGCATATTTTCTCTTTAACCTTGAGTAGAATTCCACATTCATAATTAACATATTTTGCATATGAAAAAATTGGGAAACTTAGATACCTTGTAGAAATAGGAAAAGTTGGGATTTTTAGGGTCTAAAAAGGACTAGGAGCAAGGAGCCGTGAGGATGGGCTGTTGGGCACACGGGTCGGGTTGCGGGTCTCGCAGATGGATCAGTTGGGCCACATGGGCCTTCTTCCTGGGCTCGGGTCATGCGTGCAGGTTGCTGCACAGGCAACGTATTGCTTGCACATATGCACGTTGCCGTGCACATATGCACGTTGCCGTGCACATGCTACGTGTGTCTCACACACTCTCCAGTACGCACAAGTGTACGGGTTGGCTTGGTCGCACACTTCGAACGCTTCCTCATGTGGATGAGGCTCTGTACTCTATATATTAATGAAAGTTAATTTTTGTTATTTAATTAAGTGAAAAGTCTAAGTGTGCTTTAGACACGCCCCAAAAGAAGATGTAACATCTCGCCCATCACTATGCTAAAATGATTTGTAAACCCCATTATTCGGGCCTTTGGCAATGTTAAACTAAATTAATTTACACTACTTGATATTTATCATAATTTACAATTTTGGTTGATTTTTTATTTATTAAATTTATAATTTATTTTATTTTAAATTATTTTATTCTAACTCATTTAAATTAAATAGAAAAATTGAGAAAAATATTGGAAAACGGCAAATCGGGAAGAAAATCTCGTGAGGAGACAAGTTGCCTACATGGGTGCTAGGAGCCTAAGCTTTGATACCACCTTGGGAAGGCTAAGACCCTAGAGCAGTAGCATGCATTGGCCCACGTACACAACCTTTGCCCAAGGCTTACACTTCAGCATAAATAGGAAAACACAACTAACTCTTGGGCACAACTTGCAACTAAGATGGCAGGTTAGGCCCATGTTATGATCCACTAAGCCTTAACTAAGGCCAAAATGGCACTTAAATTTAAAAGACTCGTGCACAATAGAAATAAATCTTGCCCAAGACTTGCATCTCAACCTACAGTGTGCTTAAAGAAAATGTGGGCTTTTTGAAATATGAGAAGATATCCTTCCTGCTGAGAATCAAGGGTCGAAGATCATGAAGTGACTATTCTAAAAAGCTAAGGATAAGCTAAAATCGAGGAGAGAAATTAAAAAAGAAAAAAAGGAAGAAAAGGAGAAAAACCCTAGCTCCCTTTCGACTATAAAGGGGGCAGTTATCAAGGCAGAATGATTATTTTCTTTCAGATGTTGTTCATAGCCACAACTGCAAATTCTGCACCCTCTTTTCATGTCTTTTCATCTTTTTTCTTCTTTTTAATCTTTAATAACTTGTTTTGTGTTAAAATCCACATAAGTGGCTAGTTTATTTCTCTTTTTCCTAATTGAGATTTGGTGAACTCCGGTGATATATTTGTGAGATCGAATTGATTTAATTGATATTTTATTTAAACCTTGGTGTTTATTTACTTCCTGCACCTATATATATTTATTGTTCTAAATTCGTTTAAACAAGACCTGCCAAACACGTGTAGAAGCGACAAGTAGTTGGCCGAACTACTCAAATCCATAATTGTTTGAGTGGTTTCGGCACCTAATAACGATAAGTGCCGCACTAAGAAGGTAAGTAATCTAGTTGATCGATTTATGCGGATGAATCCAGCAAGTTGAATAAGGTTCTTTTAGTTCTCAAGGCCGTTGGCAAGTTAAATCCTATGGACGTTCCCAAGACTGTTTGGTAGCGAAGAATTAATTAATGAATGTTTCTTAGTTGGTTTAAAAATAAGGAAGAATTGATTATCAAAACATTTTTGACAATTATAACTAGTTTGCTATTGTTTAGATAAAGTTAATCCTTGTATCTATGATCAATTACGTTACTAGAGTTAGCTATTTCATCAACTAGGAATCCTTCTTATAATTGCTTTAGATTTTAACTTGCAACTAAGAGTTTTTTAAACATTATCCTGCTATTTGCTTATTTCTTATTTTGCGTATTGAGTTCTACAAACCCCTCCCCCCCTTTTTTGTTTACTTTTCATTCGTCAGTAAAGGATGAAAATTTGTTTCTAATTCCCTGTGGATTCAACTCTTCTTACCACTACTATAATTTAGTTTTATTGGTTAATTAGGATTTTATTTTTAGTGGATATGACACTAATCAAATTTTGACACCGTTGCCGAGGAATTAATTTAATTAATTATTTTTCCTTTTTATGACCAGGTATGATCGTGGGGGCCACTCCTTTACAATTCAAAATTTGAGAAGACCGCCAAAAGTCTAAGAAAGCAAACCAGAGAAAAAAAGCAGACACATCAAAACAAACACTCCATCTACTGCACCTGAGATAGAAAATATGGAACAAGAGCGCACATTAAGGGAGCTGGCAGCACCACCTACCAATCAGGAGTTCCTCTGCATCACTTATCCAGATCTAGACATAGCTTTCAAGCTGAAATCTACCTTAATTCACCTACTACCCAAGTTTCGAGGTTTAGAGAATGAGAATCCGTATAAGCCCCTCAAGGAATTTCATGTTGTGTGCTCAAGCATGAAATCGAATGGAGTGTTTGAAGAGTAGATAAAATTGAGGGCATTCCTTTTTTTTGTATGATGCAGCCAAGGATTGGTTATTTTACCTATATCCAAGATCAATCATGACCTGGATAGAGATGGTAAAGGCCTTCCTAGATGATTTTTTTCTAGCATCATGGGTAGCCAACATTAGAAGAGAAATATGTGGAATACATCAAAGGAATTCCAAGAGCTTGCGTGAGTACTGGGAGAGGTTCAAAAGATTGTGCACAAGTTGTCCACAAAATGACATCAGAATAATCCCTCATTCTGTAACCCCAAAAACCTTCATGTTTAATTGTTGTAAAACCTCTATTTATTCAGGCCTTAAGGCCATTAACTCTTTAAATTATGTTTTTGATTTTCAAATGAAATCAGGTTTGAAATTCAAAATTTATATTTTTCGTACTTATTATTTATTTATTTTTGTATCTATCCATTTTATTTATTTTTACTAATTTTTAAAATTAAAAAATAGAGAAGGAAAACGACGAAGAAATTCTAAAGAAAGGTCGTTGGAAATTTTTCCCACGCACGCAGGCCTTGCAGGTTGTGCACTCATGAGCTCGTGTGCACGTGTGGTCAGCATGGGTTGTGTGCCTGCGCACACGCCTCATCCGTGCGGGGCATGAGGCACGTAATCTGCGTGCGTGAGAAGCTTGGGCTGCGCAGTCTGCCCTTGGAGTTCGGCTAGCACTTCGCCGCCATTTAGGACTCGTGCACCGTCCCTCGATTATCGTGCCTCTAATTTTTGTATTGTTATCACATTATCGTCGTCTCACTAGTCGTCCATCAGTCACATCCGTCAGTCATCGCATCCATCATTCTATTTTTTCCTCCCTCTCTCCTCACAGATTTGCACCACTTAGCAAAAATCTAATAGTTCTCTTTTTCTATATATAGGGACCTTTTCCACCACTCCATCAATTCATCTTCATTTTCTCATTCACCAAAGTAATGAGAGAGAGAGAGAGAGAGAGAGAGGGGTAGAGACAGAAGAGGAAAGAATAGAAGGAAGAAGAATGTAGGAAAAACTTCAAGCTTTCAGTAAGGAAATTTGGTATTTGTTTGCATGTTCTGAGGAGTATTTCTAGATAAATAAAGGAAATATTACATTAACATGAGATAGCTTGTTATATGTTTAATTATTGTTATGATTTAAATGTATCTGTGTAAATATTCTATGATATTGCATTATTTGTATCATTCTAATAAGTAAAATGATATGATGGCATATTCAGAGATGATGCAAGAAACATAATGTTATTTAACGAACATATGAAATGAATATTGATGTTTGCATACATGGTATTTAAAATTAACATGATCTGTCAGACTTTTTATCTATGACGGGTTCTATTTCTCACCCATATGGTATGAAAAGACATGAGAGGATGCTCCTTGTGGAAAATGGTGTACCCTTTGATGAGAGTGATGTTGCGATATGATTGTAAGGGTCACCTCAGCCACGTACGATCATGAGTATAGTTTACATTGAGGACCACTATGGTTGGTACGATCATGGTCATAGAACGTGTCATAGTTTAGCAAGTTGTAAATATGTTGAAAATGATGTGAAACAAAATTATTGTTCCATAGTGGTAGTTGGGAATACATATTGCCCTCAGTAGATAGAAGTTAGAACGGCTTCGCATGAAAAATAAGTAAAAGATGAAAAGGAAGCATGATATAATATAATTTGTCTTATTTTCTCTATTTTATACATGACATGATTATATATTTGATGTGATCAATTTCATGTTGACATCTTTTCTAAATAAAATAAAATATTTCTTTATTATAAAAATGGACCCACATGCATGTTCTTCGATGGTAAGCGAATAAGGTATTATTTTTAGGTTTATTTACTTTTAAAATCTTAATGATGTCATTTAAATACTATTTTTCTTACTATGTATATAGAACTCACATGTTTCCATGCCCCCCAGATGAGGACGATAGTGAGGAACTGCTCGTTGACTTGCCAATTGAAGCCTTCGAGGATCCCGTGGATCCGTGAACCATTACGAGTGCATATTTTGTTCTGCACTTTGATGAGTCCACTTTTAGAGAGACTTGTATTTATTTTTTTGTTGCCTCAGTATTGTAAGATTTAGAACTTAAATTTTATTTTGTAAGAGATTATAATATATTTTATTCTGCTGCATATAATTATTTTAAATGGACTCGTATCTGTTTCTATATCTGGCACCCTTATGCTTTAATTAGTATTTGGGATGTCACACTTTCACTATCCTTATGAAGGACTATTATCCATGGATAGAAGAATGTTAGGTGCAGCGAGTGGCGGAGCCATAGTGAACAAGACACCATGGCAATTGAGTGAGTTGATATCGATCATAGCAGCTACCTCCCAAAAATTCGGATCCAACCGGGACCCCCCTTAAAGAGTGAACGAGGTAAGTATCTCTACCATAGAGTCTCAAATATATGAACTAACTCATTTGATAAAAAAGATGACTACAAAAAACAACTAGCGAGCCCAAGTGTGTGGGATTTGTACACATTCAAGACACCTCAGAGACATGTGCCCCATGCTCTAGGATGACTACCAACAACAAGTTAATATGGTGGGTGGTTTTCCAACTCAAACGTAGAGAAGGTATAATCCTTTCTCCAACATGTACAATATTGGATGGAAAGACCACCCCAACTTTAGCTATGAAGCAAGGCAGCAAAATGATGGGTGTCGAATCCACCAAAAATAAGTTCGTAATTAATCAATAAAACTAAATTATAATAGTAGTAAGAAGGGTTGAATATAAAAATACTATTTTTCTTACTAAGTATATATAACTCACATGTTTCCATGGCCCCCAGATGAGGACGATAGTGAGGAACTGCTCTTTGACTTACCCATTGAAGCCTTCAAGGATCCCCTGGATCCATGAACCGTTACGAGTGCATATTTTGTTCTGCACTTTGATGAGTCCACTTTTAGAGAGGCTTGTATTTATTTGTTTTGTTGCCTCAGTATTGTAAGATTTAGAACTTAAATTTTATTTTGTAAGAGATTATAATATATTTTATTCTGCTGCATATAATTATTTTAAATAGACTCGTATCTGTTTCTATATCTGGCACCCTTATGCTTTAATTAGTATTTGGGATGTCACACTTTCACTATCTTTATGAAGGACTATTACCCATGGATAGAAGAATGTTAGGTGCAGCAAGTGGCGGAGCCATAGTGAATAAGACACCATGGCAAGTAAGGGAGTTGATATCGATCATAGCAGCCACCTCCCAAAAATTTGGATCCAATCGAGACCCCCCTTAAAGAGTGAACGAGGTAAGTATCTCTACCATAGAGTCTCAAATATCTGAACTAACTCATTTGATAAAAAAGATGACTACAAAAAACAACTAGCGAGCCCAAGCGTGTGGGATTTGTACGCATTTAGGACACCTCAGAGACATGTGCCCCATGCTCTAGGATGACTACCAACAACAAGTTAATGTGGTGGGTGGCTTTCCAACTCAAACACAGAGAAGGTATAATCCTTTCTCCAACACGTACAATCTTGGATGGAAAGACCACCCCAACTTTAGCTATGGAGCAAGGCAGCAAAATGTTGGGTGTCGAATCCACCAAAAATAAGTTCCTAATTAATCAATAAAACTAAATTATAATAGTAGTAAGAAGGGTCGAATCTACAGGGAGTCGGGAACTGATTCTCTTCCTTGATCAACAATTGAAAAATAAATAAAAAGGGGGTTTTATAGAGTTTATCATATGAATAATAAAATGAACAATAGGTAAAACAAAGTTTAACAAAACCCTAACTGCAAGTTAAAATCCAACCAATTATAGAGAGGATTCCTAGTTTATGAAATAGCTAGCTCCAGTGATGTAGTTAATCATAGATGAAGGGACAAGTTTTATTAAAGTTATGGCAAACTAGTTATAGTTGTCAAAAGCGTTCCGTCAACCAATTCTTCCTCACTTTTAAACTAGTCAAGAAATGTCCATTGATTAGCTTTTTCACTGTTAACTAATTTTGGGAATGTCCATCAGATTTAACACGCTAACGACCTTAAAACTAGAAGAACCTTATTCAAGTTGTCGAATTCATCCGTGTGAACCAGTCATCCAGATCCCTTACCTCGTCTGTAATACCCCGCCCATCGTTGTGCTTAATTAATTTAGAATACCCTATTTATTTGGGTCTTTAGGCTGCATTAAACTCTTTTAATTTACTATGCATATTATTTATCATAATTCGTGAATTTTACTAATTTTTAATTATTTTGATTTTATTTAAATTTATTTTTAATTATTTTTATTTAATTCTAATTTAATTACGTTAATTTTATTAATTTTATTTCAGTACAAAAAAATAAAAAATTAAAATTCAGAAAAAAGGGCGAAATGGGAAAAATCTCACGAAAAAATCCCGCGAGGAAGGGAAGCTACCTGCTCAGGATGCTTGTGCATTGTGTGCACATGCACGTGCGCATAGCCAGTGTGGATATACACATAGCGTGCACGTCCCACTCGCACGCACGGCGTGAGGTTAGACCCTGTGTTCGTCCTATCACGCGTAGGCGGGTTGTCCATGTGTCACCTCGCGCATAGATAGGAGCTGCACATTGTGAGCACACTATCCGTGCAACAGGTCTATGTGAATAGGCCCTTGTATGCTTGGGCCCTACGTGCAGTAAGCCTACGTTTGCGACACCTAGCGTGCCTAGGCCCTGCACACCCACAAGCTAGGCTTGCGCGTGCGATAAGAGGCCTGTGCTTCTGCAGGCTAGCTTGCAATGCACCAGGCGGGCCACTGTTGCCTCGGGCAATGTGTCGTCATCGCCTCAGGCAGCGCGTCCCCTTACCAGAAAAGGAGACATTCCACCCTTGTTTTTTGTGTCGAGCATCTTTTTTTTCTCTCTTCACCGAAGTTTGCCACTACGCGCGAATTTAATGGTTCCTAATTTCTATAATAGGTCTTTCCTTCCCATTCTTCCCCACACTTCCATTTTTCTATTTTCCAAGAATTAGAGAAAGAGAAAGAGGGAGAGAGTGATCTTGAGAGGAAAAGAGGGAAATAAAAGAAAAAAGGTGAAGGAGAAAATATTACGGTTTTAATAAGAAATTTAGTATTTTTTTTGACGTCTTAGGGAGTATTTTTAGATAAAAGAAAAAAATAATTGAATAAGATAATTGTGATTTTGCCTATTTTGCATGCTTTTGTGTTTGTAGGCCTAATAAGCTGATTTGTTCTTGTTTTCAAGCATGTTATATGATTTATAGACGCTTGATGATTTTTATGTAATAAAAATAATATGAAGTCGGTATTGTTACCTGAAAAAAATAAAAGAAACAAAAAAAAAAAGAAAAAGAGAAAAGTGGAATGAAGCACGAATGGTCCAAAGTATGTATCTATATTGACATGCATAATGCATCAAGTGTCTCGTTAGATTTTTTATCTCTGAGAGGTATATGTTCCCCTAATCCCATTTGGAGTATCTGTTTTCCCCTCTCCCATATGGTCTGGAAAGACGTAAGAGAACCGCTCCCTGTGGATGACGTATACCCTCTGAAGAGAATGGTGACGCGAATATATGTTAGAGGTCACCTTTCACTAAATACTGTCGTGACTGTTGATATCTGATAGGACCACTATGGTTGGTACGACCCTGGTCATAGATCATACCATAGTTTGGCCAGCCAAAATTGTGCCTGAGTAAGTCATTATCTGTATCTGATCTGGTCATTCCACATAGGTAGTTGGAAATCTGTATCTTCCTTCAGAGATGGAAGTCGTAATGGCTTTGCGAAGCATGACATGAAAATCTAATTATTTCATGATTTATTTCATTTTTTCTCTTATCTGGCATGATGTATGTTTGTTTGATTGTATTAACGTACTATTTTTCTAATAAATAAATTATTTTTATAATGTAAGATAGACCTACAAAGTAGCCAACTGGTAAGTATTTATGCTAGAATAATTCACCTTTAAAACCTTAAGATGTTATTTAAATACTATTTTCCTTACTGAGCATATAGAACTCACTCTTTCATGCCTCCCCCTAGATGAAGAAGAAAATGAGGAACCGCAAGCTGACCTACCCATTGAAGTCTATAAGAATCCTGTGGATCCACAAAACTTGAGTGACCATGATTGTTCCCGCACTCTAATGAGTCCAATAACATAGTAAAAGAAGTGACTTTCTTTTGTATTTTGACTTTGTATTTTGTAGCCACTTCTAGCCTCAATTATATGTATGTAATTGGAACTCATATATATTTGTAAGAGATTTATATTAATTTATTTTGCTGCATAAATTTTATCATGCACTCGTTATTCTATTTTTGTATCTGACACTCATTTGCCTTAATTACCATTTGGGACGTCACATCCTTAGTGTGGCACTGATCACTGCTAAGTACTAGAATCGTTTAAACAATTACAAATTTGAGGGATTCAGCCAATTGGTTGTGACTTATGGATGTGTTTGATGGGCCATGTTCAAATGGATTTAAAGCGATAAGTATGTGTAGATACGGGAAGTAAATAAATGTCAAAGATTAAACAAACATGAATTAAATCAATTGGATCTCACAAATACAGCACCGAAATTCACCAAATCTCAAATAAAAAAAAGGAAATAAATCAGCCACTCATGGTGGACTTTAACACAAAAGAGTTCTAGAGAAGTAAAGAGAAGAAGAAAGATGAATTGCAGAAGTGACTGGAGTTGTTGTGTGGGGCATCTAAAAAAAAGATGCCCTTTCTGCTTTGGTAGCCGCCTGTTTTATAGTTGTCAGGATTTTAGGGTTTCTTTTCTCATCATTTCCTTTTTTTCCAATTTCATTCCTTGATTTCAACACGTCCTCATCTTTATAGAATGATCTTGTCATGATTTCAAAAATCTCGCATTTTCTTTAAGTGCACTACAGATCGATGTGCAAGCCTCAGGCAAGGTTGTCTTTATTGCATGTGATCCCTTTTCTGAATTTAAATGGTGCCTTGACTTTGACCAAGGCTTAGCGAGTCATGATTTAGGTTCGATTCTGGTGACTTGGTTGCAAGCCTTGCTCAAGGGATGGAAGCTGATGCATGTTGCAGCTATGGGTCTTAGCCTTGCTCAAGGCGAAGATCTTATAGATGGTAATTCTACAGTTCCTGATCTTATTTCCTGTGGTTCTTCCCAACTTGAGGTTTCAACTTCTACTTACATCAAGATGGACAAAAATAACTTAATTAGGTAACAAATAATTAATTTTAGACCCACAAAATAGGTGACAAAGGTGTTGTTTTTACACCCTATCAAACTCTCCCACACTTATCTCGTGTTTGCCTTCAAGCACTGCATAGTAAACTCCATCAAAACTTGTCTCTTCACCCTCAACTCACTAATTCTCAATCATCATCTCACATCCCACATGTTATACTTCAACCCCCAAATTGCAAGAATCATTATCAACTAGTAATTTGTAAGCTTGGGTTTATTGGAACCATACTAATGAGTAACTACTTTGACTACACTTAAACACAACATGAGAGAGATTTACAAATTTAGCACAAAAAAAAAAATTTGAGGGGTGCAATCAACACCTAATAGAACAGACACCAAATATGTCCGTATATAAAGATTCATACAATTGATTCATGCCAAAAACAAAAAAGCTTAAGCACTTTTACTTGCTTGAAATGTCACCAATCTTTTGATGCAAGTACAAATATTGCTGATGAATATACCTGATTATTTAGTTGATCAAAGTTTCAAGTGGCTACTAGTGCTACTCATAGTCATTTGGCCAGAGTAGATTATTATCCATGCTCTGCTATCCTTTTTTTTTACATAGTGAATGCGTTTTATACTCCATCTCATATTTTTATTATAATTTTTCTTGAGGACGAGTGCATTTTATTCTCCATCTTGCTCCACATATGAAAGCTAATATCATTTAAACACACAAGTTCTGACAAATTGTAGAAGAGTTCTTCTAAATGTTGAAATTCACCTAAAGATAAGAGAAAACTATCATTTGAATAAGTAGCTCTCAAACAAGTCATGCTCAATTTATAGCCAAAGAAAACTATTCATGGTGTGACAAGATAAAAAGCAGGCTATATTTCCTAAAATATGGTTATGATAGAGATAGATAAGATAGTGTGAGTAAAAAATTATTGGAGGTGCATGTGTAGTGTAACTAACCTTGGACAAGGTTAGTGTACCTAGAATGATGTGGCAAACTAGCTATTTAGGTGCCTAATGCAGAATGTAGGGTGCTACTCTCCCCACACTTAAACTACACATTATCCCCAATATGTTACAAGTGTAGAAGAAGAAAATGAACAAACAGAAAGTAAAACAAGAAATAAAATGGCAAAATAAATTTTTTGAGTAAAGTAGAGAGAAAAAGACTCCCTTGTGTTCATCTGTTAGAAGTTCGCATGTTTGATTATCTGGTTTGGGTGATCAATTATGTCAAGGCGTCAAGTTTCTCATGCATTTCCCTCAAGGAGCAGTCCATGTTGTGCAAGTTATCATCGATCATGTAGATGTGCAGTAGTGTGTGATCCATGAATTCTTTGAAGTTGGGAGGTGGAGGAGTTGGGGCAGCCTGTGCTTGGTGCTCCTGCTGCTTGCTACAGATTCTTCTATCATGTGGTACAAGAGGTCTATGTGGGGCAAAGTAGGGGAGGCTGTCTTTCATTTTCAGGAGGCCCAAGTCATCCAAAGACTGAATAGGTGCCTGAGGGCAGGCAATATGTGGGTTCGTCTCATCATCATAGAACTGGGTGGTGAAAGTAGCAATTCTATTGATGATTGAGTGAAGGATTGATGGCCACTAAAAGGAGATAACATTGGCGAACTAGGATACGAACCAATACCCGAAGTTCACCCGATGTTGTTGTGATATACACCAAAGAAAATACAGCTCTATTTTTGAGATGGTGTTTGGTGCATCCCTGCAACCTTAAAAAAGTAACCCAAAAATTAGTGAATGTATTTCATGCTTGGGTCACATAAGTAGAGATATTTAGACTTGTTGGGGATATATGCATCAGAGTGGTTGGAGTAGAGTTCATCATAGACGATGGTCAGGTCAAAGTCTTCGCAAAAATCACAATATGGGTGTTTTGCTTCCCATTCAGGTGAACCCCAATGCATCATTAAATTGAGCAATAGAGAGCCAAAAGTGCCTACTTTGGAGACGGTAGGAGTTAAGGTTCGAGGTGTGGAGATTAAACTTGGTTGACTTATAAAAATGAAAGGTGGTGTAAAATACCCTGACTAGTTCGATGTAGGTAGGGGCATCCACTGTAAAGAAATTTCCCAGTCTATGGCGTAGATGAGATTTAGAACACTTGTTTTGATGCTGAGGAGATCGAGAGTGGAATCGTGTACAAATATGCCTAGAATAATTGGCAGTTTTTGGATTTCCTCATACCATTCTTTCTTTATATCATCTTCAAATGTGAGATGTCATCAGAGGTATATTTTTGCAGGTTGGTGGATGGGCTGGCCTCGACGGACTTGGGATCTCTTTGACAATCACTCTGGTGTGTCTTCTTCTGCAATGGGTTTGTTGGGAGTGGTTGGATTCATCAGAAGTGGCTACAAAATACAAAACATAAGGGCCACTTCTTTCACTATGCTACTGGATTCATCAGAGTGCGAGAACAGTCATGCACTCAGACTTGTGGATCCACGGGATCCTCATAGACATCCAAGGGTAGGTCTGCCTATGATTCCTCATTTTTTTTCTCATCTGGGGGGCATGGAAAGAGTGTGTTCTATATGCTCAGTAAGGAAAACAGTATTAAATTAATATCATAAGATTTCAAAAGTTTATTATTTTATCTTACCGTTTAACTTCCTCGTTTACCTATCTCACCATTATGAAAACCATTTGTTTGAATACAAAAATGGTACGTTGGCATAGAAGATCAAATATGCATCATGTCAGATAATAGAGAAAATCAAATAAATCATGAAATGCACTGATTTTTCATGTCATGCTTCATGAAGTCATTACAAACTTTTATCTTTAAGGACAGATATAGATTTTTAATTACCCAAATAGAATGACCAGATCATATACAAATACAACAATTTTCTCAAGCCCACTTCTGGCTGGCCAAACCATGATACGATCTATGACCATGGCCGTACCAACCATAGTAGCCCTAGCAGATATCTATACTCACGGCATTACTTAGCCACGGGTGACCCTTACATATAGTGCGATACCACTTTCGTCAGAAGGTACACCGTCATCTACTGGGAGCGGTCCTCTTACATTTTTACAGACCAAATAGGGGAGGGAGAAACAGATACCTAGAAGGGCAAGGGGAACAGATACCCCTCAGGGATAAAAAGCCTAACGAGACACTTGATGCAGTATGCATGTCAATACAGATACGATTCGGACCATACAGGCTTCATTCCACTTTTCTCTTTTTTTTTCTTTACTTGTACTATTACGAATTAGATATTACATTTATTATATACAAATTCATCAAGTGTATATAATTCACATAGCATGCTTGAAAATCAGAACAATTTGACTCATTTAAACATAGAGGCATACAAAACAGGCAAAATAATAACCATAATAAATTTACTTATTTAAAAATAATCCTTAAGACATTCAAATTAACACTAGATTCCTTTTCGAAATCTTGATGTTTTTTCTTCACCGTTCTCCTTTCTTTCTCTTCTTCTCTCACTAATCTACTATCCCTTTCTCTCTCTAAATCTTTTGAAAATGGAAGAAATGAAAATGCAGAGAGGAAGGGAAGGGGGCAATTTATAGAATTTTGAAATAGTTGGGTTTGCAAAAAGTGGCAAAATCTAGTGAAGAGAGAGAAAAAAATGCTCGACACAAAAAACAAGGAAGGAGGACCTCCTCCATCGGCGGTGCACTACCCGACCAGCGTGCGTGCCCTATGCTCATAGAGCCTATTTGCGTAGGCCTACTACAAGGACGACGCACGCAAAGTGTGCAGTGCCATTCCGTGTGCGAGGTGACTCGAAGACGACCTGTTTGCGTGTGACATAACGCGTGCGCTGGTCTTGATCCCGCGCCGTGCACACGGACAGGACTTGCGCGCTGTGCTCACATCTCGTGTGTGCTTGTGTGCGAAGGGGACGTGCATGCTAACATGCGTATGGGATGTGTGCACTGTGCGCACGCCTTGAAGCCACTGTGCGCGCATGTGCACGCGCACAGTGCCCTGCACCCGTGTGGGCAAACGATCTTCTCGCGTGATTTTTCCTGCAGGCAATTTTTTCCCCATTTCGCCGTTTTCTGATTTTTTTTCTAAATTTTCCTTTTAATTTAAAATAAAATGAAATAATTTAAAATAAATAAAATAATAAAATAAAATTTAAATAGAAATTAATAAAAATAAAAATAAATCAAAATCATGAATCGCGAGAAATATTAAACAGTGTAAATTAATTAAGTTTAAAGCGACCAAAGACCCGAATAAAAAAAGTTTTCAAATTATTTTAGCACAGTGATGGGTGGGGTGTTACAAGTGGCAAACTTTCTCAAAGATTAGGCGATACGAAGACATCCTTAGTGACGTTTTGAATGTTGTCTGATATGCCCATAAAGCATCATCTAGTCATAAACTCTAGTCCTTTATGTTTGAGTTTACCATTTTCTCTAAGATGGAGTTGACTTCTTGGTTGGAGACTTCTAATTGTCCATTGGTTTGTGGATGGTATGCGGTGGATGTGCGATGAGTAACATGTTATTTTCTGAAGAGAGATTCCACCATTCGATTATAGAAATGAGTTGCCGGATCACTTATTATTGCCCTTGGAAAATCCCAAATCTAAAAAAGACCTGTGTTTTTAAGAAGTTGAAATTTGTCTTAGCGTCATTAGTTCGGGTGACTCTCGCTTCTATACACTTGGAAATATAATCCACTGCTAGCAAGATGTAGGTATTGCTGAAGGAAGAGGAGAATGGTCCCACGAAGTCGATGCCCAATACATCAAAAATTTCTTATGCCAAAATGGGTATAAGTGGCTTTTGATCTCTATGGCTAATGTTTCTAGTGCATAGGCAGTTCTCACAGGTTTGCAGTAAGTGTATGCGTGGTGGAATAACGTTGTCCAGAATAATCCACACTCTAGTATCTTTTGGGTTGCTCGGTTTGGTCGAAAGTGCCCCCCACATGCATGCTAATGGCAACATCTTAGGACGAAGGCTACTTCAGTTTTTGGAATATACCTCTTGAGTAATTGATCTGTGTAATGTTTCCTCAAGTATGGGTCATCCCATAGATACTCCCTTGCTTCTATTTTTATCTTTTCCTTCTTAATCATTGGTAGATCGGTTGGTAATACACGAGTAATAAAATAATTGATAATGTCTCCATACCATGGGACTGTATGCTGAACTACGAACAAGTGTTCATCTAGAAATTTGCCGTTTAAGGGGGCAGGATCCCCATTACTTGGCAGTCTACTAAGATGATTTACTACCAAATTCTCTATCCCCTTTTTGTCCCGTATTTTAAGGTCAAATTCTTGCAGGAGGAGTATCCACCGTATTAGCTTCAAGTTTACTTTTTTTTTCAATAAGTATTTCAGTGCTACATGATCTGAGAACACAATCACCTTTGTCCCCAATAAGAATGACCAAAATTTCTCTAAAGTGAACACGACATAGTAGATTACGTGGGCATTGTCAAGGGTGCAAGAGGCACAGTTGATTACATTTGGGTCTTTTCCCGTTCTTTGTCCAAGTACTGCACCTACTGCCTGGTTGCTGGCATCATACATTATTTTAAATGGCCAGTTCCAATATGGTGGTTGCATGATGAACACTGTCCCTAGCTTCTCCTTAAGTGTTTTGAATGCTTCTTTGTAAGGATCATTAAAGACAGAATCGACATCCTTCTGAAGCAAACGACATAGGGGTTGTGTGATCTTTGTGAAATCTTCAATGAACCTTCTATAGAACCCGACATGCTCGAGGAAGGTGCATATTTCTCTTATGCTTTTAGTGTGAGGCAGTAATTTAATAACGTCCACCTTCACTTTATCAATTTCTATTCCCTTAGAATACACCATATGTCCTAGAATAAGTCCATGATCTGCCATGCAGTCGCACTTTTCATAATTTAGAACGAGGTTGGAATTAAGGCAGCACTTAAGCAGCTTTGTGAGGTTTTTAAGGCACTCATCAAAGGAATCTTCGTAGATTGGGAAGTCATCCATAAAAACTTCTATGCTTTTTTTAATAAAATTAGAAAAGATATTGATAATACATCTTTAGAATGTTGCAAGTACGTTACAAAAGTCGAACAGTATCCGTTGGTTGGTGAAAGGCCAGAAAGGGCAAGTGAAGGTGGTTTTTACTTGATTTTCAGGGGGAACTAAAATTTAGTAAAATCCAAAGTAGCCATCCAAACAGCAATAATGGGTTCTGTCAGCCAGTCTTTCTAACATTTGATCTATAAAGGGCTACGGGAAGTGGTATTTTCTTGTTGAGGTATTCAGCTTGCGATAGTTAATGCAAACCCCTTATCCATTTTGCACTCTCGCCGAAATTTTTTCTCCCTCTTGGTTTTCTATCACGATGACTCCCATTTTTTTTAGCACAACCTACAATGGACTTACCCACCTGCTATCTGAGATTGGGTAGATGAACCTAGCATCCAACAGCTTCAAGATTTCTTTCTTCACTACTTCCATCATTAGTGGGTTCAAGCACTTTTCACCTTGTCTACTTTGTTTACTACACTCTTCTAGCAGGATCCTATGCATGCAAGTGGAGGGAAAAATTCCCTTAATATCAACAATCGTCCAGCCCATGACTTTTTTGTATTTTTGGAATACCCTGACTAATTTTTCTTCTTCAGATTAACTGAGTTTATTGGAAGTTGTCACCGAGATGGTCTCTCCTTCACCTAGAAAAATATACTTGATGTACTTGGGCAGTAGTTTCAACTCTATTTTGGGGGCCTACAAAATAAAAGATGAAATTTTCATGTAAACTATGGGGAGATAAAGGTAAGGGCTTGTACCTTTTACCCATTTAAGCAAATCTAGTTCAGACACAACTTCTTACAAACATTGGTTAGTCACGTGTTCTCCTTCTAGGATCTGGAAACTGCTAGCATCTAAATCATTACACAGTACTACACTTATCTCATCTTCATGGCTTAGGTTTAAATATTATTCATTCAGGATATCAACAATATCGATACTGAACACACAAGAAAATTCAGTAGGATAACATCATACACATTAAATCTTACCACCTCTTAATCGAACTTCATGGTGAGGAATCCATATTGGACACCAATTTTTGTGTTTGTGGTGTTGAGGAAGGGTCTATCTAGCTAGATGTCTAAAGAGCTTGGAGATTTGTCATCTTTCATTTCCAACACATAAAAGACGGTAGGGAAGTTGAGGTTGTCCACTTAAACTAGCACGTCTTCCAAGACTCCTTCAGGGTAGACAATGGACCTGTCTGCCAGTTAGATGATAACCCCTATATCCTTTAGCTATGTCAAACCCAACTTGGAGTACACAGACAAGGCATTACATTAATTGAACCTCTGAGGTCACATATGGCCTTCCTTATCCCTAGGTGCCTATTTTGCAAGAAATAGCAAACATGCCTTGGTCTTTGCATTTGGGAAGGAACATCCTCTGTATAATAGCCGAGATATTTTTTCCCACACTACTCTCTCATTCCTGTTTAGTTTTCTCTTGTTGGTGCACAATTCTTTTAAAAATTTGCTTAATGGCATCAAAAAGAGGGAGATTAAATTTGACTTTGCAGAATGTTTCTAGGACTTCCTTATCTTCTTTTTCTTTCTTTGTTTTGATGAATCTCTATGGAAAAGGTGGTTTGATTAAAGGCTGAATTGGTTGATCAAAGTCTATCTTTTTAGGAGGGATGCTGTCATTTGTTGTTTCCCATTAGCCTTGTCCAAGCCTTTCAGCTCCACTTCTTTTTACAGCCCTTTTCTAAGGGTAGTTATGGTTGGATTTTCTAACAGTTCTTTCTCGCTTCACAAGGTGATGGCACTAACATTGGGTCGTAGGTTTACTTCTATTTAGGAGGGCAATTTTCCTTGAGATTCCAGCTGGCTCATGGAGGTCACAAATTGGCTAACTTATGTCTCTAAATTCTAAATGCTAGCTCTTGTCTCCTGTTGAAAATTTTGGGTTAGTGGTGAGTGACTTAATAATTGTTTTGAGATAAATAGCTTGTTTGGGGGGCACTGCTTATTTCAATAGTGTTGGCCTGTTCGGGTACTGCTGATAGTTTTGCTGTCTCACTCCATAGCTAAAAATGAGGTGGTTTTTCCATATGAGATTATACATGTAGGAGAAAGAATCATACGTCTTCTGTGTTTGGGTGGGGAAGGCACCCACTGCGTTAACTTGCTACTGATCATCATCCTGGAGTGTGGGACACATCTATGAGGGGTCCTAAATGTGCACACATCCCGCATACTCGAGCTTGTTGATTGCTTTATGTAGCCATGTTTTTTACTAAATTGGTTAGCTCAGATATTTGAGACTCAAAGGTAGAAATACTTACCTCGTTCACTCTCTGGGGGTTGTCCTGGTTGGATCTGAATTTCTGAGAGGTGGCTGTCATGATCGATATAAACTCACCTATCCATTGAGGCGTATTGTTCACTATGGCTCTACCATTTGCCACGTCCAGCATTCTTCTTTCCGTGTAACAGTCCTTCATAGAGGTAGTGAATAAGGTATTATTCCAAGATGTTGTGGTATGTACAGCTTGCACACAATTATTTGAACCTTTCTCAATAATCATGTAAGCTCTCGAAATCTCTTTGATGAATCCCACATATCTCCCTTCTAATACTGCCTGCCCATGATGTTGGGAAGAACTGACCTAGGAAGGCTTTTACCATCTCTGTCTAGATCTTGATCGACCATGGGGATAAGTAAAATAACTAGTCCTTGGCTGCATCATCCAAAGAGAAAGGGAATGCCCTCAATTTTTTCTATTTTTCAGATACTCCATGTGGTTTCATGCTTATGAGCACAACATGAAATTCCTTAAGGTGCTTGTGCGGATTTTCATTCCCTAGACCTTTGAACTTGGGTAGAAAGTGAATTAAGCAAGATTTTAGCTCGAAGGCTACGTCTAGGTCTTATTAAGCGATGCAAAGGGTCTGCTAGTTGGTAGGCGGTGTTGTCAGCTCCTTTAAAGTGCGTTCTTGTTCCATGTTTCCTATCCCAGGTGGAGTAAATAACGTACTGTCTTGACATGTCTCTCTTCTCTCCCGGGTCTGCTATTTTAGACTTTTGGTAGTCTTCTGAATCTTTGGTTTGTAAAAGAGAGGTCCCTCACGATCAGATCTGGTCATAAAAAGGAAAAATAATTAGCTATATATGGGTCATTTCTTATGATTTCTTGGAATGGTCAAGAATACTTCATAACATTCATAGATGACTATTTTAGATATGATTACCTTTTATTTCATTCATGAGAAATCCCAGTCACTAGATGTGTTCAAAAATTTTAAGGCAAAAGTTGAGAACCAACTCAATAAAATAATAAAAATATTAGATCTGACCGTGGTGGTGAAACTATGATAGATATGACGAATTAGGTGAACAGCGTCTATGACTATTTGCTAGATTCTTAGAGGAATGCGGTATCATCCCATAGTACACCATGCAGGGTTTACATAACATGAATGGTGAAACATAATACTTAAGGATATGATGAGGAGTATGATCAATCATTCTACCTTCCCTGAATCTCTTTTGGGGAGAACCATTAAAGATCACAACATATGTACTCAACAGAGTTCTAATTAAAGCGACTACAATGACCTCTTATGAGTTTTAGATGGGTAAGAGGTCTAGTTTAAGGCATTTGCATATTTGGGGATGTTTAGCTAAGATCAAGCCTTGGATCTCACAAATACATCACTGGAGTTCATAAATATCAACTAGGAAAAAATAAATAAATCAAGCACTCATGGTGGACTTTAACACAAAAGAATTCTGGGGAAGTAAAAAGAAGAAGAAAAATGAAGAAAAATAAATTGCAAAAGCGGTGGAAGCTACTGTGTGCGACATTTGGAAAAAGAGATGCCCTTTATGCTTTAGCAGCTGCCTATTTTATAGTTGTCTGGATTCTAGGGTTTCTTTCCTCATCTTTTCCTTTATTTTTGATCCCATTCCTTGATTTCAGCATGTCCTACTCTTTTCAAAATGATTTCCTCATGATTTTCAGTCCTTTGATCACGGCAGGAAGGATATCTCCTCATATTTTAAAATCCACGCGTATTCTTTAAACGCACTATAGGTCGATGCGCAAGCCTCGGGTAAGGTTTGTCTCTGTTGTGTGCAACCCCTTTTTTGAATTTAAATGCTGCCTTGACCTTTGCCAAGGCTTAGTGGGTCATAACTTGGGTCCTATTATGCTAACTTAGTTGCATGTCTTGCCCAAGGGTCAGTACAAAAGCTAATGCATACTGTGGCTGTGGGGTATTCTCTTCCCAACCGACTTTTATGTATTAGATATGAAGGATAACAAATCTCTAGGTTCCTCCGATCTCCTCTTAGGCAGACCTATCCTCAGCACCACTAACACAAAAATAGATGTCAAAGATGGAATCCTCACTATGGAATTCGACGGTGAGGTGGTAAGATTTAATGTGTATGACACTATGAAATATCCTACTAATTTATCTTATGTGTGCGGCATTGATACTATTGATATCTTGAGTCAAAAGTACTTCAACCTAAGGCATAGAGATGAGGTAAGTATTGCATTTTGCAATGCTTTAGATGCGGATAGTTTGTAAATCTTAGAAGGAGACCATGTAGCTGACTAGAGTTTGCAAGAAGTCATGTTTGAGCTAGACTCCTTTAAGAGAATAAAAGTATGATCCCTCACCTTGATCTCCATATAACTCACACAAAAATTTGACCTTCTATTTTGCAGGCCCCTAAGATAGAGTTGAAGTCGCTGCCTGAACACCTCAAGTATATTTTTCTAAGTGAAAGAGAGACCTCCCGATGATAACCTCCAATAAACTCAATCAATTTGAGGAAGAAAAATTATTAAGGGTGCTCCGTGAATACAAGGAAGCTGTACGCTGGACAATAATCAATATCAAGGGAATTTAATCATCCACTTGCATGCACAAGATTATACTAGAAGAGGATAGTAAACCGAGTAGACAATCTAAAAGGTGCTTGAACATACCGATGATGAAAGTAGTGAAGAAAAAAGTTTTAAACCTGCCGGATGCTGGGGTCATCTTCCTAATCTCAAACAGCAGATGGGTAAGCCCAATGCATGTTGTGCCAAAGAAAATAGGGGTCATCCTGATAGAGAACGAGGAGGGAGAAAATATTTTGGCAAAAGTGCAAAATGGATGGAGGGTCTGCATTGATTACTGCAAACTAAAGGCCTCAACAAGAAAGGACCACTTCCCACTGCCCTTTATCGAGATGCTAGAGGCACTTGTTGGCAGAACCCATTACTACTATTTTGATGGCTACTCTGGATTTTATCAAATTTTGGTGGCCTCCCAAAGATCAAGAAAAGACCACCTCATTTTAGGACTTTTGCCTACTGACGGATATTGTTCGGCCTTTGCAACACATCCGCAACCTTCTAGAGGTGCATGGTCAGCACTTTCTCTAATTTTGTGGAAAAAAGTATAAAACTTTTTATGGATGACTTTAGAGTCTACAGAGATTCTTTTTATGAGTGCCTTGATAACCTCACAAAGGTGTTTAAGAATTGCCATGTCTCTAACCTTATTCTGAATTATGAAAAGTGCCACTTCATGGTCAATCAAGGGATGATTTTAAGACATGTGGTGTCTTCCAATGGAATAGAAGTTGATAAAGTAAATGTGGATGTTATTAAATAACTACCTCACCCAAGAAGCATACGGTAGATACGCTCCTTCCTCGGGCATGCTAGTTTTTATAAAAATTTCATTAAGGACTTCTTAAAACCTATGTGTCTTTTACTTCAAAAGGATGTTGAGTTTGTCTTTGATGAACCTTACAAAGAAGCATCAGAAACACTTAAAGAGAAGCTAGTGACAATGCCCATCATGCAGCCACTAAATTAGGACTTACCCTTTGAAATAATGTGTGATGCAAGTAACCATGCAGTGAGTGCAGTACTCTGGTAGAGAACTGGGAAAGACCCACATGTAATCTACTATGCCTCTTGTGCCCTTGACAATGCCCAAATAAACTATTCTACCATGGAGAAAGAGTTGCGTACTATTGTGTTCGCCTTGAGAAATTTTGGTCATACTTGTTGGGAACAAAGGTGATTGTATTATCAGATCATGTAGCTTAGAAATATTTGTTGAAGAATAAAGAGACTAAGTCAAGGTTAATACGTTGGATACTCCTTCTGCAAGAATTTGATCTTGAAATAAGGAATAAAAAAGGGATGGAGAATTTGGTAGCAGATGACCTTAACAGACTACCAATTAATTGGGAACCCTCCCTATTAGGTGATGAGTTTCTAGATGAACACTTGTTCGCAGTTAAGCAGAGAGCCCCATGGTACACAGATGTTGTCAACTACCTTGTTACTCATGTATTACTAGTCGATCTACCAAGGGCCAGGAAGGAAAAGATAAAAAGAGAAGCAAGACAGTACGTGTGGGATGACCTGTACCTATGGAAACATTATGCAGATCAGTTAATCAGAAGGTGCATTCCAGAGATCGAAGTAAATTTTTCCACTCACATGCATACAAGGGGCACTTCGAACTCAAGCGAATAGCTTGGAAGGTACTAGAGTGTTGCCTGTTCTAGCCATCATTATTCCATGATGCATATACCTACTATAAAACATGTGGAAATAGCCAACGCATTGGAAACATCAACCGTAGAGATCAGATGCCACTTACACCTATTTTAATGTGTGAAATTTTCGATGTGTGGGGCATCAACTTCATGGGACCATTTTCATCATCCTTTGGCGATACCTATATCTTGCTAGCAATGGATTATATTTTTAAAGGGATCAAAGCAAAAGCTACTCAGGCTGATGATGGTAAGATAGTTGTTAACTTTTTGAAGACGCAAGTCTTTATGAGATTTGGAATCCCAAGGGCAATAATAAATAATCGAGGAACCCATTTATGCAATTGGGTGGTGGAGGCTCTCTTTAAAAAATATCATGTTGCTCTCCACACATCCACCAGCTACCACTAACAAACTAGTGGACAAGCAGAAGTCTCCAATTGGGAAGTCAAGTCATCTTAGAGAAAATGGTCAACCTGAATAGAAAAGACTGGAGTCTACGGCTTGATGATGCTTTATCGGCTTACCGAACAACATTCAAGATGCTAAGTGGAATGTCTCCATACGAGCTAATCTTTGGGAAAGCCTACCATTTGCCCATTTAGCCAGAGCATAGTGTATATTAGGTCATCAAGAGTTGTAACATGAAGATAAACGAACTGGTGAGCATCAGAAGTTACAACTACAAGAATTAAAAGAAATATAGAATATGGCTTGTAAGAACTCCAGAATTTACAAGGAGAAGATGAAAATATTCCATGACCAATTACTTTCCAAGAAACAATTCTCAATAGGGCAAAAAGTCATCATTTTTTATTCCCAACTTAAATTATTCCCCAGAAAATTAAGGTTAAGGTGGATAGGGCCGTTCCTTGTCACAAACATCTTCCCTCATGGCGCTGTCAAAATCAAGAGTCTTGACACACAAAATCTTCAAGGTGAACGAAAATTGTCTTAAATATTTTTATGAGGGCTTCTCCACAAAGAATGTTGAAGAAACAAATCTCGACCCACCTTAGGCACACCCCTGATAGCAAGCAAGATAGTTGGCCTTGGACAATAAATAGGGCGTTCGATGGGAGGCAACTTATCCACATTTTCTTCTTTCTGTTTTCTTTCTTCCTCTTTTCAATTTTAGTTCATTCAATAAATTAATGCATTTTTGCCAATTAACCAGCGCTACTTTTGTGATTCTGGAACAGGAATAGGGAGTTAAGGTGGGAAAAATTAGAGGAGTTGAATATTGGGACAGTTGAGTAAGCCTTGCCCAAGACTAGTGCCAATCCCAAACTACTCTACCCCGAGAGTTCACGAAAGCCTTGGGCAAGGGATGTGAGAACTTTTAAAGCAATAGTATTGCACAAGCCTTACCCAAAGGACCTCCTTGAATCATTAACAAGCCTCGCCTAATTCTTATAACCAGCCCATGCACCCTACACCATCCCTAACCTTCACCCAAAGCTATATAAAAAAAACCACCAATAAAAGCTAAACTTCCATAACCCTAAGCTATCGCCACCTAGAGCCCACTTTAAAATTCAAACACCAATCCCCGAGATGAAACCCTAACCTCCCCTATCTCTTTCACCCTCAAACCCCAACCTACAATCTTCCTCTTTTAGCTCTCCACCCACAGAGCTCACATAGCTCAATCCTCAACAGTTGTTGATAATGAGACATAAGAGATCTACCAGCAAAACTAGTGGCCTTCAGTCATTTGCACATCTTTGCATCGCAGGAACGTCACCACAAGCCCCAGCAATTGCATCTAGTTTGACAATAGACACAAATAGCTCTACTGGAGGCAGCCCTGCTCCCCAAAGTCTTGTAATCAACATCTCCAACTCACCACCACCCCATACCACTAATCCCAATGTTGGAATGATCAAACGATCGAAAACAGAGATCCCCCTCCATTTACTCTTAGTGAAACCATTGTAGAATAAAAACACTAGAATAAGCACCAAAGAGGTCTTGAGTCCATAGAGGCCAACCCATCCACCAACCCGTTGAAATAGACCTCCGAGGGCATTTCACCTTTGAAGATTATTTGGAGAAGGAACGATATGAGGAAGTCTAGAAACTACGCATTATTCTTGGAAACTCCATCCACAACCCCACTCTTAACACCCTCAACATCAAAACGATAATTTTGAAACTAATTTATGCCATCGGCAGGGCTAAATTCTTTGCTGTGGATGTACTCACCTACGTAGAACTTGTCAAGGAGTTTTATACCACCTTCAAGTTTTATAAACTGTCCAAGTTCAATCTCCACATCTCAAACCTCATCTCCTATAATCTTCAAGGTAAGTGTTTCCAACTCTCCATTGCTCAATTTAATGATCCTTGGGATTCTCCAAATAGGAAGCAAAACACCCATACTGCAATTTCTATAAATATTTCAACCCGACCACCATCTATGATGAACTCTGTATCAACCACACAGATGTATATGGCCCTGGCAAGTCAAAAAATCTCTACTTGAATGACCCATGCATGAAATACATTCATTAGTTTTTAGCTTATTCTTTTTTAGGTCATAAAGATGCATAAAACATCATCTCTAAAATAGAGTTGTACTTTCTTTGGTGTATGTTGCAGTGCCATTAGGTGAACTTAGGGTACTGGTTTGTGTTGCAGTTCTTCAATGTTATCTCCTCTAAGCGGCTGTTAATTCTGGGTTCAGTCATCACTAGAATCGCCATATTTACCACTCGATTCTACGATGATAAGATGGACCTACATATTTTTTGCCCTCAGACATCTTTAGATCTTCAGTCTTCAGATGACATGGACCTTCTAGAACTTAAATATGGCCTCCCTTGCTTTGCCCCAACTGGGCTTCTAGTGCCATGAGACAGACGAATCTACAGCAAGTAGTGCGAGCGTCAAGTGTAAGCCACACCGGCTCCTCCATCACCCAACTTCAAAGAATGCATGGACCACACACTACTACACATCTACATGATAGATGACACCTTATAAAACATGGAGTGCTCTTTGAGAGAATTAAATAAGAAAGTTGTCGTCCTAGCACAATTGCTCACTGAAACCAAGTGCTCTACAACACGAACTCATAACAGATGAACACAACGAGGGTATCGTTCTCTTTACTTTACTCCAATTTTTTTTTTCACTGACATTTTGTCTTCTATTCTACTTTTTGTTTCTTCATTGTCTTCTCCTAAGCTTGCAACACATTTGGAATAATGTGTAATTTAAGTGTGGGGGAAGCGGCCTCCTGCATTCCACATCAGGAACCCTAAGTAGCTAGTTTCATACATACCACATCATTCTAGATACACTGGCCTTGCCCAAGGCTAGTTACACTACACATAGACCTCCAACAATTTTTGACTCACACCCTCGCATTTATCCCTATCATTTCAAACAACTCAAATGAGATATTTCAAAAATTGAATTGCACTTATAACCATCTCCTAGGAACTGTAACCCATTTTTCATAAGTTTTTTCTTATTTTTGGGCAAATTTCAATACTTAAAAACTCCTCTACAACTTGTCTAAACTTGTGTGCTTAAATCATATTAGTTATCATGTGATGGTGAGATAGAGCATAAAATGCACTCACCTTCAAGAACAGTTAGAATAAAAGTGTGAGATGGAGCGTAAAACACACTCACAATTAAAAAAGAGTGTGGATAATAATCTACTCCTCTAGTAAAATGATTACAAGTAGCATTAATAGCCACTTGAAAATGTGATCTATTGAGTAATCGGGTGCATTCATTGCAAATGTTTTCCCTTACGTCAAAAGGTTGGTGATATTTCAAGCAAGAAAAAGTGCTCAAGTTTTTCTATTCTTGGCATGAACTAATTGTTTGAATCGTTCTATTCGGATAGGTTTGGTGATTGTTTTACTAGGTATTAATCATCCCCCTCAAAATTTTTGTGTGTTAAATTTGCAAAACTCTCTCATGTCGTGTTTGAGTGTAGTCAAGTTGGTTACTCATTAGCGTGACTCCATGAAACACAAGCTCACAAATTACTAGTTGATGGTTATTGCAATTTAGGGGTTGAGGTATAACATTCGGGTTATGATGTGACGATTGGGAATTAGTGAGTTAAAGGTGAAGAGACAAGTATTGATAGGGTGTACTATATAGTGCTTGAGGGCAAACACAAAATATGTGTGGGGTAGTTTGATAGGGTGTAAAAACAACACCCTTATCATCTACTTTTGTGTGTCTAAAATGAATTTTTTACTACGTAATCAAGTTATTTTATCCATTTTGATGCAGGACAGGAGTTAGAGCCTAAAGTCTAGAAGAACAATAGAAAGCAAGAGTGAGAACTGCAAAACTGCCATCTATTACCATCTTAGCCTTGGGCAAGGCTAAGACCCTACAATAGTAGCATGCATTGACCCACGTACACAACCCTTGCCCAAGGCTTACGCTTTAGTAAAAATAGGAAAAGATAACTAACCCTTGGGCATGACTTACAACCAAGGTGGCAGGATAAGACCGAAGTTATGATTTGCTAAGCCTTAAGTAAGGCCAAGGCAGTACTTATATTTAAAAGACCCGTGTGTAATAGAAAAAAGCCTTGCCTAAGGCTTGCGTCTTGACCTGTCATGTGCTTAAAGAAAATGTGGGATTTTTAAAATATGAGAATATATCCTCCTTACTAAGAATCAAGGGACGAAGATCATGAAGAGACTATTTCAGAAAGTTAAGGATAATCTTGAATCAAGGAGAGAAATCTGAAAATAAGAAAAGAAAAAAAAGGAAAAAAACCCTAGCTCCTCTTCGATTATAGAGGGGGTGGCTGTCAAGGCATAACGATCATCTTCTTCATGATGCTGCTCACAGCAACAGTTGTAGATTTTACATCATTTTTTATATCTTTTCGTCTCTTTTCTTCTCTTTAATCTTCAAGAACTCATTTTGTATTAAAATTTACCATGAGTGGTTAATTTATTTCCCTTTTGCATACTTGAGATTTGGTGAATTCCATTGATGTATTTGTGGGGTCGAATTGATTTAATTCATGTTTTATTTAAACCTTAGTATTTATTTACTTCTTTCACCTACATATATTTACTATTTTGAATTCTTTTGAACAGGGCCTATCGAATGTGTGTAGAAACTTCAAGCAGCTAGCTGAACCACTCAAATCTGTAATTGATTAAGCAGTTCTGGCACCTAGCAGCGATCAATGTCGCATTGACGAGGTAAGTAATCTGGTTGACCAGTTCATGCAGATGAATATGACAATTTGAATAAGGTTTTTCTAGTTCTTAAGGCCATTAGCAAATTAAATCCTGTTGACATTCCTAGGACTGTTTAGCAGCGTAGAACCAACTAATGAACATTTTTTTATTGGTTTAAAATAAGAAAGCATTGGTTGTTAGAACGTTTTCGATAACTATAATTGGGTTGGTATAGTTTAAATAAAGTTAATCCTTATATATATGATCAATTATGTTATTGGAGTTGCCTATTTCATCAACTAGGAATCCTTGTTATAATTGTTTTAGATTTTAACTTGCAGTCAAGAGTTTGTTTAAACATTATTCTACTATTTACTTACTTTATATTTTGCGTATTCAATTCTACAAACTCCCCCCTTTTTTGTTTACTTTTTATCCGTCGGTTAAGGAAGAAAATTTGTTTCCAATTCCCTGTGAATTTGACCCACCTTACCACTATTACAATTCAATTTTATTGGTTGGTGGATTGTATTTTTAGTGGACTCGACACCCATCAATGGGAAAGGTCTTCTCCTCTTTTTGGTTTTCCTTTTTTTCTTGCTTTTTTGTCTTTACTCTCTTTTCCATTTTTATTTTATTTTATTTTACCTATTTGAAATTTTTTTAAAAACAATTCGTAAAATTTGTCCCTTTTTTCTTTTCTAACACACCTAAGTTATAACTGATAGGAGGGTGTTTTCCGAAATTCATTCTTCCAAATTATTTTATTTTCTCTCTAACTTTTGATAAGTAGTATGAGATTATGTGAAATACATTCCCTTTATACTCTTTAATTACACCAATATATGCATTGTCTTTAAAGGTTTGGAATTTGGAACTATGTTTGGTGTGGTAATTTTCTAAGCTCGAAGTATAATCTATGGACTTGATACAATATATCTATAAAGGTTTTTAAGACTCTTTTTCACTCCTCTTTAGTGGGTTAAATAATAACCTGATTAAGGTTGATTATATTCTCTACCTATCTCAATCTTTCTAGGGCTAATTATTACATCCTTCGCCTCCCAATGCTTCTAGTGACTTATCTTTAGGCAAGACCCTAAGATATAATTTGTGAGTTTGCTGTATTACTATTTTGTGCTGGTCATTTGAAAAAGCATTCTTTATGTATTTTCTTTTCTTATTACATATATATATATATATACATTTTTACTAAACATGGTTGAACAGATCTCGAACATATTATTTTAACGCTTAGGAAAAATTTAATGTCTTTCCTGAAAGAGGAAAGGAAGATGCTTCCAAAGTGGATCATCTCTTTTCTGTCTCCAAATGGAGGATGGATTTATTAGGAAGTTGTTTAAACTAGTTATACTACTAACCTTGAATATATTGGTTATTTACCTCCCACACGTACCATCACAACTCCTCACTATCTCTTGGAGGTCCAATCTCGTGTTTATATTTTTTTATGATTCATAAGTTCTCCTAGGTTGGTTACTTATCCTTTAAATACTCCTAAACTAAGGTTTAGTCTCATAGATTCAAAACTTAAGTGGTATGACTGTAACCTATTCTAAAACTCTTTATTCTATTTTATATAGTCCTCCCGTAAAAGGTACTATATTATCCTCACAACTTGTCAAAGTCTGGGTGACTCCCAAAATCTCAACCATTGATCAAGTTTCTCTAAGGTATCTAAGTACAAAATTCTTTTTTATCAAAATTTATTAGGATCCTTCGATAATGGGGTCCATCGTCAAAGGAAGGAGGGTTTAATCTCCTAAACTCAGAGATGTTTTATGAAATTGTTCGGTCTACATGACAAAAATCATTGACATGGAGTGGCTGGTTTCAGTTATAACCGATAGTAGTGGTCTAACCCTGGATGACTCAAAATAACTCAGTAAACACAGCCTTGGTCAGAGTGTCCTGGGCCGCGGTGCGTTCTACAGATGGTCTTCCTCGAGTCATTAATCCTTCAAAAGGGAGACAATAAACTTGATGACTAAAAAGAAAAGGTAATTTCTAATTCCAAGAATTTTCTAAGGTTTTCTCTAAGTTTAAACTATAGATCTTAGTGTAAGTGATTTTCCAAGAACCAAGCTCTAATACCATTTATAATATCCCAAATACCTAATGGGTAGAAGGGAGCCATTTACAGAGTAGTTACGAGTGCTAAAAATAATTTTTTGACATTGAAGCAGAAAATAGAAATCCCTTACAAAGCAACCTAAGTTTAATACTTACATCAAGGGCCATAAATTTGTGATCCTAAGTATTAAATGGAAAAAAGTAGAGTCCTTATAAGATTCTTACACCAAAGTGCGGAATAACTATTTCACTTGAATTATATCCTAAAAAATTACCAAGGATCCATGAATGGGTTTAGTCAAACTTCAAGAGATAACTCAAGGAGCAAATCCTCAACATTCTCAACATCTGGGGGTGTAACACCCCAAAAACCTTTGTGCTTAATTGTATTGTAAAATTCCTAATTATTCGGGCCGTGAGGCCATTTGAACTCTTTAAATTTCGTACTTTGATTTTCGAATGAAATGGTTTGAAAATTTATTTGGAATTTTTTGTATTTTTTGGTTATTTAATTTAGTAGTTCTTTAAAATTATTTTAAAATTTGTTAAAAATTGTTTAAATTAATTTAAAGAGGTTTCAAGAAAAATGGAGAAGAAAATAAAAAAAATCCACGCGAAAAAAGCATGTATAAATACTTCCCGCCCTGTGGGCCCCACACACCCCACTCGCATGCGCCGTCAGTTAGGCAGCGTGCCCCGCCCATTGGGCGCCATGTTGCCGTCGTTTGGGTGGTGTGCCTTCAATTTTTGCATCGCTATCACATCGGCCATCCATCAGTCACGTTCGCCAGTCATTGTGTCGTGTCTAGTCACTTTTTACTTTCCTCTCTCCTCACAAGATTTTGGTACTTGGTGTTAATCTAACGATCCCCATTTTTTATAAATAGAGATCCCTCTTCACCATTTCCTCACCACTCCAACTTCATTCTTCCATCCACCAAATAGTTTTAGAGAGAAAGAGAGCTAGAGAGAGAATAGGAAGAATTAGAACAGAAAAAGATGTAGGAGAAACTCCAAGGGTTTGGTAAAGAATTTAATATTTATTTTTACATAGTAAAGAGTATTTATAGATTAAATTAATGAAATTTTAATAAGTTGGTTATATGCTAAATTTTAATATAATTACTATGTGTTAATGCATGTTCATATGAACGTAATTTAACTGGTTATTCGCATGTTTAACTATAATAATTAATTTGAACATGATAAATGTTAATGCTTAATATATTGTGCAATGATGAAGTAACAAAGCCTGATGTTATGTATTAAGCATGAAAAATATTTATCGGTATTAGCATGCATGGTTCATAAATAATATGTTTTGTTAGGCTTTTTATCTATGAGGAATTTCTGTTGCTCCGCCATCTAGTTTAAAAAAACATGAAAAGACCACTCCCTGTGGATGACGGTATACCCTCTGACGAGAGTGGTAACACGATATTATTATATGGGTCACCTTTGGTGAAGTACAGCCATGACTATAGTTTATATGTAAGTTCTACATCATCTGGTGGGGCACGGATTAAGGGTGAGTTCCATGTAAACTTAGTAACGGACACATTATTTAAACAACATAGCTAAAGTTTAAAAAGTAAATAACTTGAATAATACTTTATGTACCTCTTACCTCGGTGAACCATCATGGGATAAAGATATTTAATTATTCAGAAAACTCTTTTGTCTTTATTAAGGAAATCTGGTAAAACAGTTACATAACCAAGCTATGAGCACCATTATTCAACATCTAAGCAGGCATGTTATATCATATTTGGCATACCTGAACGTATCAAATACCAATTGAAATCAAACAAATAGCACATTTCGTAAATAGAAGAACCATCACATAAAGCATCATGGAGATTCAATTAGTACAAGCAGCATACTCAGTAAACAGAAGAATCATCATACAAATCATCATAGAGATTCTACTAGTACGAGCAGCATACTCAGTAAGCAAAAGAACCATCGTACAAATCATTATAGAAATTCAACAAGCACGAGAAGCATACTTCATAAAAAGAAGAACCATCTTACAAATCATTATAGAGATTTAACTAGTATGAGCAGTACACTCCGTAAATAGAAGAACCATAATATATATCATTGTAGAGATTTAACTAGTAGAGCAATGTACTCCGTAAACAGAAAAACCATCATACAAATCATTATTGAGATTCAACTGGTACGAGCACTATACTCAGTAAATAGAAAAACCATCGTACAAATCATCATAGAGATTCAATTAGTACGAGCAGTATACTTAATAAACAAAAGAACCATCGTGTAAGTCATCATAAAGATTTAACTAGTACGAGAAGCATACTCAATAAATAGAAGAACCATCATACAAATCACTATAGAAATTCAACTAATATGAGCAATAAACTCAGTAAATAAAAGAACCATCGTACAAACCATCTTAGAGATTCAGTCGAAGGCCCATTATACTCAGATTTAATCATCAGGATATTCTTTAAATTCAAAGCTCTTGAGAATAACCCTTTTGCCATTACTGATGGTAAGACAAAGGGTCAATCCCACATATATATCTCAAATCATCATTATAACACATTTATCATAAATGATTATGAAAATAAATCACCAAACAAGCATAGAAATCTATTTAAACAAATATCCAATTTTACCAAATTAATTAACTAAAAAGAGCATTTAGAAATGTAGATAAAAATACAAAAGTATTCCTTACCGTAACCGAGCCGATTAATCTTTTAGAAAGGGTGGAAAGAACTTCTATCACTCCTTGGTCAAGTTCCTTAAACTCCTACTTTTTTTCTTCTTTTTTGCTTATTTGTCTCTATAAAATTTCATCTTTCTCACTCTAAAATCTCTTTCTAAAAAGTGAAAATGGAAGAAGAAATGAAGTGTGGGAAGATGAGGAAAAGAGAGCCTTTAGACAGTCATGGAAAAGGCTTGGATGTGCGTCGCATGGCAACCATCCAAGAGGGAAGAGTGGTGGTGGGTGAGGAGTAGTTGACCACGGGACCCGCAAGGCATGGGGGGAGGCATGGGGGCGGGTATGGAGCTTCCCCTCTTTTTGGTTTTCCTTTTTTTTCTTTTTTTTCTTTCTTTTCTCTCTTTTCCATCTCTTATTTTATTTTATTTTATCTTTTTTGAACATTCATAATTATAAATTAAAGATAAAGTCAACTTTAAATATTTTAAATAAACAATTACCAATTTTAATAAAACATGGTAAAAATTAAAATGAAAAAATATTAATAATTTAAAATACAAATAAATTAATTACCGATAGAAATTTAAAATAACCATTAGGCCCAAATTAGTAGAATTTTGACTATACGCTAAACCACAAAGATTTAGGGTGTTACAATCCCCCCACCTTTGAAAATTTGGTTCTCCAAATTTGATAAATTTTTTAAAACAATTCGGCAAAATTGTTCCCACATTTCTTCCTTTCTAACACAGCTAAGGTATAATTGATAGAAGGGTGTCTTCCAAAATTCATGTGTCCAAATTATTTCATTTACTCTTTAACCTTCGAGAATTAGTACGGGATTATGTGAAATACATTTCCTTTATATTCTCTAATTACACCAATATACGCATTGTTTTTAAAGGTTTGGGATTCATAACTATGTTTGGTGTGGTAGGTTTTTGACCTCAAAGTGTTATCTATGGACTTGATACGATATATCTATATTAATAATTCTTAGGGAGTCATTTCTTACTTATGATTATTAAGGGTCCTTGATCAAAGAGTAAAACAATAACCTAATTAAGGTTGATTATATTCTCAACCTATTTCAATCTTTCTAGGGCTAAGTATTATATCCTTCACCTCTCAAGGCTTCGAGTGACTTATCCTTAGGCATGGCCCTATAATTCGTGAGTTTATCGTATTACTATTTTGTGCTGATAAATTTTGAAGAAGCATTCTTTATGTATTTAATTGTGATTATGTCTACGTAGAGGATCTGTCTTAATTTACTATAACATGTACTTTTACATTCCAACTTAGGAGTAAGGAAAAGATATGTAGGGTTATCACACCAAAGGCCTTATTGTTAAAAAATGTTGCCAGAAGTACTCTCATTAATTATTAATTTAGGAGGAGGTAAGGTCTTTTTGTAAAGAATCCTAATCAGGTATTCTATTTTTTCAGAAGTTCGATTATGAGTTAGGAACAAATCATTATGGCTAATGACTGCTGAAGGTTTAGAGTTAATTCAAATCACTAAATTTGTTAAAAATAGTACTTGTGTTTTAGAAATTTTAGTCATTATTATCATTTTTTTAGGAGGTCGATTTGTGGCATCCTAATAGTTGATCTTATAGGATATTGGATCTAAAATTGTACCCTGCCTTTTATTATTACATATATATATATATATACACATTTTTACTAAGCATGGTTGAACAAATCTCAAACACAGTGTTCTAACACTTGGGAAAAATTTATGGTCTTTCCTAAATGAGAAAAGGAGGACGCTTCTGTAACACCCCGCAAACTTTTTTGCTTAATTTGTAATTAAAAATCTCTATTTATTTCGGGCCCTAAGACCACTTGAACTCTTTAAATTATTTCATAGTTTTTAATATTGTATTTTATAAATTAAATTTTTATTTTTAATTTATTCTAAAAATTTATATTTTTATTATTTTTGTCAATATTATTTTGTTCTTTTTTATTTAAAAATAATTTTTTAGGAAAAAAGATAGAAAAAAGGGCAAAAATCCCACGAAAAAACTATCGTCGGAAAAGACCCACCTGTGCGCCATCGCACGTTCGTAGCCAGCATAGGACATGCGCACTGTGCGCACGTCCCATTTACGCGAGGTGCAAGGCCAGTATACGTGTGTGTCCTGTTGCATGTAGGCAGGCACAGTCCATACGCACAGTCCATACGCATCCCATCGCATGCGGACTAGCTTGGTGTTGTGCACCCTTTACATGCATTGTCCGCGCAGTAGACCTGTACAGTAGGTTTGTGTGCATGGGCCTGTGCGCAATTGGCTTGCGCGCTGTAGGCCATGCATGTGGCAGGATAAGGTGGCGCACTTGCATGTTAGGCCTGCAGCACGTGGTTGACTAGGGATGCATGCTGCTGCCTCGGGCAAGGCACGCTGGCCCCTTAAGTGTCATGCGCCACCTTGTGCGGTGTGCACTGCCAGTTGGGCGATGTGCTGCCGTCGTCTTATGCCATGTGCTACCATTGTTTTGGAGGTGTACCTTTGTTTTTCACGCTGTCGTCGCGTTGCGTCGTTCATCCGTTTGTTGGTCACATCCGTGAGATGTCACATCACTCATTTCCCATTTACTTTCTCTCTCCTCACCAAATTTCACCACTTGGCACAAATCTAGCGGTCCCCATTTTCTATAAATAGGGACCCTTCCCTTCCCATTTTGCTCATCACTTTTATTTCATTCTTCCATCCTCTAAGAGCTTAGAGAGAGTGTGAGTGATCTAGAGAGAGAATGAGAGGAGATGAAGAAAAGTATAGGAAAACTTTGAGGTTTTAATTAAGAATTTAGTATTTACTTTTAAATATTTTAAGGAGCATTTCTAGAGTCAAAATTATGAAACTTAAAATTATGATCTGTATGATTATGTTAAATATTCAAATGAATTAAATTTTACTTGATAAAGCATGTTATACGATCGTATATGCACTTGATGGTTTACATGTAATTTAAATGATATAATTTTTGTGATCAATTATTGAAATGTGAAATGGAGATTAAGTATCAAATGGTATAAAAAACATGTATATGTATTGACATGCATAATGCATCAAGCATTTCGTTAGGCTCTTTATTTCTGAGAAGTTTTTATTTTTTTTCTCCCACATATGGTTTGAAAAGACGTGAGATGACCGCTCCCTATGGATGACGACATACCCTCTAACGAGAGTGGTGATGCGAATTATCTATTAGGGATCACCTTTGGCGAAGTACTACCGTGGTTATAGACTATCTAATAGGACCACTGTTGTTGGCACGACCGTGGTCATAGATCGTGTCATGGTTTGGAAAGCCTAAAATGCGCTGTTGGAAAATTGCTGTTATACCTAATTTGGTCATTCCATAAGGGTAGTCAGAAATCTGTATCTGCCCCTAGTAGATGGAAGTCAGAAAGACTTTGTAAAGTATGACACAAAAATATGAGATATCATGATTTATTTGATTTGCTCTATTATCAGCATGATTGAATTGATTATTATGACTATGACATGATGGATATGATATTTTTATAAATAAATAAATTATTTTCATAAATTAAGAAAGGACCCTAACGTGACCCCTAATGGTAAATGTTGATGACATAATTATTTACTTTTAAAATCTTATGATGTTATTTAAATATTATTTTTCTTATTGAGTATATGAAACTGAGCCCTTTCTATGCCTCCCAGATGAGGAAGATAGTGAGGAACCAATTGCTGACCTACCATTTGAAATCTATGAGGTTCTTGTGGATCCACAAATCTTGAGTGCATAACTAGTCTCGTACTCTTATGAGTCCATTCATATAGGGAAAGAAGTGGTCGTAACACCCTGTTAACCTTCGTGCTAAATTTATATCTAGAAACTCCTATTCATTCGGGCCCTAAGGCCACAAGAACCCTTTAAATTATCTCATAATTTTGTAAATTCGATTTGTATTTTTATTTTGTTATATTTGCTAAAATTTACTTTATTTTTTTATTAAAATAAAATTTCACGAGAAAAGACATAAAAAGGAGCAGAATCTCACGTGAAAACACTTGCAGAAAAAACCTGCTAGCACAAGCATCACACGCCATGTGCGTATGTGTGCGCGCACACAGCTAGCATAGGACATGCAGAATATGCACACATCCTGTTCGCACAGGGCTCGAGGCCAATCTGCGTGTCATGGGCAAGCTAATTTGCGTGCGTCACATTGTATGTGGATAGGTCAAATGTCGTGCGCCCTGTGTATGTGTCACCTACACAGTACGCTTGTGCGCAGGCTAGCCCTGCGCACAGCAGGATAGGTTGGCATGCCTGCGGGCTATGCCTATAGCGCATAACTTACTTGGGGAAGCGCGTTGCTACCTCGGGCAGTGCACTGTTGCCCCTTGAGCGCCGTGTGTTGCCTTCGGCGATGTGCTACCACTACCTTAGGTGGTGAGCCACTATTGGTTGGGAGTTTCTTCATTGGTTTTTTGCACCACCGTCGGGTCACGTCACATCACTCATTTTCTACTCAACTTTCTTTTTCCTCACCAGATTTTGCCACTTGGTGCAAATCTAATAGTTCCCATTTTTTATAAATAGGGACCCCGCTCTCTCATTTTACTCATCACTTCCATTTCATTCTTCCATCCTCCAAGAGCTTAAAGAGAGAGGGAGTGATCTAGAGAGAGAAGAAGAGGAGAAAAAGAAGAAAGGTATAGAAAACTTTGAGGTTTCGATAAGAAATTAATATTTCCTTAAACATCTTAAGGAGCATTTTTTGAATCAAAATAATGAAGCTTTAAATTTATGATTTGCATGATTTATGTTTAATCATTTAAATGAAGTGAATCTTACTTGATAAAGCATGTTATAAGATTATATAGGTACTTGGTGATTTCCATGTGATTTAAATGACATGATTTTGGTGATAATTTTCTAAAATGGGAAAGAGAGATTGAGTATGAAATGGTATGAAAAATATATTTCTGTATTGACATGTATGTGCATCAAGTGTCTCGTTAGGATTTTTATCTCTAAGGGCGTTTCTTTTTTTTCCTCCTCAGTCTGGTCTGAAAAGATGTAAGAGGACTGCTCCCTGTGGATGACGGCGTACCCTCTGACGAGAGTGGTGACGTGAATTATATATTAGGAGTCACCTTGGCTAAGTACTATGGTGACTATGGAATATCTAATAGGACCATTGTAGTTGGTACAATTATAGTCATAGATCGTGTTATGGTTTGGCAAGTCAAAAAGGTGCTATGAACAAATTACTGTTATATATTTGATCTGGTAATTCTACACGGGTACTCAAAAATTCGTATCTGCCCTCAATAAATGGAAGTCGGAACGACTTTGCAAATTATGACAAAAAATCTAAGCATTTCATAATTTAGTTGATTTTCTCTATTATGAGCATGATTGATTTGATTGTTGTGACTATAATATGATGGATCTGATGTTTTCTTTAATAAATAAATTGTTTTCATAAAGTAAGAAAGGACCCTGACATGACCCCTGATGGTAAGTATTGACGACATAATTATTCACTTTTAAAATCTTACAATGTTATTTAAATACTATTTTCCTTACTGAGTATATGAAACTCACTCCTTTCTATGCCCCCAGATAAAGAAGATAGTGAGGAACCGATCGTTGACTTACCCCTTGAAGTCTATGAGAATTTTGTGGATCCACAAATCTTGAATGCATGACCTATCTCGCACTCTGATAAGTCCATTCACATAGTGAAAAAAGTGGGCCTTTTTGTATTTTGATATTTTATATTTTGTTGCCACTTTTGGCCTCAGTTATATTGCTGAGACCCAGCTCATATGTCGAGGTGCTAGAACGTGCCTAGTTAGTCAAAGACCTCATCTTGGCCAAGCATCGACACATTTCCCAAGTCCATACCCAACAACAACAACATCAACCCCAACAACTTGAAAGAAGATTGCCTGACCCTGTAAGTAGCCCCCCGACAAAAGAACCCAAATTGCCCCTCTCCCTACTCTACCTCCACCTACTGGATAACCTGCTCGACCTTTCCAACCATGTCAGCATTGTGGTTGCTCACCTGGTGAACTACCCTATTGGCATATTAATCATGCCTGCTATCGATGCGGAAGCACCTTATAAAGGACTGCTCTCAACAACTGAAGGATGTGGCTAGACCCATAGCCCAGGGTTGTGTGTATCACCTTGATGAACCCGGCGCCCTCCCCACTCTTATCCTTATCTAAGGTATACTTTATATCCATGATACTTTTTCTAGAGCTTTGATCAATACAGGTTCTACCCATTCTTTTATCTCTTATGCATTTGCTTGTAAACTAGATATTAGGCTTGAATCTTTAAAAGAAATATTAGCTGTAGAGACTCCCTTTAGGGGATTATTAGAAGCTCATTGTGTGTATAAAAATTATAAGATAAAAGCTTCAAAAATAGAAATATTTATAGATCTAATGCTCTTATATTTCTCAGGGTTTAACGTTATTCTAGTAATGGATCATATTAGTTTGAGATGCATTTTGATGCAACATTCTAGAGTGGTCGATTATGGATCTAGACAGTTGAAGCTCCATGAGTAAAACTACCTTACTTGTGACCTGGAGTTAGTGGCCATCATATTTGCCTTGAAGATATGGCATCATTACCTATTTGGTCAGACCTTTGAAATTTACACCTACCACAAAAGTTTAAGTATATTTTCTCATAAGAGGAGTTAAACATGAGATAGAGACAATGGTTAGACCTCTTTAAGGACTATAACTGCAAGATCATTTACCATCCTAGAAAAGAAAATGTAGTCACTAGTGCGCTGAGCTAGAAGGAATCCACTATGTTAGCCTAAACCATGGCCTCCAGTTGGAAGTTAGTAGATGCTATGCAAGCACTCCGCCTTAACCACTATGATAATAGTGCCTATCTCACTTAGATAAGAGCTTTCACTGATCTTTTTATAAAGATTTGGGAAGCTCAGTTCATAGACTAGGAAATCACCAAAATTTTGAGTAAGCTCACCTTTGACAAGTTTTCTGATTTCAGGCTTTTCGATGATGAGTTGTGTAGATTTTGGGACTGTATTTGGGTCCCTGTCGTTATCAAGATGGATGTTCTCAAGGCTACCCATGCCTCCAGATTGTCCATCCACCCTGAAAGTACGAAGATGTACTGAGACCTAAAGCTCTAATATTTGTGGCCGAGAATGAAGAAAGACATTGTCAACTACGTCTCTCAATGCCTTACTTGCGAACAAGTTAAGGAAGAAAACTAAAGACCCGGTGGTTTATTACAAGGCCTCCTGATTCTGGAATGGAAGTGAGAGCATGTAACTATGAATTTTATCATCAGTTTACCCATGACCTGTTCTAGTCGTAATGCTATTTGCGTCATCATTAATAGACTAACCAAGATCGTCCACTTTTTACCCATCAAAACCACTGGCTCTATCAGTAGATTAGTCTGCCTGTATTTGCCTGAATTTTATCGTCATTCTCCCACTTGCTAGAGCAAAGTCAGAAACCAATGTCATTTGGGACCAGACTTCATTAAGGAGACTATTGAAAATGTTGTGATCATCTGTAGGAACTTGGCTACCACCCAGAGTCACCAGAAGAGTTACGTTGATAATCATAGGAGACCTTTAGAATTCGTCGTTGGTGACCAAGTCTTCTTCAAGATTTTTCTCCACAAGAAAAAAATACGGTTTAGGAAAAGAGGGAAGTTGAGCCCCTGTTATGTGGGACTTTTTTAGATCATGGAGTGTGTTGGACCCGTGGTGTACTGCCTTACTCTGCCTCTAGAGTTTGGGGGTCTACATGATGTTTTTAATGTCTCCATGCTCAAAAGGTACCACCATGACCTTTCTCATGTCATTCCTCACGATGAGACGTAGGTACAAGCTGATATGACATACGAGAAACTCTCAGTAAAAATTTTTGATTGGGTAGTGTGCCACCACTACCTTGGGTTTTGAGTTGCCACCGATTGGGAGTTTTTTTCCTCTATTTTTTTCCCACGAAACTTTCTCTCTCCTCACCAGATTTTGCTTGTTAGCATAAATCTAACGATCCCCATTTTTTATAAATGGGGACCCCTCTCTCCCATTTTCCTCATCACTTCCATTTCATTCTTCCATTCTTAAATAGCTTAGAGAGGGAGGGAGTGATCTAGAGAGAGAAGGAGAGGAGAAGAAGAAGAAAGGTGTAGGAAAACTTCGAGATTTTGGTAAGAAATTTAGTATTTCCTTAAACATCTTAAGGAGAATTTTTAGAATTAAAATTATGAAGCTTGAAATTTATGATTCGCATGATTTATGTTTAATCATTCAAATGAAGTGAATCTTACTTGGTAAAGGATGTTAGAAGATTATATAGGCACTTGGATGATTTGCATGTGATATAACTGACATGATTTTGGTGATAATTTTCTGAAATGCAAAAAAGAGATTGACTATGAAATGACATGAAAAACATGTATCTGTATTGATATGCATAATGCATCAAGTGTCTTGTTAGGCTTTTTATCTCTGTGGGGTTTCTGTTTCGCCCTCCTCCATCTAGTATGGAAAGACTAGAGAGGCGCTCCCTGTGGATGACAACGTACCCTCTAACAAGACTGGTGACACGAATTATCTATTAGGGGTCACCTTTGGCTAAGTACTGTCATTGCTATAGAATATTTGATAGGACCACTATGGTTGCTACGACCGTGGTTATAGATCATGCCATGGTTTGGCAAGCAAAAAGTATGTCGTGAGCAAATTGCCATTATATATCTATCTGGTCATTCCATACGGGTAGTCAAAAAATCTATATCTTCCGTTAATAGATGAAAGACGAAACGACTTCACGAAACATGACACAAAAATCTGAGCATTTCATGATTTATTTAATTTTCTATATTATCAGCATGATCGATTTGATTGTTATGACTATGATATGACGAATTTGATGTTTTCTTTAATAAATAAATTATTTTCATAAAGTAAAAAAGGACTCTGACGTGACTTCTGGTAATAAGTATTGATGATATAATTATTTATTTTTAAAATCTTACAATGTTATTTAAATACTATTTTTCTTACTGAGTATATAGAACTCATCCCTTTCTATGCCCCCCCCCCCCGATGAGGAAGATAGTGAGGAATCGATCACCTACCCCTTGAAGTCTATGAGGATCCCGTGGATCCACAAATCTTGAGTGCATGACTTGTCCTCCTCTCTGATGAGTCCGTTCACATAGTGAAAGAAGTGACCCTTTTTGTATTTTGATATTTTGTATTTTGTTGCCACTTTTGACCTCAGCTATATATGTGTAATTGGAACTCATTTTTATTTTGGTAAGGGATTTGTAATAATTTGCCCCATTCCAAATAATTATTTATCATGCACTCATAATTTGTTTCTGTATCTGGCACCCTTATGCCATAATTAGCATTTGGGATGTCACAATGGCTATATTTTGTATTTTGTTGCCACTTAAATTTAGTCTCAGTTATATATGTGTAATTGGAGCTCATATATTTTGGTAAGGGATTTGTGATAATTTACTCCGCTGCATATAATTATCTATTATGCACTCATAATCTATTTTTGTATCTTGCACCCTTATGCCTTAATTAGCATTTGGGATGTCATAGATAGTATCAGAGCAGTTACGCAGACCAAATCCCTTACCACTGAGGCTGTAGGTAGAAAACCCTTTAAGATATGTTGGAAAATGAGTCATCTTTCCAAAATTAGACCACCAACTCGTGTCTTTCTTTTTGTTTGTAGGAATGACGCGAGGGAGACCTTCTATGGAATGTACTAAAAGACTGAGACCCAGGATCATCCGACTAGGATCGAGTTTACTAAACTCTTTCGAGCTATCCAAGGATTGATAGCAGCCGTAGGACAGAACTCTTGTGAACACCCTGCCCCAGAATACCGACCAGTCGAAAGATCTATATCTCACAACATAGTAGAGTTTAGGAAGTTTAACCTGCCTCACTTCGAAGGTGGCCATGATCCCTTAGTAGCTAAAGTTTAGATCCTGCAAATAGAGAAACTTTTTTCTATCCTAGACCTAATTGAAGAACAAAGAGTTTCCCTAGCAGCCTTTATGCTAAGTGGTGTAGCAGAACACTAGTGACGACTAAAAAAGGAAGTTCTACCTACCTTTACCGCTTTGGAATTTTTTGTGGATGCGTCCTTTGATAACTTTTTCCTAGCCTATGTCTGAGAGAAGAAAGAGGAGAAATTTTAGGACCTTCGCTAAGAAAATTTGACAGTTTCCCAATATGCAGTCCAATTTATCCAACTGTCTTAGTTTGCCCTTCTAATGGTCACCCCTGAAAGTTGTAAGGGTAAGAAATTTTTGAAGGGCCTTTGTGCCGATATCTACGATCGGGTTGGCGATGCTGAGACCCAGCTCATATGCCAAGGTGCTAGAACATGCCCGGTTGGGCGAAGACCTTAGCTTGGCTTGGCATTGACGCATTGCCTGAGTTCATACCCAACAACAACAACACCAACCCCAACAACCTAGAAGAAGACTGCCCGACTCAATAAGTAGCCACCCTGATAAATGACCCCGAGTTGCCCCTCCCCCTGCTCTACCTTTACCTACTGAACAACCTGCCCGACCTTCCCAACCATGTCAGCATTGTGGTTGCTCGCATGGTGATCTACCCTATTGGCGTATTAATCACACCTACTATCAGTGTAGAAGCACCCAACACCTTATAAAGGGCTACCCTCAACAGCCAAAGGATGTTGCTAGAGCTGTAGCCTAGGGTCGTGTGTATCACCTTTATGAACCCGGTGCCCTCCCCATTCTTGTCCTTATCTTAGGTATACTTTCTATCGGTGAAACTTCTACCAACGCTTTAATCGATACAGGTGCTACCCACTCTTTTATTTTTTGTGCATTTACTTGTAAATTAGATAGTAGCATGAACCTTTAAGAGAAATACTAGTTATAGAAACTCCTTCTGGGGATTGTTAGAAGCTCATTATGTGTAAAAAAATTATAAAATAAAAGCTTCAGAAATAGAAATATTTGTATATCTAATACTCTTAGATTTCTCAGGGTTCGACATTATTCTAAGAATGGATTGGTTAGAGAAACACAGGGCAATTATTAATTCTGAAAGTAAAGTTGTAACCTTGCAATCCCCATAAATAAAATAAAATCTACTATTGTTATTCTTTAACTATTGAATGAGCAGGAATATAAATGTTGATCATGTTGTGTATTTAATTCCAATGGTTTGCAACTTTTCAAAAGTCTTTTTAGAAGAACTACCCAGTCTACCTCCTCTGCAGAAGATAGAGATTTCTATCGACCTACTTCCTGAAACTCAACCTGTGACATCCCAAGTACTAACTAAAACAAATGGGTGTCAGATACAGATTCAGAATAATGAGTGCATGATAAAATTTATGCAGCGGAATCAAACCATAACAAATCCATTATAAATATATATAATGTTCTAAATACATACATAAACTAAGGCCAAAGGTGGCTACACAATACAAAAACATAAGGGCCACTTCTTTAACTATGCTACTAGATTCATCAGAGTGCGGGAACAGTCATGCACTCAAACTTGGGGATCCATGGGATCCTCATAGACTTCCAAGGGTAAGTCTGCCTATGGTTCCTCATTTTCTTCCTCATCTAGGGGAGGGGCATGAAAAGAGTAAATTTCATATGCTCAGTAAGGAAAACAGTATTAAATTAACATCATAAGATTTCAAAAGTTTACTAATTTATCTTACCGTTTAGCTTCCTCGTTTACCTATCTCACCATTATGAAAACTATTTGTTTGAATATGAAAATGGTATGAAAGCACAGAAGATCAAATATACATCATGTCAGATAATAGAAAAAATCAAATAAATCATAAAATGCATAGATTTTTCGTGTCATGGTTCGCGAAGTCGTTACAAACTTGCATCTCTGAGGGGGGATACTAATTTCCAACTACCCAAATGGAATGACCAAATCAAATACGGATACGATAATTTGCTCATTCCCACTTCCAGCTAGCCAAGTTATGGTACAATCTATGACCACGGTCGTGCTAACCATAGTGGCCCTAATAGATATCTAAAGTTATGACATTACCCAGCTATGAGTGACCCCTACAGATAGTGCGATACCACTCTCGTCAGAGGGCTAACCGTCATCCACTAGGAGCGGTCATCTTATGTCTTTCAAGACCAGATAGGGGAGGGGGAAATAGATACCCCAAAGGGCAAGGAAAACAGATATCCCTCAAAGATAAAAAGTCTAACGAGACACTTGATGCAATATGTATGTCAATACAGATACACTTCAGACCATATAGGCTTCATTCCACTTTTCTCTTTTTCTTTTTTTTTTACTTTTTCCATTATGGATTACATATTATATTTATTACATGTAAATTCATCAAGTGTCTATAATTCACATAGCACGCTTAAAAACTAGAATAATTCGAACTTATCTGAACACAGAGGCATACAAAATAGGGAGAATAACAATCATATTAAATTTTCTTATATGAAAATACTCCTTAAGATGTCGAAAGTAATACTAGATTTCTAACCGAAACCTTTATATTTTTTCTTCACCATTCGCCTTTGTTTCTCTTCTTCTCTCACTAATTTACTATCTCTCCCTCTCTAAACCTTTTAAAAATGGAAGAAATGGAAGTGTGGAGAGGAAGGGAAAGGGAAGGGAAATTTATGGAATTTTGAAATCATTATATTTGCGCCAAGTGGCAAAATTTGGTGAAAAGAGAGGAAAAAAAGATTTTTGCATAAAAAATGAGGCAGGAGGACCTCCTCCACCGGCGGTGGTGGCACGTCACCCAAGGCAACAGTAGTGGCGTGTCACCCAAGGCAGCAACATCGCACTACCTAAGGTGGTAGTGCTCCAGTTGGCACGCTGCAGGCTAGCCTGCTGGTGCACAGGCCTACTGCCATGCATTTAAGGCCTTGGTGCGCTGGGTGCCGTACACGTAGGCCTATTGCACATAGGCCCCAGGCTCACAGGGCCTATCTACGCAGGCCTACTGCGGAGATAGCGCGCTCCTAAATTTGCATCGCACGCGTAGATGGGACGTGCGCGCGGAGGGGATGCGCACATCCCATGCATGCTGGCGTACGGATGGGCTGTGCGCACTGTGCCGGTGGAGGGGATGCGCACATCCCATGCATGCTGGCGTACGGATGGGCTGTGCGCACTGTGCGCACGCCCCGCGGCCACTCCTAGAACTGCACAGGCAAACCGCCTTCTCGCAGAATTTTTCCCGTTTCGCCGTTTTTCGATTTTTTTCTAAATTTTTCTTTTAATTTAAAAATAAAATAAAATAGTTTAAAATACATAAAATAATTTAAAATAAAATAAAATAAAAATTAATCAAAATAGAAGTAAATCAAAAGCATGAATCATGAGAAATATTAAATAACGTAAATTAATTATGTTTAAGACTGCCAAAGGACCGAATAAATAGAGTTTCCAAATTATTTTAGCCCAATGATTGGAGGGGTGTTACATCCCTCCCACCTAAAAAAATTTGGTCCCCAAATTTATCTCGAATAAGTCTGGATACTTTTTTCTCATTTCATTCTCTAACTCCCACGTCGCTTCTTCCAGGTTGTGATGCTTCCAATGTGCCTTTACCATGGGCATCATCTTGTTACGTAAGGCCTTATCAATCCACCCGAGAATTTTCACAGGAATAACACGAGAAGGATCAAAGTGGTACCTCTTTAATATCGAGACATGAAAGACATCATGTAAACCCACGAACTCTCGGGATAGAGTGAGGCGGTATGCCACGGGTCGAATGCGCTCGATGATAAAAAAGTCCCTTATAACGAGGGCTCAACTTCCCTCTCTTTCCAAACTGCATCTTGCCTTTGTAGGGATAAACTTTTAGGAAAACTTGATCTCCCATGGCAAACTCCAAGGGTTTTCTACGATTATCGGCTTAGCTCTTTTAGCAGCTTTGGATAGTTGCCAAATTCTTGCAGATGATTGTAACTTTCTCTATAGTCTCTTGAATGAAGTCTGCTCCTAAGTGGGGCTGGTTCCCGACTTCACTCCAGTAAGTAAGGAAATGACAAGGCCTTTTATACAAAGCTTCATACGAGGCCATACCGATACTAGAATGGTAGCTACTATTATAAGAGAATTCACAAAGAGAAAGATACTCATACCAGTTATCACCAAAGTCGAGAATGCAAGCATGTAACATGTCTTCCAATGTCTGGATTGTACACTCTGCCTAATTAGCCATCTGGGGATGATAAGCGGTGCTGAAGTATAACCCACACCCCCGAGTTTCTTGAAAGTTGTCCTAAAAGTGAGAAGTGAATCGGGGGTCGCGGTTGATACAATGGATGAGGGGACTCCATGAAGTTGAACAATCTCATTAATATATAGGCGGGCTAACTTACTGGTGGAGTCCATGGTTCGAATAGGTAGTAAATGGGTAGTCTTGGTTAGACAATCAATAATGACCCAAATGACATTTTGACCAGAACAGGTCTTGGGCAATCCGGTGGCAAAATTCATAGTCACGTGCTCCCATTTCAACTCGGGAATCGGAAGACCCTATAACAAGCCACCATGTCTTTGATGTTCTGCTTTTATTCATTGACAAGTAAGGCATCGGGAGACGTAGTCAACTATATCCTTCTTCATTTCTGACCACCAGTATTGTCGTTTTAAGTCCCGGTACATTTTGGTACTTGCAGGATGAATGGATAACTTAGAAGCATGGGCGATCTTGAGTACATTTGTATGTACAACAACGAGGACCCAAATTTGGTTCTAGAATCTGAACAATCCATCATTAGAGATCTTGAAATTAGGAGATTCGTCAGAAGTGAACTTACCCAAATTCTTGATGAGTTCTAGGTTCGTGGCCTGTGCTTCCCAAATCTTCATAAAGAGATCTGGTAGGGCTCGGATCTGGGTGAGATAGGTGCCTTTTCCATAATAGGTTAGGCGAAGTGATTATACAGTGTCCATCATCTTCCAACTGGAGGCCATGGTTTGGGCTAGCATAGCAGACTCCCTTCGACTTAGAGCATCGGCGACTACATTCCCTCTTCCGGGGTGATAAATGATCTGACAATCATAATCCTTCAAAAGATCTATCTAGTGTCTTTGCCTCATGTTTAATTCCCGTTAAGAAAAGATGTATTTGAGACTCTTATGGTCAGTGTAGATTTCAAAATTATGACCATACAGGTAATACCGCTATATTTTCAGGGCAAAGATAATGGCTGCTAGCTCTAGGTCGTGGGTAGAGTAGTTCTGTTCGTGAACTTTGAGTTGTCAGGATCCAAGGGTGACTATTCTGTCATACTGCATCAAGACACACCCCAAACCAATATGAGATTTATCACAGTAGACTTGGAATCTCCCCTCATTGTTAGGGAGGATTAACATAGAGGCAGAGGTGAGACAACGCTTTAGTTCCATGAAGCTTTCATTGCACCCATAATTACAAACTAAGGGTACCCCACTTTTTTGTGAGTTGAGTCATAGGGGTAGCAATCTTGGCGAATCTGTTAATGAACCATCTGCAGTAGCCTACTAAACTAAGAAAACTACGTACCTCGGTCACATTGGTGGGCGGACTCTAGCTGATCACCAATTCTACCTTAGACGGGTCCACATAAACTCCTTCACTGGAGATTACATGACCGAGAAAAGAAACTCGATCCAACCAAAAGGAGCACTTGCTTAGTTTCACATATAGTTGGTTTTGGCATAGAGTATCCAACACTTCAGCCAAATGCACATTGTGTTCCTCATGGCTTTTGGAATATACCAGAATGTCATCAATAAAGACGATGACTTACCAATCCAGTGCGTGTCAAAAAACTCGGTTCATTAGGTCCATGAAGGTTGTTGGGGTATCGATCAATCCGAACAGCATCTACACTCATACAAAGTGTATCTACACTGAAAGGCAATTTTTAGAATATCTTCTTCTTTAACTCTCAACTGTTGATACCTGATCCTAAGATCGATCTTAGAGAAGATCGTGGCTCCTTGCAGTTGATCGAAGAGGTCATCGATCCGAGATAAGGGGTACTTACTTTTAACAGTCACTTAGTTGAGTTCTCTATAGTCCATGCAGAGTCGAAGGGTACCATCCTTTTTCTTTACAAACAAGACCAGAGCGCCCCAAGAAGAATGGCTAAGGCAAATGAATTTCCAGGCGATAAGATTAGAAAGTTGATGTTCTAACTCTGTTAGCTCAGTGCGACTCATGCAATATGTAGGCTTCAAGATCGGCTGGGTTTTAGGCAACAATTCAATCATAAACTCTACCTCACATGGGGGAGGTAGACTAGGAAGTTCGATGGGAAAGACATCAGACAAATTACAAACAATTAGTATGGAGCACACAGTAGGATTAACATCCATATTTCTGTTCATTCAATTATTAGAAAAATGATAACAACAACTTGTATTTCTTTTTCAGGGATCGTAAGGTTACAATTTTACTTTCACAGTCTATTTAACTCTATACTTTTCCAACCAATCCATTCCTAATATTACATCAAATCCTACAAAATCTACTAATATTAGGTTTACACATACCTCTATACCTAAAATTTTTATCCTACAGTCCTTATATACACAATGAGCCTTTAATAGTCCTTTAAAGGGAGTTTCCACCACTAGTGTTTTTCCTAAAGCTTCTAGTCTAAATTCTAGGTTACAAACAAATGCATAGGAAATAAAAAGAGTGAGTTGCACCAATATCGATCAAAGTCTTGACATAAGTGTTATGAATAGAAAGAATACCCTGGATGAGAACAGGGGCAGGAAGTACATTAGATTCATCTAAGTAGTACACTTGACCTTGTGTTATGGGTCGGGCTACATCCTTTGGTCATTAAGGGTAGTCTTTTAAAGGTGTTGGGTGTTTTTGCACTGATAGTAGGCATTATTGATACACTGACAGGGCAGGTGACCATGTAAGCGACCACAATGTTGATAAGGTTAGTTAGCTCGGGCAGATGGAGATGTAGGTAGGGGCAGGGGGTGACAAGGGTTTGCCTGGTTCTGTCATACAGCTACAGTTAATCCTTGAATTACTCATAAAAGTTCTGTAAATTTAGCCCTGGTTAGATGATCTAGGGCTTCAGATCGTTCAGTACACTCTACGAATGGTCTTCTCTACGTCATTCCTACAAAAGAAAGGAAGACACGAGTTGGAGGTTTAATCTTTCAAAAGAGGACATATTTCTTCCCTAGGTACTCTAAAAGGCTTATTTATCTTAGGCCTCAGTGCAAGAGATTTGTTCCACGAAATTTTGCTCTGATACCATCTGTGACATCTCAAGTGCTAACTAATGCAAATAGGTGTCAGATACAGATTCAAAATAACGAATGCATGATAAAATTTAAGCAGCAGAATCATACCATAACAAATCCCTTACAAATATATATAATGTTCTAAATACATACATAAATTGATGCCAAAAGTGGCTACACAATATAATACATAAGGGCCACTTCTTTCACTATGCTACTGGATTTATCAGAGTGTGGGAATAGTCATACACTTAAACTTGTGGATCCACGGGATCCTCATAGACTTCTAAGGATAGGTCTGCCTATAGTTCTTCATTTTCTTCCTCATCTGGGGGGCATGGAAAGAGTGAGTTTTATATGCTCAGTAAAAAAAATAGTATTAAATTAACATCGTACGATTTCAAAAGTTTATTATTTTATCTTACCGTTTAGCTTCCTCGTTTACCTATCTCACCATTATGAAAACCATTTGTTTTAATACAAAAATGGTACGTTAGCATAAAAGATCAATTATATATCATGCCAAATAATAGAGAAAATCAAATAAATCATAAAATGCACAGATTTTTTGTCTTCGCGAAGTCATTATAAACTTCTATCTCTGAGGGTAGATACATATTTCCAACTACCCAAGTGGAATGACAAGATCAGATACCGATACGACAATTTGCTCAAGCCCACTTCCGCTGGCCAAACTATGGTACGACCTATGACTACGACTGTATCAACCATAATGGCTCTAATAAATATCTATAGTCACGGCATTACTTAACCACAGGTGACCCCTACAGATAGTGCGATACCACTCTCGTCAGAGGGCACGCCGCCATTCACTAGGAGCAGTCCTCTTACGTCTTTCAAGACCAGATAGGGGAGGGAGAAATAGATACCCCTCAGAGATAAAAAGTCTAATGAGACACTTAATGCAAGGCTTCATTCCACTTTTTTCTTTTTTGTTTCTTTTTATTTTTACCGTTACGGATTAGATATTAAATTTATTACATGCAAATTCATCAAGTGTCTATAATTCACGTAACATACTTAAAAACCAAAACAATTCGACTCATTCGAACACAGAGGCATACAAAACAAGGAGAATAACAATCATATTAAATTTACTTATCTAAAAATACTCTTTAAGACGTTGAAAGTAATACTAGATTCTTTACCAAAATCTTGATGTTTTCTTCTTCACTGTTCTCCTTTCTTTCTCTTCTTGTCTCACTAATTTACTATCTCTCTCTCTCTCTCTCTAAACCTTTGAAAAATAGAAGAAATGGAAGTGTGGAGAGGAAGGGAAGGGGAAAGGAAATTTATATAATTTTAGAACCATTGGATTCGTACCAAGTGACAAAATTCGGTGAAAAGAGATGAGAAAAAGATTCTTGGCATGAAAGATAATTTAAAATACATAAAATAATTTTAAAAAAAGTAAAATCAAATAAAAATAAAAATAAATTAAAATTACGAATTATGAGAAATGTTAAATAGTGTAAATTAATTAAGTTTAAGGTGACCAAATGCCCGAATAAATAAAGTTTCTAAATCATTTTTGGACATTGATGGGCAGGGTGTTACACAACCAATCTCAAAATCTGCTTATCGCATGAGTCGTACTGAGCTCGTAGAACTGGAAAACTAGTTTTCCAAACTTCTTGGTCAGAAATTCATCCGTCTTAGTCATTCCCTTTGGGGCGCTCTTGTATTATTTGTGAAAAAGGATAGCTCCCTCAGACTATGCATAGACTACCAAGAACTCAACCGGGTAACAATAAAGAGCAAGTATCTTTTACCTCATATCGATGATCTTTTCAACTAGTTGTAAGGAGCCACAATCTTTTCTAAGATTGAACTCAGATCGAGGTAAAACCAATTGAGAGTTAAAGAAGAAGATATTTCGAAGACAACATTTTGGTGTCAATACGATTTGTACAAGTTTAAATTATGTCATTTGGATTAATTAATGCCCCTACTACCTTCATGGATCTTATGAACAGGATTTTCTAGCATAAACTGGATCAATACGTCATCGTATTCATTGATGAAATCCTAGTGTACTCTAAGAGTCCAGAAGAACATGCAATCCTTTTATCTCAGGTACTGGGGGCACTTTATCGGAATCAACTAGTCACTAAGCTCAACAAATGCTCCATTTGGTTAGATCAAGTCTCATTCCTTGGCCATGTAATTTTGAGTGAAGGAGCTTCTGTGGAACTAGCCAAGGTTGAAACAGTGATCAATTAGAACCTGCCCACCAATGTAGCTGAGGTACATAGTTTTTTTGGCTTGGCAGGTTACTACCGATGATTTATTGATGAATTCTCTAAGATTGCTGCTCCGTTGACCCGTCTCACTAGGAAGGGCGTACCTTTTGTTTGGGATTATAAATGTGGCTAAAGATTTATGGAATTAAAGCATTGTCTCACCTCTGCTCCGATGTTGATCCTCCCTGAAAACACTAGAAGATTTTATGTTTACTACGATGTATCTCACATTGGTTTGGGATGCATTTTGATACAGTATTGTAGAGTGGTTGATTATAGATTTAGACAGTTAAAGCCCCATGAGCGTAACTACCCTACTAACAACCTGGATTTGGCAGCCATAATCTTTGCCTTGAAGATATGATGTCATTACCTGTTTAGTCATACCTTTAAAAGTTATACTAACCACAAAAGTGTAGAGTGTATTTTCTCTTAGAGAAATTGAACACGAGACAAAGACGTTAGATGGACCTCCTAAAGGATTATGACTGCAAGATCATCTACCACCCCCGTAGAGGAAATGTAGTCGTAGATGCACTGAGCCAAAAAGAGTCTATTGTATTGGCCAAAATCGTGGCCTCCAGTTGGAAACTAGTAAATGTTAGCAGACATTTCACCTAAACCACTATGGCAATGGTGCCTATCTTGCTTAGATCCGAGTTTTGCCTAATTTGTTTATGAATATTTGGGAAGCTTAGTCCACGGACTAGGAAATCACCAAAAATTTGAGTAAATTCACTTTTGATGAGTTTTCTAATTTTAGGCTTACCAATGATAGGTTGTGTAGATTTTGGGACCATATTTGGGTCCTTGTCATTGTTAGAACGGATGTTCTCAAGGCTACCCATGCCTCCAAACTGTCTATCTACCTCAAAAGTACCAAGATTTATCAGGACCTAAAGTGTAAATACTGGTGGCTGAGAATGAAGAAGGACATTATTGATTATGTCTCCCGTTGCCATCTTGTCAATGAGTTAAGGTAGAACACCGAAGACCTAGCAGTTTGTTATAGGGCCTCCCAATTTTGGAATAGAAGTGGGAACATGTAACCATGGATTTTTTCACCGGTTTACTTAGGACTTGTTCTAGCTGTAATGCCATATGGATCATCGTTGATAGACTAATCAAGACCGCCCACTTCTTACCCATCAGAATCATTGACTCACCAGCAAATTAGCATGCTTGTATGTCGATGAAATTGTTCGACTCCATGGCATTCCCTCATCTATTATATTTGATTGAGATCCTTGATTCACCTTCAACTTTTGGGATAGTTTCTAAGAAGCACTTGGGTCTAGTTATACTTCAGCACTGTTTATCATCCCCAGACTGATGGTTAATCTGAATGCATTATCCAGGTGTTAGAAGATATGTTGCATGTTTGCGTCCTTGACTTTGGTGATAACTAGTATAAGTATCTTCCCCTATATAAATTTGCTTATAATAACAGTTATCATTCCAACATTGACATGGCTCTACATGAAGCCCTATACAGTAGGCCTTGTCGTTCTCTCACTTACTGGATTGAAGTCAAAAATCAGTATCGTTTGGGACCTGACTTCATCCAGGAGATATCAAGAAGGATGCTATCATTTGTAGGAACATGGCCACCACCCAGAGTCATCAGAAGAGTTACGCTAATAACCTTAGAAGACCCTTGGAATTCATCGTCGATGACCAAGTCTTCCTCAAGATTTTTTCCTATAAGGAAAAAATGAGATTCGGGAAAAAAAAGTTGAGCTCCCGTTATGTGGGACCTTTATGGATCGTGAATTGTGTTGGACCCGTGGCGTATCACCTTACTCTGCCCCGAGAGTTTGAGGGTCTATATGATGTTTTCCATGTCTCCATGCTTAAAAGGTACTACTCTGACTCTTCTCATATCATTCCTCACGATGAGACGCCGGTGTAAGCTGGTATGACATACGAGGAATTCCTCGTAGAAATCCTTGATTTGAACTATAAGTTTTTACGCAATAAGAGGATCCCAATGGGAAGGTGTAGTGGCCGCACCACACTCCGAAAGAGGCGACATGGGAGTTAGAGAGCGAGATGAGAGAGAAGTTTCCAAACTTATTCATGACAAACTTGGGGGACCAAATTTTTTAAGGTGAGGGGAATGTAACATCCTGCAAACCTTCGCGCTTAATTTGTAATTGAACACCCCTATTTATTCGGGCCCTAAGGCCACTTAAACTCTTTAAATTATTTTGTAGTTTTTAATATCATATTTTGTAAATTAAATTCATAATTTTAATTTATTTAAATTTATTCTAAAAATTTATATTTTTATTAATTTTCTCAATGTTATTTTGTTATTTTTATTTAAAAATAAATTTTCATGAGGAAAGAAAGAAAAATCTCGCAGGAATATGCCGACGGGAAAGGACCTGCCCGCGCAAGCATCGCACGCCGCGCCCGCATCCCATTGTGCACAGACAGGCACAGTCTACATGCGTCCTATCACGCACAAACTGGTAGGGCGTTGTGCGCTCTGTGCATGCGCGATCCACGCAGTAGGCCAATGCGATAGGCCTGCATGCAATAGGCTTGCGTGCAATGACTTGTGGGCTATAGGCCTTCCACGCGTGCTGCCAACTGGGGAGGCGTACTGTTGCCTCAGGCAGTGCGCGCTGCCCCTTTGGGCGGTGTGCTGCTACTATCTTAGGTAGTGTGTTGCTGTCATTGGGAAGACGTGCCTTTATTTTTTATGTCGTCATTGCGTCACATCATTCGTCCATCGGTCACATCTGTTAGATATCACGTCACTCCTTTCCCATTCACTTTCTCTCTCCTCAGCAGATTTTGCCACTTGTCGCAAATCTAACAGTTCCCATTTTTTATAAATAGGGACCCCTCCCTTCCCACTTTCCTTATAACTTCAATTTCATTCTTCCATCCTCCAAGAGCTTAGAGAGAGAGGGAGTGATCTAGAGAGAGAAGGAGAGGAGAAGAAGAAGAACGGTGTAGGAAAACTTCAAAGTTTCGGTAAAGAATTTAGTATTTACTTTTAAATATTTTAAGGAGCATTTCTAGAGTTAAAATTATGAAACTTTAAATTATGATTTGTATCATTATCTTAAATGTCCAAATGAAGTAAATTTTACTCGATAAATGATGTTATATGATCGTAGATGCACTTGATGATTTGCATGTAATTTAAATGAAATATTTTTTTGTGATCAATTACTGAAATGTAAAATAGAGATTAAGTATGAAATGGTATGAAAAACATGTATCTATATTGACATGCATAATGCATCAAGTGTTCTGTTAGAATTTTTATCTCTGAGGGGTTTCCGTTTTTTTCCTCCTCCATCTAGTCTGAAAATAAGTGAGATGATCGCTCTTTGTGGATGACGGTGTACCTTCTAATGAGAGTGGTGATGCGAATTATCTGTTAGGGGTCACCTTTAGCGAAGTACTACTGTGGCTGTAGACTATTTGATGGGACCACTATGGTTGGTACGGCCATGGTTATAGATTATGTCACGGTTTGGCAAGCCAAAAATGTGCTGTTGAAAATTACTGTTATATTTGATCTGGTTATTCCATACAGGTAGTTAAAAATCTGTATCTGCCCTCAATATATAGAAGTTAGAATGACTTCGCAAAACATGACATGAAAATCTGAGTATTTCATGATTTATATTATTTTCTCTATTATCAGCATGATTGAATTGATTGTTGTGACTATGACATGATGGATCTAATGTGTTTATAAATAAATAAATTATTTTCATAGATTAAGAAAGGACGTGATTCCTGATGGTAAGTGTTGATGACATAATTATTCAATTTTAAAATCTTATGATATTATTTAAATATTATTTTTTTTACTGAGTATATGGAATTCACCCCTTTCCATGCCCCCCCAGATGAGGAAGATAGTGAGGAACCGATCACTATCCTACCCCTTGAAGTTTATGAGGATTTTGTGGATCCAGAAACTTTGAGTGCATGACTAGTCTCGCACTCTAATGAGTCTATTCACATAGGAAAAGAAGTGGCCCTTTTGTATTTTAATATTTTGTATTTTGTTCTCACTTCTGGCCTCAGTTATATATGTGTAATTGAAATTCATATATTTTGATAAGGAATTTGTAATAATTTGCTCCGCTGCATATAATTATCTATTATGCACTCGTAATCTATTTCTGTATATGGCACTCATATGCCTTAATTAACATTTGGGATGTCATAGCTTCCAAAGTGGGTCATCTATTTTCTCTCTCCTAGGTTGGTTACTTTTTTTCTAAATACTCCCAAACTAAGGTTCATTCAACAATAACTTGTATTCCAGTCTTATAGATTCAAAACTTAGATGGTCTAACAACAACCTATCCTAAAACTTTTTATTTTATTTTACATAGTCTTTCCACAAGGTACTATTTTACCCTCATAACTTGTCAAAGTCTAGGTGACTCCAAAAATCTCAACTATTGATCAAGTTCCTCTAGGATATTTAAGAACAAAATTCCTTATTATCAAGATTTATTAGGATCCTTTGGTAATGGGGTCCATTAAAGGTCTTGCTAAGATTAACTACACATAGCAATTGCTTCTACCTCCTCATTTAGTTCCAAAACAGGAAAAAAAAACTTTTATACTTGGAGAATCCAAGTTGTTGTGGCCAAAGGATCAGGTCCACCGTCAAAGGAGGGTTTAGTCTCCTAAACTTATAGGTGTTTTGTGAAATGGTTCTATCTACAGGACAAAAATCATTGGCAAGGGTGGCTAGTTTTGGTTATGACCTACAACAGTAGTCAAACCATGGATGACTTGAAATAACTCAATAAACTGGGCCTTGGTATGAGCATCCTGGGCCTCAGGGCATTCTATGAATGGTCTCCCTCCACTCATTAATCTTTCAAAAAAGAGACAACAAGCTTGATGACTAGAAAGAAAAGGTCATTATTAATTTTAAAAATTTTCTAAAGTTTTCTTGAAATCTAAACTATGGACCTTAATGTAAGGGATTTTCCTAAAATAGGGCTCTGATACTATTTGTAACATTCTAAATACCTAATGGGTAAAAAGGCACCAACTATTTAAGTAGTTACGAGTGTTAAAATTTTTTTAACATTGAAGCAGAAAATGGAAATCTCTTAGATAACAAACTAAGTTTTAAGAACTTATATCAAAGGTTAAAATTTGGCAGTCTTAAATAATTAAATGCAAAAGCTGGGTCCTTATAGAATTTTACAGAGTGCAGAATAACTATTGTACTTGAATTATGTCTTAATGAATTACCAAGGATCTGTGAATGGTTCTAAATAAATTTCAAGAGACAACTCGGGGAGCAAATCCTCAACTACCACATCATCTGGGGGGTCACAAATTAAGGGTGAGTTACATGTAAACTCAGTAAAGAAAATAGTATTTAAACCACATGACTAAGGTTTAAAAAGTAAACAACTTGAATAATACTTTATGTACCTTTTACCTCGGAGAACTGTCACGAGATAAAAATATTTAATTATTTAGAAATTTTTTTTGTCTTTATTAAGGAAATCCAGTGACATGGTTATATTACCAAGCCATGAGTACCATTATTCAAGATTTAAGCAGGCATCACATTTGGCATACCCAAACGTATCAAATATCCAATAGAAATCAAACAGACAACACACTCCGTAAAGAGAAGAATTATCATGTGAATCATCATGGAGATTCAACTAGTACAAACAGTACACTTAGTAAACAGAAAAACTCTCATATAAATCATCATAGAGATTCAACTAGTACAAGCAGCATACTTAGTAAACAAAAAAACCATCGTACAAATCATTATAGAGATTCAACTAATATGAGCAACATACTCCGTAAATAGAAGAACCATCGTACAAATCATCATAGAGATTCAATTAGTACAAACAACATACTCTATAAACAAAAGAAGTATCGCACAAATCATCCTAGAGATTCAACTAGTATAAACAACATACTCAGTAAACAGAAGAAACATAATATAAATCATCATAGAGATTCAACTAGCACAAGCAGCGTATTCAATAAATAGAAGAACCATCATACAAATCATTATGAAGATTTAACTAGTACGAGCAACATACTCAATAAACAGAAGAACCATCGTACAAATCATTATAGAGATTCAACTAGTACGAGCAACAAACTCAGTAAATGGAAGAACCATCCCATAAATCATCATAGAGATTCAACTAGCACGAACAACATACTCACTGATTAGAAGAACCATTGTACGTAACATTATAGAGAGTCAGCTAGTGTCCTTAACCATTTGTATGTTTTATTAAGTCTTTTATTGACCTCTATGCAAAACCGTTACAACATATATCCACTGAGGGCATAAGGGATTCCCAACTACTATTGTGAATCACCAACCTATTCTCGGGCCATTCTCATTTCCTCATCTAAACTATGACCACGACTGTACTTCGCCACTGTGGCCCTACATGTACCTAATGCATATCCTCTATCATCAGAGGGACCACTGATCATCACATTGAGCGATTCACCAATAGTTTTTCAAAAGAAGGAGAAACAGAAACCCCTCAAAGATAATAATCAAACAAATTTATTCATTCTTTTCACTTGTTTATATCATGCTCACAATACATAGATTTGACCATTGAGATATTCTTTAAAGCTGGAGCTCTTTAGAACAACCCTCTTTACCATTATCGATGGTAAGACAAAGGGTCAATCCCACATATATCTCAAATCATTATTATAACACATTTTTCATGAATGATTATAAAAAATAAATCACCAAACAAGCATAGAAATCCATTCCAATAAATATCCAATTTTACCAAATTAACTAACTAAAAAGAGCACTTAAAAATATTGATGAAAATACTAAAGAATCCTTTACCATAACTGAGTTGATTAGTCTTTTTGAAATGAGAGGAAAAAACTTATAGCACTTCTTAGTCAAGCTCTTTAAACTCTTACTTTTTCTCCTTCTTTCTTGCTTCTTTCTCTCTTAAAAATTTTCTCTTTCTAGAAAGTGAAAATGGAAGAAGAAATGAACTGTAGGAAGACAAGGAAAAGAGAGCCTTTAAATAGGCATGGAGAAGGCTTGGATGTGTGCCACATGGCAAACATCCAAGAAGGAAGAGTGGTGGTGGGTGAAGAGTGGGTGACTGTGGGACCCACAAGGCTGGGGCCGGTATAGGGCTTCTCCTCTTTTTGGTTTCCTTTCTTTTCTTTCTTTTCTTTCTTCTCTCTTTTTTCCATCTCTTATTTTATCTTTTTTAGAAATTCATTATTATAAATTAAAGATAAGGTCAAATTTAAATTATTTTAAATAAACAATTACTAATTTTAATAAAAAATAGTAAAAATTAAAATGAAAAAATATCATTAATTTAAAATACAAAGAAATTAATTACTGATAGAAATTTAAAATGGCCAATTAGCCCAAATTAATAGAATTTTGACCATATGCTAAAACACAAAGATTCGGGCGTTACAGCATTTTCTAGAAAAAATAATTTAAATGTTGAATGATATTTTATTTCATGAATTTTTATGATGATTTTTTTATTCAGTTACAAAATTTATTGGAAAATGATGATTTTGGATGCATGAGCATTTATACTAAATTACTACTGTTCATTTGATATGAAATGTTGAGTATGGTGTATGGAAAACATGAAGGTTGGATTTTCATGTAGAATGGCTCTTTGCCTTATCGTTTGGTATGGTGAAAAGGGTTATTCTAGGAGTCCCTAATCTAAGGAATATCCCGACAGTCAAGTCCTGGTATATGGGCCTTGGGCCGAACATGGTATTAGAACCCCAATGGGTTTTGGTTATGTAATCATGAATTTGAGCCTTGGCCTGGAAATATCATTGTACCCCACTAGGTTCAGAACTTATGATTGATATGAGTGTTAAATAACCAAGTGAAAAGAATGAAGGGTTTCTGTGTGACATCCCAAATGCTAATTAAGGCATAAGAGGGCCAAATACAGAAACAGATTACGAGTGCATGATAAATAATTATATGCAGCAGAGCAAATTATTACAAATTCCTTACCAATATATATACGAGTTCTAATTACACATATATAATTGAGGCTGTAAGTGGCAACAAAACACAAAATACAAAATATCAAAATACAAAAAGGGCCACTTCTTTCACTATCTGAATGGACTCATTAGAGTGCGGGATAAATCATGCACTCAAGGTTTGTAGATCTACGGAATCCTCATAGACTTCAAAGGGTATGTCAGTGATCGGCTGCTCACTATCTTCCTCATCTGAGGTGCATGGAAAGGGGTGAGTTCCATATACTCAGTAAGAAAAATAGTATTTAAATAACATCATAAGATTTTAAAAATGAATAATTATATCATCAACACTTACCATTAGGGATCATGTAGGGTTCTTTCTTAATTTATGAAAATAATTTATTTATTAAAGAAATCATCAAATCCATCATGTCATAGTCACAACAATCAATTCAATCATATTGATAATAGAAAAATCAAATAAATCATAAAATGCTCAGATTTTCGTGTTATGCTTCGTGAATTCATTCCAACTTCCATCTACTGAGGACATATACAAATTTCTGACTACCCATGTAGAATGATCATATCAGATATATAACGACAATTTGCTCACGATACATTTCTATCTTACCAAACCATGACACAATATATGACCACAGCCATGTCAACCACAGTGATCTTATTAGATATTTTATAGCCACGACAGTACTCAGCCAAAGGTGACCCCTAATAGATAATTCGCGTCACCACTCTCATTAGAGGGTACGCCATCATCCACACTGAGTGATCCTTTCAAGTCTTTCCAGACCAGATGGGGGAGGAGGAAACAAAAGCCCCTCAGAGATAAAAAGTTTAACGAGATACTTAATGCATTATGCTTGTAAATATACATACATGTTTTTCATACCATTTCATGCTTAAGCTCCTTTTCGTATTTTAGAAAATTATCAATAGAATCATGTCATCTAAATCACATGCAAATCACCAAGTGCCTATATGATCTTATAACATGCTTTATCAAGTAAATTTTACTTCAGTTTAACAATTAAACATAGATCATGTAAATCATAAATTTCAATCTTCATAATTTTGGCTCTAAAAATGCTCCTTATTATGTTTAAAAGAAATACTAAATTCCTTACCGAAACCTTGAAGTTTTCCTATACCTTTTTTCTCTTTCTCCTCTCATTTTCTCTCTAGATCACTCTCTCTCTCTCTAAGCTCTTGGAGGATGGATGAATGAAATAGAAGTGATGAGAAAAATGGAAGAGAGGGATCTCTATTTATAAAAAATGGGGACCGTTATATTTACAACAATTGGCAAAATTTGGTGAGGAGAGAGAAATTTGAGTGGGAAAAGAACGATGTGATGTGACGTGACGTGACGGTGGTGAAAAAAATAAAGGAAGAACCTCTCAACTGATGGTGGCACACTATGCAAGACAACAGCGATACACCGCCCAAAGTAGTGACGACACCTAAGGGGTGACGACATACTGCCCGAGGCAGCAATGTACCTCCCCAAGTCGACCATGTGCTGTAGGACTAACATGTAGGCTCACTGGCCTATCCTAACTGTGCGCAGGGCCTACAGCGCGCAGTGTGCTACGTGAACACTAACCATGCAGGCTTACTATGTGGATGGCGCATGTATAGGGCGCACAATGTTGCACCAGTCTGTGCGCAATAGGATGCACACACATACCAACCTCGCACCTCGTGCAAACAGGGCATGCGCACAGTGCGCACGCCTTGTGTTGGCCATGCAAACACATGTACGTGCAGCATGCGATGCCCGTACGGGCGAGTTTTTCCTGCGAGCATTTTCCCACGGGATTCTCCCCCTCTTTTTCATCTTTTCTTCTGATAATTTATTTTTTAAAAAATAAAATAAAATAAATAAAAATAACTAAATTCATAAAACATAATTTTCAGAATAAAATTAAAATACAAATTAAATTTGTAAAATATGATATAAAGTTATGAGATAATTTAAAGAGTTCAAGTGGTCTTAAGGCCCAAATAAATAGGGGTTTTAAAATACAAATTAAGTACGAAGGCAAGCAAGTTATTACATTCCCCCCACCTTAGAAAATTTAGTCCCCCAAATTTGTCATGAATAAGTCTGGGAACATCTCTCTCATTTCGCTCTCTAATTCCCACGTTGCCTCTTTCGAAGTGTGGTGTTGCCACTGCACCTTCACCATAGGGATCCTCTTGTTGTATAAAACCTTGTGGGTCCAATCAAGAATTTTCGTGGGGAGTTCCTCATACGTCACATCAGCTTGTACCTGTGTCTCATTGTGAGGAATGATATCATAAGGGTTAGGGTAGTGCCTTTTAAGCATGAAGACATGGAACACATCATATAGACCTACAAAATCTTAGGGCAGAGTAAGGCAGTACGCCATGGGTCCAACACACTCCACGATCCAAAAAGGTCCCATATATTGGGGGCTCAACTTTCCTCTTTTCGCAAACTGCATTTTTCCCTTGTAGGGAAAAATCTTGAGGAAGACTTGGTCACTAACGGTGAATTCCAAAGGTCTTCTATGATTATCAATTTAACTCTTCTGGTCCCATATATTGGGGGCTCAACTTTCCTCTTTTCCCAAATTGCATTTTTTCCTTGTTGGAAAAAATTTTGAGGAAGACTTGATCATCAACAGTGAATTCCAAAGGTTTTCTACGATTATCAACTTAACCTTTCTGGCGAGTCTGAACGATAGCCAAGTTCCTATGGATGATAGCAACCTTCTCGGTAGTCTCCTGGATGAAGTCTAGTTCCAAACAACACTAATTTTTAACTTTTGCTCCAGCAAGTGGGAGAACGGCAAGGCCTACTGTACAATGCTTCATACGGAGCTATTCCAATGCTGGAATGATAATTGTTATTATAAGCAAATTCACACAAGGGAAGATCTCATACCAGTTATTTCCAAAGTCGAGGATACAAGCATGCAACATGTCTTTTAACGTTTGGATAGTGTATTCAGACTGACCATCAGTTTTGGGATGATAAGCAATGCTGAAGTACAATTTAGACCCAAACACTTCTTAGAAGCTGTCCTAGAAGTAGGAGGTGAATCGAGGATCTCTATCGAATACAATGGATGAGGGAACGCCATGGAGTCAAATAATTTTATCGACATACAAGCAAGCTAATCTCATAGAAGACCAACGTTTGTTCCTCCATCAGGTTTAATTGTATTGCACTTCTTTTGGGCACCCCCCCCTTGGCCTATTAAATGAATAAAAAAAATACAATTCACTATTATTTTCAAGGCTTTGCTTAATTTTTATCTTAATTGAAAAGTAATCTCAGTATAATTAACTTGAATCCTATTGTTGCTCGTTTACTTAGTTACATTTATAGCTCATTTATGTTTTTAGTATTTATATGAGAAGATTGATAATTATTGGTCCTCTATTTTTTCACATTATATTTTTAACATGTTTTAAAACCTTATAGCTACTGAATTATGTGTAATAAATTACGCAAATTACTAAATTAGTTTTCAAAATTTGATGCTTATTATAATTTATTCTCTAACATTTTTTTAGTAATAATTTATTCCCTAATACTTTTTATTTGTTTCAAATGTTCATTATCCTTCTACTTTTTATGAAAAATTAAAATAATTAGATTGTATTTGATTGATTCAAAAGTAACTAGGAGAATTACATTAATTGATCAATTAATTAATTAAAATTATTAGTTAATGGGCTTCCTACTTTTATTATAAAATAAATAAAAACTACTACAAGGATGAAGGTTTTTAGTGGGCTTATCTTGAGCCTATTACCACCGTAACAACAGTAGAAAAAAAAAATTGATCTTGAAAATTAATAATAAAATCTCTAACTTTCCGCTCACCAGTGAGCCATTACCTGTTAAACCGTACACATTTTTTATTCTGACAATGAACAAAAAGATCACGTGTTGGTGGAGTCAGTTCTTCTGATGGGTAATAAGTGGGCAGTCTCGGTTAGTCTGTCAACGATGACCCATATGGCATTATAGTCAGAACAGGTCCTGGGTAGACCGGTGACAACATCTATGGTTACATGCTCCCACTTCAATTTTAGAATCGGGAGGCCCTGTAACAAACCGTCGGGTCTCTGGTGTTCTGCCTTAACTCATTGGCAAGTAAGGCATTGGGAGACGTAGTTGACAATGTCCTTCTTCATTCCCGACCACCAGTATTGGTGCTTCAAGTCTCGGTACATCTTGGTACTCCGGAGGTGGATAAACAATTTAGAGGCATGGGCAACCTTGAGAATATCCATCTTGACAGCAACAAGGACCTAAATATGATCCCAAAATCTACACAACCCATCATCGATAAGCCTAAAATCAGGAAACTCATCAGAAGTGAACTTACTCAAATTTTTGGTGATTTCTTGGTCCGTAGACTAAGCTTCCCAAATCTTTATAAAAAGATCAAGTAAAGCTCAGATCTGAGCCAGATAGGCACCATTGCCATAGTGGTTGAGATAAAGTACCTGCATAGCATTAACTAACTTCTAACTAGAGGCCATGGTTTGGGCCAACACAGCAGACTCCTTCTGGCTTGTGCATCTGCGATTATATTCCCTCTACCAAGATGGTAGATGATCTTGCAGTCATAGTCCTTCAAGAGGTCCATCCAACATCTGTCTCATGTTCAACTTCCTTTGCAAGAAAATGTACTTTAAACTTTTGTAGTCGGTATAAATTTCAAAGATATGAGCAAACATGTAATGACACTATATCTTCAAGGTAAAGATTATGGCCACTAACTCCAGATTGTGAGTAAGGTAGTTTCGCTTATGGGGCTTCAACTGTTTGGATCCATAAACGACCGCTCTACAATGCTGCATCAAAATGGATCCCTAATCAATGAGATATATCAAAGTAGACCTAGAATCTTCTAGTGTTGTCAGGGAGGATCAACACTAGAGTAGAGGTAAGATGATGCTTTAATTCCATAAAGCTTTCACCATATTCGTAATCCCCAAAAAAAGGTACGCCCTTCCTAGTGAGATGGGTTATCAGAGTAGCAATCTTAAAGAATCCATCGATGAATCCTCAGTAGTAACCTGTCAAGCCAAAGAAACTACGTACCTCAGCTACGTTGGTGGGTGGGTTCTAATTGATCACCATTTCAATCTTGGCTAGATCCATGGAAGCTCATTCACTCAAAATCACATGACCAATAAAGGAGACTCGATCCAACTCCAACTAAAAGGAGCATTTGCTGAGCTTAGCAAAAAACTAATTCCGATAAAGTGTCCCCAGTACTTCAGATAGGTGGACTACATATTCCTTTGGGCTCTTAGAATACACTAGGATGTCATCAATGAATACAATGATGTACTGATCTAGTGCATGCTGGAAAACCTTATTGATGAGATCCATGGAGGCAGTAAGGGCATTAGTTAACTTGAATGACATAACTTTGAAGTCGTACAGGCCTTATTAACACCAAAATGCGGTCTTCAGAATATCTTTTTCCTTGACACTCAATTGGTGGTACCCTGATCTGAGGTCGATCTTGGAGAAGACTGTAGCTCCTTACAGCTGGTCAAAAAAGATTGTTGATATGAGGTAGAGGATACTTACTCTTTATTATTACCCAGTTGAGTTCTTATTAGTCTATGCATAGTCTAAGGGAGCTATTCTTCTTTTTCACAAATAACACTAGAGCGTCTTATGGGGACTGACTAAGGTGGATAAATTTCTAACCAAGGAGTTTGAAAAACTGGTTTTTCAGTTCTACGAGCTTAGTACGACTCATACAATAGGCAGATTTTAAAATTGGTTGTCTACTAGGAAACAAGTTGATGGAAAAATCTATCCCCTGCGGTGGAGATAGACCAGTTAGTTTTTCTGAAAAAACTCCCAAAAAGTTACAAACAGTAGGAATGGAATACACAGCAGGATTAGTATCCATATTCATGTTTATTCAATTGTTAGAGAATAACAAAAATAGATTTTTATTTCATTTTCAAAGATTGCAAGGTTACAACTTTACTTTCACAATTAACAATTGCCTTAGATTTCTCTAGCCAATCCATTCCTAAAAAATGTCGAACCCTGAGAAATCTAAGAGTATTAGGTCTACAAATATTTCTATTTCTGAAATTTTTATCTTACAATTTTTATATACACAATGAGCTTCTAGTAATCCCCTAGAGGGAGTTTCTACAGCTAATATTTCTCTTAAAGGCTTAAGCCTAATATCTAATTTACAAGTAAATATACAATAGATAAAAGAGTAGGTGGCACCTGTGTTGATGAAAGCTCTTGAAGAGGTATCATGGATAGATAACATACCCTAAATAAGGACAGGAATGGGGAGGGCACTAGGTTCATCAACGTGATACACATGACCCTAGGCTACAGGTCTGGTCACATTAGTCGTGAAGGGCAGTCCTTTATAAGGTGCTGAGTGTTTTTGCATTGATAACGGGCATGATTAATACACTAACAAAGTAGTCTACCATGTGAGGGACCACAATGCTGGCATGGTTGGAAAAGTCGAGCACGTTGTCCAGTAGATGGAGGTAGAGCAGGAGGAGGGACACCTCAGGTTTATTTATCAAGGTGGCTACTTATTGGGTCAGGCAGTCTTCTTCTGGATTATTGGGGTTGGTATTGTTCTTGGTGGGTACGGACTCAGGCAATGCGTTGGTGTTTGGCTGATATAAGGTCTTCGGCCAATTGGGCATGTTTTAGCACCTCAACATATGAGCTGGTCTCACCATTGCAACCTGGTTGTACATATTAGCACAAAGGCCTTTCAAAAACTTCCTACCTTTATGACTTTCAGGGGTGACTATTAGAGGGGCAAAGCTAAATAGTTGGACAAATCGGGCTACGTATTGGGCAACCGTCAGATTTTCTTAGTAGAAGTCTTGAAATTCCTCTTCATTCTCTTGGACATAGGCTGAGAAAAAGTTATCAAAGAATGTGTCCACAAAAACTTCCCAGGTGGTAGGGGTAGATAAGACTTCCTTTTTGAGTCGCCACCAGTGTTCTACTTCACTGATCAGTATAAAGGCTGCTAAGGGAACTTTATATTCCTTAGTTAGGTCTAGGACAGAGAAAAGCTTCTTTATCTGAAGGATCCAGGCTTCAACTACTAAAGGGTTAGGGCCACCTTCGAAGTGTGGCAGGTTAAGCTTCCTAAACTCTATTGTGTTGTGAGAGATAGATCTTTTAGCTGGTCGGTATTGTGGGGCAGGTTGTTGAAAGGGGTTGACTTTGTTTTGTCCTACAGCTGCGGTCAATTCTTGGATAGCTCGGAAGAGTTCAGTAAGCTTGACCCTGGTTGGATGATCCTGAGCCTCGGGTCTTTCGGTACATTCTATAGAAGGTCTCTCTCATGTCATCCCTATAAAAAAAAGGAAGACATGAGTTGATGGTCTAGTTTTAGAAAAGATGACATATTTTCCTAGATATCCTAAGGGTTTTTCTACCAACAACTTAAAGTTGTAAGGGATTTGGTCCACATAACTGCTTTAATACCATCTATGACATCTCAAATACTAATTAAGGCATAAGGGTGCCAGATACAGAACTAAATTACGAGTGCATGATAAATAATTGTATGCAATAGAACAAATTATTACAAATCCCTTACCAAAATATATATGAGTTCCAATTACACATATATAATTAAGGCCAGAAGTGGCAACAAAATACAAAAAGGGTCATTCCTTTCACTATGTGAATGGACTCATCAGAGTGGGGGACAAGTTATGCACTTAAGGTTTATGGATCCACAGGATCCTCACAGAATTCAAGGGGTAGGTCAGTGATCGGTTCTTCATTATCTTTCTCATCTGGGAGACATGGAAAGGGGTGAGTTCCATATACTTAGTAAGAAAAATAGTATTTAAATAACATCATAAGATTTTAAAAGTGAATAATTATATCATCAACACTTTCCATTAGGGGTCACGTCAGGATCATTTCTTAATTTATGAAAATAATTTATTTATTAATGAAAACATTATATCCATCAATCGATTCAATCATGCTGATAATAGAGAAAATTAAATAAACCATGAAATGGTTAGATTTTCGTATCAAGCTTCACGAAGTCATTCTGACTTCCCATGTGGAATGACTAAATCAGATATATAACGGCAATTTCTTCACAACACAATTCTAGCTTGCAAAACCATAACACGATCTATGACCACGACTGTGTTAGCTATGACAATACTTAGCCAAAGGTGACCCTTACCAGATCATTCGTGTCACCACTCTCGTCAGAGGGTACGCCATCATCCACAAGGAGCGATCCTCTCACGTCTTTCCAGACCAGATGGGGGAGGAGAAAACAGAAACTCTTCAGAGATAAAAAGCCTAATGAGACACTTGATTTATTTTGCATGTCAATACAGATACATGTTTTTCATACCATTTCATGCTTAATCTCCTTTTCGTATTTCAGAAAATTATCAACAGAATCATGTCATTTAAATCACATGCAAATCACCAAGTGCCTATATGATCTTATAACATGCTTTATCAAGTAAAATTTACTTCAATTTAACAATTAAACATAGATCATGTAAATCATAAATTTCAAGCTTCATAATTTTGGCTCTAGAAATGCTCCTTAAAATGTTTAAAAGAAATACTAAATTCCTAACCGAAACCTTGAAGTTTTCCTACACCTTTTTGCTCTTTCTCCTCTCCTTCTCTTTCTAGATCACTTCCTCTCTCTCTAATCTCTTGGAGAATGGAAGAATGAAATGGGAAGTGATGAGAAAAATGGGAGAGAAGGGTTCCTATTTATAAAAAATAATGACTACTAGATTTGCGCCAAGTGGCAAAATTTGGTGAGGAGAGAGAAAGTTGAGTGACAAAATAATAAAAATATAAATTTTTAAAATAAATTAAAAAATATGAATTTAATTTATAAAATACAATATTAAAAAATACGAAATAATTTGAAGAGTTCAAGTGGCCTTAAGGCTCGAATAAATAGGAGTTCTTAATTACAAATTAAGCGTGAAGGTTTGCGGGGTGTTACACCATAACTCCTTGCAACTGATAGAAGAGATCATCGATACAAGGTAAAGGATACTTGTTTTTTAACGTTACCTGGTTGAGTTCTTTGTAATTTATGCATAGTCTGAAGGACCCGTCCTTTTTCTTCACGAATAACACCAGGGCACTCCAAGGGGAATGATTGGGGCAGATGAATTTTTAACCAAGAAGTTTGGAAAACTAGTTTTCTAATTTCACAAGCTCAGTACGAATTATGCGATAGGCAGATTTTGAGATTGGTTGTGTTCTAGGGAGTAGGTCGATAGAAAACTCAATCTCCCGTGGGGAAGGTAGACCAGGTAATTCTTCTGGAAAGACTTCTAAAAAGTCACAAAAAGTAGGAATGGAGTACACAATAGGATTAACATCCATATTCCTATTTATTCAACGGTTAGAAAATAACAAAAGTAGATTTTTATTTCATTTTTGGGGATGGAAAGGTTACAATTTTACTTTCACAGTTAATGATTACCCTATATTTCTCTAACCAATCCATTCCTAAAATAATGTCAAATCTTGAGAAATCTAAAAGTATTAGATCTAACAATAATTCTACTTCTGAAGTTTTTATTTTATAGTTTTTATACACATAGTGAGCTTCTAGTAAACCCCTAGAGGGAACTTCTACTGCTAATACTTCACCTAGAGGTTCAAGTTTAATATCTAATTTACAAGTAAATGTGCAAAAAATAAAAGAGTGGGTATCACCTGTATCAATCAGAGCTTTGGCAAAAATGTCATGGATAGAAAACATACCCTGGATGAGGACAGGAGTGGGGAGGGCACCAAGTTCATGAAGGTGATACACACAACCCTAGGCTACAGGTCTAGCCATGTTCCTTGGTCGCTGAGGGCAGTCCTTTACAAAGTGCTGAGTGCTTCCGCACTTATAGCAAGCGTTGTTTAAATACTGATAAGACTGCTTATCATGCAAGCAACCACAATATTGACATGGTTAAGAAGGTCAGGCAGGTTTTCCAGTAGGTGGAGGCAGAGTAGGGGGAGGGGAACCTTGAGGTCGTTTATCAGAAAGGCTATTTTCGGGGTCAGGCAGTCTTCTTCTGGGTTATTGGGGTTGGTGTTGTCTTCTTCTGTTGGGTACGAACCCGAGCATGCGTTGGTGCCTGGCTGAGATAAGGTCTTTAGCCAACTGGGCATGTTCTAGCACCTCAGCATACTAGCTGGGTCTCAGCATCACAACTCGGTCGTAGATATTGGCATAAAGGCCCTTCAAAAGCTTCCTACCTTTACGACTTTCAGGGGTGACCATTAATAGGGCAAACCTAAACAACTGGACGAATCAGGTTGTGTATTGGGCAATCGTCAAGTTTCCCTGGCGAAGGTCCTGAAATTCCTCCTCCTTCTTTTCTCGGACATAGATTGGAAAAAAGTTCTCAAAAAATCCGTCCATGAAAACCTCCAAAGTGGTAAGGGTAGGTAGGACTTCCTTTTTAAGCTATCACCAATGTTTAACTTCATCGGTTAGCATGAAGGTTGCTAGGGAAACTTTTTGCGCCTTGGTTAGGTCTAAGACAAAGAAAAGTTTCTTTATCTGTAGGACCCAGGCTTCAATTAATAACGGGTTAGGGCCTCCTTCAAAGTGGGGTGCATTAAGCTTCTTAAACTCCACTATATTGTGGGAGATAGATCTTTCGGCTGGTTGATATTTTGGGGCAGGATGTTGGCGAGGGTTAACTTGGTTTTGTCCTAAAACTGTTGTCAGACCCCAGATAGCTTAGAAGAGTTCGGTAAACTCAGCCTGGTCAAATGATCCTAGGTTTCAGGCCTTTCGTTATGCTCTACGAAAGGTCTTCTTCACGTCATTCCTACAAAAGAAAAGAAAAAAACGAGTTGGTAGTCTAGTCTTTGAAAGATGACATATTTCCTAAGTATTCTAGAGGGATTTTCTACCTATAGCCTCAGTTGTAAGGGATTGCTCCGCGTAACTGCTCTGATACCATTTGTGACATCTCAAATGTTAATTAAGAAATATGGATGCCATATACAAAAATAGATTATGAGTGCATAATAATTAATTGTATGCAGCGGAGTAATTTATTATAAATTCCTTACAAAACATATGAGTTCCCAATTACATATATATTTGAGGTTAGAAGTGGTAACAAAATACAAAATATCAAAATACAAAAAGGGCCACTTCTATCATTATGTAAAATGACTCATTATAGTGCTAGGACAAGTCATGCACTCATCAATGTTTATGGATCCACGGGATCAAGGGGTAGGTCAGCAATTAGTTCCTCACTATCGTCCTCATCTGGAGGGGGGGGGGGGGTATGGAAAGGGGTGAGTTCCATATACTCAGTAAAAAAAATAGTATTTAAATATTTTAAAGGTAATTAAAGGTATCGTCATTACTTACCATCAAGAGTCATGTCAGGATCCTTCGTTAAATTACGAAAATAATTTATTTATTAAAGAAAAATCAAATACATCATGTCATAGTTATGTCAATCAAATCAATCATACTGATAATAGAGAAAATCAAACAAATACTGAATATGCATTGTCTTTTATGTTATTCTTTGTGAAGTCGTTCCAACTTCCATCTATTGAGGGCAATACGGATTTCTAACTACCCATGAAGAATGACCAATTCATTTTTTTATAACAACAATTTGTGGCTTTGGCAAGCTGCAAATGTGTTGTTGGTTTAGAAAGTCGTAAATATGTTATTGGCTTGCCAAACCCATAGCATATTTACGACTTTCTAAACCAACAACACATTTGCAGCTTGCCAAACAATGACACGATTTATGACCATGGCCTTACTAACTACAGTGGTCCTATATGTTAACTATGGCCACGGTTGTACTTCGCTAACGGTGACTGCTACAGCCATATCGTGTTGCCACTCTCATCAGAGGGTACATCATCATCAACAGGGAACGATCTTCTCATGTCTTTTTAGAACAGATGGGGGCGAAACAAAAACCCTTCAGAGATAAAAAGCCTAATAAAACATTTTATGAATTTTGGACGCCAATACCAATACATATTTCTCATGTTTATATATTATTTCATACTTAATCAATTTTTCCACTGCCAGTAGCATCATGTATCAACATTTATTTTGAGCATCAAATCATATAATTTACATATGCAAATTAAAAAGTTCATATATGATTATAAAGCACGCATTATCACGTAAAATGACTTCGTTTAAACATAAAATTGAACAATGCAAATCATAAATTTAAACATCATTAATTTTCATTCTAAAAATGCTTTTTAGGATGTTTAAAAGTAAATACTAAATTTCTTACCGAAACTTTGACATTTCCTATATCTTTTCTTTTTTTTCTCCTCTCCCTCTCTCGAGATCACTCATTCTCTCACTAAGCTCTTGGAGGATGGAAGAATTGAATGGAAGTGATGAGAAAATGGTGAAAGGAGGGTCCCTATGTATAGAAAATAGCGACCATCAGATTTGTGTCAAATGAAAAAATCTTGTGAGGAGAGAGAAAATCAATGAGAAAGAAAGTGATGTGATGATGAATGGGCGTGACCGACGGATGGACGACGGGACGTGATGGTAGCATGAAAAGTGAAGGCACGTTTCCCAAGCCAGTGGTGGCTTATCACCCAATCGGTGGTGCGTGCCACCCAAGTCGGCGCCTGACACCCAAGGGGGCGGCGTGCACTGCCCGATTCAGTCGCTCGCAGCCCTAGTCAGTCGCGTGTTGCAGGCCTAGCTTGCAGGCACATCGGCCTAGCTTGCCACGCACGAGCCTACCCTGCACGATCGCAGGGTCTATAACGTGTAAGGCACTGCGTGCAAGCCTACTACATAGGCCCACTGCGTGGACGACATGCACACATGGTGCATGGAGTCGAATCTGTCTGCATGCAATGGGACGCGAGCACATACCATGCCTCACACCGTGTGTTGATAGAACGTGCACATAGTGCACACGTCCAGTGCTGGCCGTGTGCGCGGCATGTGGTGCCTACGCGGGCAGGATCCCTCCAACGAGCACTCCCACAGGATTTTTTTTGCTTTTTCTCTGTTTTTCCTTAAACTTATTTTAAATAACAAACAAAATATAATTTTTCTTATGACGAAATAAAATAATAAATTTTAAAAATTATTTAATTAAATAAAAATATGAAATTTAAAATTCGAAAGAAGATATTTATCCAAAAATTAAAATTATGAAATATATAAGGAGTTAAGCAACTTTAGGGCTCGAATAAATAGGGGTTCGCATTACAAATTAAGCGCAAAGGTTTTCGGGGTATTACATGGAACGCTTGATGTAATCTTTTAGCTCTCCCCTTGTAATGGGCCCACTTGGCATTAAGATATCTTTTTCGCCAACTTGATCCATGTCCATGCTCACATCAGTAAAGATCTTCTCAATCTACACGATCCAACAATCAACAATCATTAGATCAGGACCACTATAAAAAATAGGAGGATTCAACTTCCGAAATTTAGATATATTGTTAGCAATGGTCTTATTGTGTGCAATCTAATCATCAACTAATCAATGAGCAAATATATTTGTTGATCCTCAAAATGAGTTAGACCCTAAATAGCTCTAAAGAGCACAGTAAACTTTTGCCTAGTGCATCATCAGGTCTCTCAATAGATGGCTTTCCATGTTTCATATTACCTACACAAGGAAAACAACTTAATTTTATCCTTAATTTAGACCATTTTACCCTTAATTTTATCCATATTACACAAAACACATGTTATAAGATCTTTCATTTACGTAAGCCTCTTTTTAATTCTTTTTTCCATATTTTTTATATTTTTCTCAAATTTTGTATTTTTTTTATTTTGCTCAATTTTCCTTTTGTTTACTTACACTTTAAATTTGTTTTCTTTTATATTCAATTCTTTTGGTTTTGCCCACAGTTGGAGGATTTCCTTTTGAGTCTGTATACTCGACACATAGGTGCTAAATCCTGCGAGGAGCCTTTCAATGTATGCACGCCTGGCAAGCCCACGTGTCTCACCAATTTGTTGCGTGAAGCAACATGTTTAGTGAGGCGTGTGCCTTGGCGCGACGAGGCGCCCCAGCACATGTCCCTGTACGCACCTCGTACACGAAGACCGTGCTCGCTCGCAAGCCCTCTCAGCACACAAGGTGCCTGACAGAGCCCTTCACACTCACACGTAGTGTGCTGCACAAACGTAGCACGTCAAAGGGCATTTCATTGAGCTTTTAGGCACCTAACAATGTCTTACTCATACACCATGCATGGTAACCATGTTTGTCTTCCCTTTACCAACACTTTGGTGCCTAGACAGCATAGGACAGAGGCTTTTTGCCTCTTCTTTTGATTCACACTCATTTCAATTCATTTTTCACATATGTTACTCAACAAACATCATCATTTAAACATCATAAACAACATAAACACATATTTAAATATAGAAAACACTTTAAATCAAAGTAAAATGCATGAATACACTCCCCCTCCACTGTCAAGTTAAAAATAAAGCTTTTTCATGATTTTTAGAAGATTTTTACTGATTAAATGTTTCTAAAAATCCTATTACTTGCATAAATTACATTATTGAAGTTCTTACATTTTGAAGACTCGAAGTTGCCTAAACACATGATAGAAGATAGATTCCTAATTGAGGAAAAGATTTTGCACTATTGGAATAGACTTACAGAGTTAGAACTATTTTCAAAGAATAACTGCAAGAAAGTGATTAAAAACCATTCTACGATTCTTCCCTAACTATCCTAATTCAAATAATCAAACTAAAATTAGTAAAAAAACCTAAGAACAGGAGGAAAGCATTAGTTAACCATAACAGAGTGTTGTTGTTGAGCAAAAAATGACTTCAATCGAAGCTAAGATGGCTTTCTGAACGAGCTAAGAAGGAATAAATGATGACTGATCAGGAATCAAGGAAAAAATGAGTATCGAGTTAGAAGCTTACTGAAGAGGAAGAAAGTATTGTAGAATTGCGACACTCTTCACACCACTACATTCTATTTTCTCTTTTTAGAACCGCACCAGAATGTGCAAACTTCTATATTCTCTCAAGTCCTTGTCTCTCTCTTATTCCTCTACTCTCTCTCACTTTCTATCAGCTGAAAAATAAAGGGGAATGCCTTAGAAAAATAGTATTTAAGTGGGATTTTGGGTTGAATCCTAGCTCTCAGATCATATACGTGTGATCTGAACCATTGATAGTGGTGTGTGGCCGACCTTTTTGGATCAGGGCATTAGTAGTAGCCACTTGGCAGGAAGAAGAAGGGAACTCGCCTATCGCGCAAGGACTCGATGCCAATGGTGTCCCATTAGGAAACAATGTAGGGAGAACTAAATTGCATGCCCACAGGGATATCTGCAGGAGGGAGTGCATTGTTAACGAGTTCGCATGTGGAAGTTTCCCCATTACCCATGTTCTGCTCGAAGGCATAGTCCCCACACGTGAGTTTGTAATGCGAGCATTCTTGTAGACATGTGCGTGGATGCCGTTTGTTAGGGTTGCCCGTGAGTTAGGGATTTTTTATCTGATTCCCGTGGGTAGAGTAGGGCAATTTTTGGGTGCCTTCTTAAAAATTTCTATTTGATTTATTATGAGTGCTTTTTAACTAAATAATAATCATAAAAAGAAATGAAATATTTTTTAAATTTCATTACGAGAGTTTCATAGGTTGCACAGATAGAACCTAATATTTCTCCTCCCCTAATAAAATTTATCCTCAAAATTTTAACCCTATCTAAACAATCCCGAATACATATCCCTTATATCATTCTCAACTTCCCATGTAGCTTCTTGAGGAGAATGGTATTGCTAAAGTACTTTAACCATAATGATCTTTTTAGAACGAAATTCTCTTACCTAACAATCAAGAATTTTGATCGGATATTCTTCATTTGACAGGTCAGGTTATAGGGCAAGCAGTTCATAAGAGATAACATGAGATGGATCACGATGGTATTTCTAGAGCATGGAGACATGGAAGACATCATGGATATTGAAAAATGGGGGTGAAAGAGCAAGGCGAGAGGCAATCACACCAACACACTCTAAGATTGGGAAAGGCCCAGTGAATTGAGAGCTAAGTTTCCCCCATCTCCCAAATCTCATAATTTCCCTAATTGAAGAAACCCTCAAGAAGACATGATCACAAATAGTAAACTCAAGATCTTTTTTGTTACATCCCAGATGCTAATTAAGTTCAAATGGTTGTTAGACACAGATTTAGAATAACAAGTACATGATAAAATTTATGCAGCGGAACAAACTTATTACAAATCCCTTACAAATATATATATATATGAGTTCCAATTACATATATATAACTGAGGCCTGAAGTGGCTACAAAATACAAAAGAAACAAAACACAAAAGAAGGCCACTTCTTTCACTATACTATTGGACTCATCAAAGTGCGAGAACATTCATGCACTCAAATTTTGTGGATCCATGAGATCCTCATAGACTTTCAAGGATAGGTTAGCTAGCGGTTCCTAATTTTCTTCTTCATCTGAGGGGGGGGGATGAAAAGAGTGAGTTCCATTTGCTCAATAAGGAAAATAGTATTAAATTAACATCGTAAGATTTTAAAGATGAATTATTTTAACTTATAAGCCTACCATTTGGCCTCCTCGTAGACTAATCTTACATTATAAAAATAATTTGTTTATTAAGAACACAGTACATTAATATGAACAAATCAAACATACATCATGCCAGATAATAGAGAAAATCAAATAAATCATGAAATGCTTAGATTTTTGTGTCATGTTTCGCGAAGTCGTTACAACTTGCATATCTAAAGGCAGATACAGATTTTCAACTACTCAAGTGGAATGACCAGATCAGATATAGATACAACAATTTACTCAGATCCATTTCCAGCTAGCTAAACTATGACACTATCTATGACCACGATCGTACCAACCATAGTAGTTCTAATAGATATCTATAGTCACAACATTATTTAGCCATAGGTGACCCCTACAGATATTCATGTTACCACTCTCGTCAGAGGGTACGCCATCATCCACTGGGAGTGGTCCTCTTATATCTTTCCAAACTAGATAAGGGAGGGGAAAATAGATACTCTGAAGGGTAAGGGAACATATGCCCCACAGAGATAAAAAGCTTAACGAGACACTTGATGCAATATGCATATCAATATAGATATACTTTGGACCAATCATGTTTCATTCCACATTTCTCTTTTTCTTTTTCTTTTTCTTTTTGAACTCTTTATTTTTTACCGATTACATATTATATTTATTACATGTAATTCATTAAGTCTGCAATTCATATAGCATGTTTAAAATCAAGAATAATTTGACTTATCTGAACTATGAACACAAAGGCAAACAAAACAGGCAAAATCATAATAATATTAGTTTATCTAAAAATACTCCTTAAGACATTAAAAGAAATACTAGATTCCTTACTGAAACTTTGATGTTTTCTCCTTCACTGTTCTCATTTCTTTCCCTCTTTCTCTCACTAGACTACTATCTTGCTCTCTCTCTCTTTAAATCTTGAAATATGGAAGAATGAAAGTGTGGGGAGGAATGGAAGGGGAAGGTTCAATTTATAGAATTTTAGAACCGTTGGATTCGTGCCAAGCAGCAAAATCTAGTGAAGAGAGAGGAGAAAAAAAATGCTCAGCATGTAAAATAAAGGAGGAGGGTCTCCTCCACCGGCGGCAGCGGCGCATCGCCCGAGTTGATGATGACGCACTGCCCGAGGCGACAGTGCCCCAGCCAGCACACTGCATGCACACGGGCCTCTTGCCAAACGTGCAAGGTTACTACACGCAGGCCCCATGAGTGCAAGGCTTATCTGCACAGGCCTACTGCGTGGACGACGCAAGTATAATGTGCGGCATCTGTCAGCGTGCATGACCTATCCCTACGTTGTACGCACTGATGGGATGTGTGCGCTGTGCGCACATCTCACGGTTTTTGGGCGAGCGTGCACACATACATAGTGCTTAGCATCCGTGGGGGCTATTCTGCTTCCCCGTGGGATTTTTCCCATTGGATTTCTTCCTGTTTTGCTCTTTTTCTTATTTCTATCAATTTTTTAAAATGAATTTAAATAAGTTAAATGACAAATTTAAATAATAAAATTAAAATTAAATTAAATTAAATAAAAATAAAAAAAATTAAAAATCAACCAAGTTATTATAAATTATGATAAATATCATGCAAAGAATATTAAATAAGTTCAATACAGCCAAAGTCCCGAATAAATAGGATTTTTTAAATCAATTAAACACAATGATAGGCTGGTTGCTACATTTCCTCCTATTATCGGCATAACTCTTCTACCGATTATGGGCAGTGGGAGGTTCCGTAGGATGACAAAAATCTTGGCAATGGTCTCTTGGACTAGATTGAGTCCCATGAAGCATCTCTTTCCAACCTCATCCCAACAGGTAGGAAAATGATAGGGTCTACCATACGAAACTTCATCGGGTGCCATCTCTATGCTAGAATAGAAACTGTTATTACAGAAAAACTTTACTAGTGTAAGTGTTTGTCTCAATTACCTCCAAAATCAAACATACAAGCCTTGAGCATGTCCTCTAAGTGGTTCTTTTAGACTGGCCATCTGTTTGTGGATGAAAGGTAGTACTGAAAGAGAGACTGGTGCCAAGGGCATTCTGAGGACTGGTCCAAGGTGAACCGATAATCCCTGTCAGAAACTATAGACACAAGAACACCATGAAGGTGGATAATCTCCTGTATATATAGCTCTACTGAAAGATTGAGAGGGTCAATAGTCTTCATATATAAGAAATGAACTGACTTGGTCAATCTGTCAACAATGACTCAAATGGCATTAAATCCATGAATGGTCTAGGATAGACCTGCAACAAAATCCTTGGTCACATGTTCCTACTTCTACTCAGGGATAGGAAGGGGATGGAGTAAACTACTGGGTCGTTGGTGCTCAACCTTCACCTATTAACAAGTAAGACATTGAGAGATGAATTTAATGACATCTCTTGTCATACTTGGCCACCAAATGTAGATATCAAATTGTTGTACATCTTGGTGCTATCAAGATGAATAGCCAATTTGGAAGAATAGGCTTCCCTCAAAATATCTTGTTTTAACTCAAAATTGTCTAGTACGCACATAGTCTCTGAATCGAAGAATACCATCATCATAAACCCTAAACTTAGACCTAACACTACGAGAAATTTTCTCTTTTTGCTTTAACAATTGGGGATCCTTGGACTGAGCATCCCAAATTCTCAAAATTAAGGTACGCTGAATGTGTAAATGAGTAAGATAGGCACCACTATCTGTTGTGTCTAAAGATAGGTTCTAACATAATTAAGTAATTATAATTCAGAGATCATCAATTAGGAAATGAAACATGTACCTTTCCTATTGAGGGCATTAGCAACAAAATTTCTCTTACTAGGATGATAAGAGATCTTATAGTTATAATCCTTTAGTAGGTTCATCCAACAACATCTCTGTCTCATATTTAGCACTTTCTGATTGAAATGATACTTTAGGCTCTTGTGGTCTGTAAAGATCTCTAAAGTCTCACCATAAAGATAATGCTGCCAGATCTTTAGGGCAAAAAAATAGCTACTAGCTCAAGGTCATAGGTGGGGTAATTAAGCTCATGAGGCTTCAATTGCTTAAAATTGATGGGTGTAGAATCCAGTAAAAATAATTTTCCTAGTTTATCAACAAACTAAATTTGTAGTAGTGGCGAATAGGGTCAAATCCTCAAAGAATTGAGAACCACCTTTCTTCTATGATCGATGAACAAAAAGTACAAGCTAGGGGTGGTTTTCCATTTTAAAACAATGCTATGAAATAAACTACTAAGCTGAGTTTTAAATATGGGAACAAAAAGTGTTGTCTGAAAGCAATTAGAACAATAAGCAAATAAAAAATTATTCCAGTTAAAGAAGTAGTTAGGTTCCAGTTGTGAAATTGATCATTGATGTAATGATTACTTCTATTAATCCTCAGTAAATCAGTTCTGGTTGTCAAAAATGTTCCCACAACCGATCCTTCCTTAATCCTAAATCAACTAAGAAACATTCGTTAGTTAATTCTTATTAATAAATAATCTTGGAAACATTCCTAGAATTTAATTTATCAATAACTTTAAGGGCTAGAAGGACCTAATTCTAGTTGATAGATTCAACAATTTGACCTATTCAACTATATTGCATATCCTCTTAGTTTAGAGACTATTTACAACTAAGCATCGAAACACCCCAAACAATTATGGATTTAGGGTCCTTGAATGGTAGTATGTTGTCATGTTGCATGCCTAATGGGTCCTATTCAAATGATTAACAAACAAAAATAATAATGTGTGCGGAGATATATGCAAATACTAAAACTTTAATAAGAACATGAATAAAACTTTAATAAAAACACAAAAAATTGTTGTTTTCTTTTTAGTGTTTATAGAAAGAAAGAATGGAAAACCAAAGCTTGTTGTTGTCTTCAGCAGCATACCCCTCTTTTGTTTCTTCTTTTCTTTTTTAAAGGTTGAGGGTATCAAACCTTTTCTTTACAAAGATAGGGTTTCCCCCAATGATTTTGGCTCTCTTCCTTCTTTCTAAAATTATCTTTTCCTTGATTCTTGATTTCCCACTTTCCTGATGCAACGACATATTTTTTTTTTAAATCCAAAAGCACACTGGATTTTAAATCTGCTATTGTCAGAACCTAAGATTTGACCAAGGCTTATTTGTGTGTGACTTGGCACTTCTTGTGGTTGCCAGGATGTTAGCTTTGCCTAATACAGACATAGATCGTTGCTTCCTATTGCCGCTAGATTACAAGCCTTGCTCGAGGCTTGTGAAGTGAGACTTGTTGCCCATGCTAAGGTATAAGCCTTGCTTGAGGCTTACACTAGAATTGATGACAACTTTTATGTAAGATCTGCTTCTATCAAGCTATTTTTCTAGATTTAAACTTTATCCCTTTGACCTGTACTAAAACAAAGAAAACCATCTACACTAGATAATAAGCAACATAATTATGCATTCAAAATAAGTTACAAAGATGTTGTTTATGAGCATTATCAAATTCCCCCGCACTATTTTCTATTTGCCCTGAAGCACTCCACAATACTCATCAATAGCCCTCAACCTTTCCCCCTTTGGCCATCTATCCTCAGCCATTCCCTCACAACTTGCATGCTATATTTTAAAACAGTCACCAACTAGTAATTCTATGCTTTGAGTTTCATGGAACCATACCAATGAGCAACTTACTCCAACAAGTTCCCGAACACAAAATAAAAAGGTTTTACAAGTTTTTGAACACACTTTTACCTTGAGAGGAATTTCCAACCACTAGTTCAACATCCACATTTAACCTGCCTAGACTTAAAAATTTCATGCAAATGGGTTCATGTTAGAATAAAAATTTATTTTAGATTAGTTTTGGAGCACTCTTTTACTTGCTTGAAACATCACCAATCTTTTGATGTAAGGACAAACATTTGTGATCAATGTACCCAGTTACTTAGTTGGTCATAATTTCTTCTTTTTTTTACATGAATCTTGTAGTTATTAAACATACAAATCTAGATAGGTATTTGTGTAGTTTCTATAGGTATTAGCATTCACTTCAAGACAATGGAAAATAAGTTAAGAGAAATCCCCAAATGAGTCATGTTAAGGTACTCTATCAAAGATAGTCCCTTATGGTATGAAAAGATGAAAACCAAGCCAGAAATCCTAAAAGGTTACTTATGAATGTAGTTTAGTTCTTGAGAAATCATAGTTGACTTATTTTCGGAATGACTAAGGCAGTACGAAAAAAGATGGGATTAAATTTTATTGAAAGTGTATCTATGTGTGCCTTGGGCAAGGCTAAAAGTGTGTGCCAGCAAGTGTCCTAAAAATAATATGCCAAAATCGAAAACAAAAATTACATTAAACAAAAAAAGAAAAGTTGTTAGGTAACTTACATTAGTCGATCTCCTTGAAAAAAATTGATTGAAATAAGTCATAGATAATGTAACACCCCGTCTATCACTGTGTTAACATGATTGGAAAACTCTATTTATTTGAGCCTTTAGCCACCTTAAACTTCAATTAATTTACGTTATTTAACATTTCTTGATATTCATAATTTTGATCTATTTTTATTTTTATTTATTTTATTAATTCTATTTTATTTTATTTTAAAATATTTTATTTTATTTCAAAGGGAAAATTTAGAAAAAAAATTAAAAAATGGCAAAATGGGAGAAAACCTTCTCACAAAAAAAATTCCGTGAGAAAGCAGTTTGCCTGTGCAGGTGCTGGGCATTGTGCGCGCGTGCATGTGCCCACAATGGTCACGGGGCGTGTGCACAGTGCGCACGTCTCTTCCATACACGCGCATGCACGCATGGGATGTGCGCACAGCGCGCAGGTACCGTCCACGCGCACAATGCAGGGTCAGGATCTGTGCACGTAAGCGAGCCATTCGTGTGTCACTTCGCGCACGAAGTGGCGCCAAACACTATGCGCGCATCGTCCGAACAGCAGGACTGCGCAGACAGGCGCCATGTACCTAGGGCCTACGCACGCAGTGTCCAGTACGCTAAGGCCCTATATGCGCGCAGGTTAGACCCTGCGCTCCTGCAACACGCCGACTAGGCACTGCCACCTCGGGCAGTGCACCTTCCCTACCTTGGGCGGCACGCCGCCACCGCCGATGGAGGAAATTTTCATGTCTACTATGTGAATTACTAACACTTGATAAATTTGCATGTAATATATATAATATGTAGTCCATAATAGTAAAAGTAAAAAGTAAAGAAAAGAAGAAAGATAGAATGAAGCCTGTATGGTTTGAAGTATATCTGTATTGACATGCATATTGCATCAAGTGTCTCGTTAGGCATTTTATCTTTGAGGGGTATTTGTTCCCCTTTCCCTTCGAGGTATTTATTTTTCCCTCTCTATCTGGTCTGGAAAGACGTAAGAGGAGCACTTCCAGTGGATGACGGTGTGCCCTCTAACGATAGTGGTATCGCACTATCTGTAGGGGTTACCCGTGGCTAAGTAATATCATGACTATAGATATCTGTTACGACCACTATGGTTGGTACAACCATGGTCATAGATCGTATCATAGTTTGGCCAGCCAGAAGTGGGCCTGAGTAAATTGTCGTATCTGTATCCGATCTGGTCATTCCACTTAGGTAGTTGAAAATCTGTGTCTGCCTTTAGAGATGGAATTTATGATGACTTTGAGAAGTATGACATGAAAAATCTGTGCATTTCATGAGTTATTTGATTTTCTCTATTATTTGACATGATATATGTATATTTGATTTTCTATGCTAACGTACTATTTTGATATTTAAATAAATGATTTTTTTTAATGAGTTAGGTAAATAAGGAAGCAAAACGGTTAGATAAAAAAATAAACTTTTAAAATCTTACGATGTTAATTTAATACTATTTTTCTTACTAAGAGTGTGGAACTCACTCTTTTCATCCACCCTAAATGAGGAAGAAAATGAGGAACCGTAGGCAGACCTACCCTTAGAAGTCTATGAGGATCTTGTGGATCCACAAGTCTGAGTGTATGACTATTCCGACACTCTGATGAATTCCAGTAGTATAGTGAAAGAAATAGCCCTTATGTTTTGTATTTTGTACCCACATCTAGCCTCAGTGATGTATGTATTTAGAACAATATATATATTTGTAAGGAATTTGTTAAGGTTTGATTCTACTACATAAATATTATCATGCACTCGTTATTTTGAATCTGTATCTGACACCTATTTGCCTTAATTGGCACCTAGGATGTCACAGGTGGTATCAGAGCAGAATATCGTGGAACAAATCCCTTGCATTTAGGCCTAGGATAGATAAACCTTTTAGAGTACCTAAGGAAGATAAATATCCTATTTTTAAAGATTAAGCCTCCAACTCATGTCTTCCTTTATGTTGTGGGAATGATGTGGGAAAGACCATCTTTAGAGAGTACTTAACGACTTGAAGCCTTGGATCATCCGACCAGGGTTAAATTTATAGAAGTTTTTCGAGCCATTCAAGGATTAACTGTAGCCATAGGACAAAATCAGGCCAACCCTTGTCCATCTCCTGCCCCTGAATTCCAAAACATAGATCGGTCTATTTCCTACAACATAGCGGAGTTTAGGAAACTTAATCCCCCACACTTTGAAGGTGGCCCTGATCCTTTACTAGCCGAAGCCTTGACCCTACAAATAGAAAAGCTCTTTTTTGTACTATACCTGACCGAAGAACAAAAGTCTCTCTTATAGCTTTCATGTTAAACAGTGAGGACAAACACTGGTGGCGACTTAAGGAAGAAGTCCTGCCTACCCCTCATAATGGGAAGTTTTCGTGGATGCTTTCTTTGATAACTTCTTCCCTGCATATGTTCGGAAAACGAAAGAGGAGGAATTCCAGGACCTCCATCAAGGAAGCTTGTCTGTAGCCCAATATTCAGCCTGATTTGTTCAACTGTCTCGGTTTGCCTTTTTAATGGTCACCCCCGAAAGTCAAAAAGTTAGGAAGTTTCTGAAAGGCCTTCGTGCCGACATTTATGACCGGATCGTGATGCTGAGACCCAGCTCGTATGCAGAGGTGCTTGATCATGCCCAGTTGGTCGAAGATTTTATCACGGCTAAGCACCAACACTTTGCCTGAGATCGAGCCTAACAACAGCCCCAACAGCTTAAAAAAAGATTACTTGACCTAGTAAGTAACCCCCTAGATAAACGAACTAGAATTGCTCTTCCTCCTGCCTTGCCCCCACCTACAGCTCCACCTGCCCGAGCTAACCAACCTTGTCAACATTGTGGTTGCTCGCATGGTGACTGCCCTATCGGCGTGTCAATAATGCATGCTATCGGTGCGGATGCACCCAATACCTTATAAGAGACTGCCCTCAGTGACTGAATGATGTAGCCCGACCCATAGCACAAGGTCGAGTGTACCACTTAGATGGATCTGAAGTCTTTTTTTCTCTTGTTCTCATCTAGGGTATGCTTTCTATTCATAGTACTCCTGCCAAGACTTTGATCAATATTGGTGCAACTCACTCTTTTATTTCTTGTGCATTTGCTTGTAACCTAGAATTTAGACCAGAATCTTTAGGAAAAATGTTAGTAGTGGAAACTCCTTCTAAAGGACTACTAGAGACTCATTGCATATATAAGAACTGTAGGATAAAAACTTTAAGGATAGAAGTATGTATAAACCTGATACTATTAGATTTTGTAGGATTTGATGTAATATTAGGAATAGATTTGTTAGAAAAGTATAGAGTTATAATAGACTGTGAAAGAAAAGTTATAACTTTACGATCCCTAAAAAAGTAATAAAAGTTGTTATTATAATTTTTTTCTAATAATTGAATGAACAGGAATATGGACACTGATCCAATTGTGTGTTCCATACCCATTGTTTGTAATTTTCCTGATGTCTTTCCCATCGAACTCCCTAGTATACCTCCTCCATGTGAGGTAGAGTTCCTGATTGAATTATTGCCAAGAACCCAGCTGGTTTCGAAGATTGTGTATCGCATTAGTCGCACTGAGCTAACATAGCAGGAATATAAGCTCTCTGATCTTATCATGCGGAAATTCATTCACCCTAGCCATTCTCCTTGGGGTGCTCTAGTGTTGTTCGTAAAAAAAAAGGATGATACCCTCCGACTCTGTGTGGACTATGGGGAACTCAATTGAGTGACTGTTAAAAGTAAGTACCCCTTACCCCAAATCGATGATCTCTTCAATCAACTGCAAGGAGCCACAGTCTTCTTTAAGATCGATCTCAAAACTAGGTACCACCAGTTGAGAGTGAAGGAAAAAGATATTCTAAAAACTACCTTTCGGTATAGATATGGCTTGTATGAATTCAGGGTGATGCCGTTCGGATTAACCAATGCCCCAGCAGCTTTCATAGACCTAATGAATTGAGTTTTTCAGCACGCACTAGATCAGTACATCATTGTCTTTATTGATGACATTCTAGTGTATTCCAAAAGCCAAGGGGAACACATTGCACATTTTGCTAAAGTGTTGGACACTCTCTGCCAAAACTAACTGTATGTGAAACTAAGCAAGTGCTCTTTTTTATTGGATCGAGTTTCTTTTTTTGGTCATATAATCTCAAGTGAAGGAGTTTCTGTAGATTTGTCTCAGGTGGAATCAGTGACCAGCTGGAGTCCGCCCATCAATGTGGTCGAGGTACGTTGTTTCCTTGGCTTGGTAGGATACTATCGATGATTCATTGACAGATTTGCCAAGATTGCTGCCCCCATGACTCGGCTCACCAGAAAGGGTGTACCCTTCATTTGGGATTATGCACGCAGTGAAAGCTTCATGGAACTAAAGCACTATCTCACCTCTGCCCCTTTGATGATCCTCCCGAACAATGAGGGAGATTCTAAGTTTACTGTGGTGCATCTCATATTAGCCTGGGGTGTGTCATGATGCAACATAGTAGAGTAGTCATTTTTGGATCCCAACAGCTCAAAGTTCATGAACAGAACTACCTTACCCATGACCTAGAGCTAACAGACATTATCTTTGCCCTGAAGATATGGCGGCATTACCTGTATGGTCAGACTTTTAAAATCTACACTGGCCATAAGAGTCTCAAATACATCTTTTCACAATGAAAGTTAAACATGAGGCAAAGATGCTGGATGCATCTTTTGAAGGATTATGATTGTTAGATCATTTATCACCCCGGGAGAGAGAATGTATCGCCGATGCAGTAAGCCGACGAGAGCCTACTGTGTTGGCCCAAACTATGGCCTCCAATTAGAAGATGATGGACACCATGCAATCACTCCGCCTTAGCTATTATGGTAAAGGCACTTACCTCGCCCAGATCCAGACCCTGCAGATCTTTTTATGAAGATCTGGGAAGCACAAGCCATGAATCCAGAACTCATAAAGAACTTGAGTAAGTTCACTTCGGATGACTCTCCTGATTTCAGGATCTCTGATGATGGATTATTCAGATTCTGTAATAAAATTTGGGTCCTCGGTGCAGTACACACAAATGTACTCAAGACTGCCCATGCTTCCAAGTTTTCCATTCATCTCAGAAATATCAAGATGTACCGGAACTTGAAACGACAATATTGGTGGCCAGGAATGAAGAAGGATATAGTTGACTACATCTTCTGATGCCTTATTTGTCAATGAATAAAGGTAGAACATCAGAAACCTGGTGGCTTGCTACAAGGTCTTTTTATTCTCGAATGGAAATGGGAGCACGTGACTATGGATTTTATGACCAGTTTACCTAGGACCAATTCTAGTTGAAATGCCATTTGGGTCATTATAGATAGGTTGACCAAGACTACCCATTTCTTGCCTATTCGAACCACAGATTCTACCAGTAAGTTAGCCCACCTATATGTAAATGAGATTATTCAACTTCATAGAGTTCCCTCATCCATTGTATCCAACCGTGACCCCCGGCTCACCTCTCACTTTTGGGACAGCTTCCAAGAAGCCTTGGGGTCTGGGTTGTACTTCAGTACCACTTATCATTCCCAGATGGATGGTTAGTTTGAACGTATGATCTAAACATTGGAAGATATGTTGTGTGTTTGCATTCTTGACTTTAGTGATAACTGGTATGAGTATCTTTCTCTTTGTGAATTTGCTTATAATAACAGTTACCATTCCAACATCGGTGCGGTCCCATATGAAGCTTTGTATGGAAGGTCTTGTCGTTCTCCCACTTGCTAGAGTGAAGTCGGGAACCAGCATCACTTAGGACCGGATTTCATTCAGGAGACCAAAGAAAAGGACGCAATCATCTATAAGAATTTGACAACTGCCCAAAGCCACTAAAAGAGCTACGCCGATAATCGTAGGCGACCCTTGGAGTTTGCTGTGGGTGATCAATTTTTTTTGAAGTCTAGCCTTATAAAGGCAAGATGCGGTTTGAAAAGAGAGAAAAGTTGAGCCCTTGTTATGTGTGATCTTTTCTGATTATCGAGGGCATTGGACCCGTGGCTTACTGTCTAACTCTATCCTGGGAGCTCGTGGGTTTACATGATACCTTTCATGTCTCGATGCTCAAGAGGTACCACCCTGATCCTTCTCGTGTTATTCCTCACGATGAGGTACAGGTACAGACCGATATGACCTATGAGGATGTTTATGTGGAAATTCTTGGGTAGACTGATAAGATCTTACGTAACAAGACGATTCCCATAGTGAAGGTACGTTGGCAGCATCACACCGCGAAAGAAGCGACATGGGAGTTGGAGGACGAAATGAGAAAAAATTATCCCGACTTATTCGAGACAAATTTGGAGACAAAAATTTTTTAGGTGGTAGGGATATAAAACCTCGCCTATCACTGTGCTAAAATGATTGGAAAACTCTATTTATTTGGGTCTTTGGCCGCCTTAAATTTAAATTAATTTATGTTGTTTAACGTTTCTCAAGATTCGTGATTTTGATCTATTTTTATTTTTATTTATTTTATTCTATTTATTTTAAAGGGAAAATTTAGAAAAAAATCAGAAAAAAGCAAAATGGGAGAAAACCTGCTCACAGAAAAAATTCTGTGAGAAAACAATTTGCCCACGCGGGTGCTGGGCACTATGCGCACACAAAGGTTGCGAGATGTGCGCACAACGCACACATCCCATCCGCGTGCCCACACGCATGGAACGTGCGCATAGCGCACACGTCCCTTCCGCGCGCATAACGCGGGGTCAAGACCTGTGCCCCCGTTCTTTCGCGTGCAGGTGCGCCATTCGCGCATCACTTTGCGCATGGGCTTGCGACACACACTATGAGCGCACAGTCCGCACAGCAGGCCTTAGTGGATAGGCCTTATGCGCCTGGGGCCTGCACGCAGTAGGACTGCGCTTGCGGCACCCAGTACACCCATGCCCTGCTGGCGTGCATGCTAGCCCCTGCGCGCATGGTAGCAGGTTTGTGCATCTGCAGGCTAGCCTGCAACGCACTGCTGCTACCTTGGGCGGCACACCGCCGATGCTGTGGAGGAAATTTTCGTCCCTCATTTTGCATGCCAAGAATCTTTTCTCTTCTCTCTTCATCAAATTTCACCACTTGGCACAAATTCAACATGTTTCGAAATTCTATAAATTGCCCTTCCCCTTCCCTTCCTTTCCACACTTCCATTTCTTCCATTTTTCAAAGGTTTAGAGAGAGAAAAAGAGAGATAGTAACTTAGAGAGAGAGAAGAGAAAGAAAGAGAAAATGGTGAAGAAGAAAACATCAAGGTTTTGGTAAGAAATCTAATATTACTTTCGATGTCTTAAGAAGTATTTTTAGATAAGTAATTTAAGATGATTGTTATTTTGTCTGTTTTGCAGACCTATGTGTTCAAATGAGACGAATTTTCTGATTTTCAAGCCTGCTATGTGAATTATTGACACTTGATGAATTTGTATATAATATATATAATATGTAGTCCGTAATAGTAAAAGTAAAAAGAAAAGAAAAAGAGAAAGGTGGAATGAAGCCTATATGGTTCGAAGTATATCTATATTGACTTGCATATTACATCAAGTATCTCGTTAGGAGTTTTATCTCTGAGGGGTATTTGTTCCCCTTGCCCTTTGGGCTATCTGTTTTTCCGTTCCCTATTTGGTCCGGAAAGACGTAAGAGGATCGCTCCTAGTGGATGACGACATGTCCTCTAACACGAGTGGTATCACACTCTCTGTAGGGGCCATCATGGCTAAGTAATGTCATGACTATTTATATCTGTTAGGTCCACTATGGTCGGTACGACCATGGTCATAGATCGAACCATGGTTTGGCCAGCCGGAAGTGGGCTTGAGTAAATTGCCGTATCTGTATCCGATCTGGTCATTCCACTTGGATCGTTGGAAATCTGTATCTGCCCTAAGAGATGGAAGTTTGTAACGACTTTGCGAAGCATGACACGAAAAATTTCTGCATTTCATGAGTTATTTGATTTTCTCTATTATTTGACATGATATATGTATATTTGATGTTCTGTCCTAACGTACTTATTTGATATTCAAATAAATAGTTTCTTTTTAATGATGAGTTAGATAAACAAGGAAGCTAAATAGTGAGATAAAAAAATAAACTTTCGAAATCTTACGGTGTTAATTTAATATTGTTTTCCTTACTGAGCATATGAAACTCACTCTTTCCATCCCCCCCGCAGATGAGGAAGAAAATGAGGAACCATAGGCAGACTTACCCTTGGAAGTCTATGACTGTGGATCTACAAGTCTGAGTGCATGACTGTTCCCGTACTCTAATGAATTCCACTAGTATAGCGAAAGAAGTGGCCCTTATGTTTTATATTTTCTAGCCACATCAGGCCTCAGTGATCCTCAGTGATGTATGTATTTAGAATAATATATATATTTGTAAGGGATTTGTTAAGGTTTGATTCTGCTGCATAAATATTATCATGCACTCGTTATTCTAAATCTGTATCTGACACCTATTTTCCTTAATTGTCTCCTGGGATGTCATAGATAAATAAGCTCTTTGACAGTGAAATCTAAACACTTCCCTAGTTTGTGTTTCATATTAAATAGAGAGATTGAATTAAATAGTTCTCTAAGATTGGAAAATATAAGGTCAAATTAACAGAGAAAATAGACAAATCAATAAGCTATTTGAAAATGAAAACCAAAGACTTCATTATTCTATAATTGACAATAGGCCAAAACAAAAAAAAAACACTACATTAAATAAAAAAAAAAGTTGTTGGGGAACTTACATTAATTGACCTTCTTAAAAGGAATTGATCGAAATAGGACAGAAAAATAAGTTGTTGACAACGAAATTGAAACACAAAAGAGAGATCATATTAAACTCTTCTCAACATTAGAAAATATAAGGTAAAGCTAGCAGAGAAAATACAAAAATTAATATTTAAAAATGAAATCCAAAGACTTTGTTAGTTTGTGCTTGAAAATATTCCAAAACCAAAAACAAAAACTGCATTAGATAGAAAAGGAAATGTTGTTAGGGAACTTACATTAATCGACCTCTTTAAAAGGAATTGATCAAAATTAGTCATAGACAAATTACTAGTTTGACACTTAAATCCAAACATGTTCCTAGTCTATGTTTGACAATGGTGAAACCAAAATGAGAGATCGGACTAAACCCTTCTCAAGATTGGAAAATATAAGCGAAAACTGGCAGAGAAAATAAAAAAATTCATAAGCAATTTAAAAATGAAACCCAAAGACTTCATTAGTCTATTTTTGACAATATGCCCAAACTGAAAACAAAAACTGCATTAAATAGAAAAGGAAAAACTATCAGGGAACTTACATTAATCGACCTTCTTGAAAAGAATTGATCTACATAAGTTGTTGATAAATAAGTTGTTTGACATTGAAATCCGAACAGTTCCATAATCTGTATTTTGCGATGGCGAAACCCAAAAGAGAGGTCGTATTTAATCCTTTTAAATATAAAAAAATATAAGCTAAAGCTGGCAGAAAAAATAGAAAAATCAATAAACATTTTACAAATAAAATCTAAAGACTTCATTAGTTTATGTTCTACAATATTGCAAAACCGAAAACCAAAATGTATTAAACAGAAAAGGAAAAGTTATTAGGTAACATACATTAATAAAAAACCTTGAAAGGAATTAATGGAAATAGATCATAGACAAATAAGTTGTTTGACAGAAAAATCCAAACACTTCCCTAGTTTATGTTTGATTATGGAAAAACCCAAAAGAGAGATTGTATTAAACTCTTCTCAAGATTGGAAAATATAAGGTCAAATCAACAGAGGAAATAGACAAATCAATGAGCTATTTGGAAATGAAAACCAAAGATTTCATTAGTCTATGTTTGACAATATGCCAAAACCGAACACAAAAATTGCATTATACATACAAGGAAAAGATGTTAGGGAACATATATTGATCGACCCTTTTGAAAGGAATTGATCAAATAAGTCAAAGACAAATTGGCTTTTTGACACTAATATATAAACACTTCCCTAGTCTGTGTTTGATAATGGGGAAACCAAAAGAGACATTCTATTAAACCCTTCACAAGATTGGAAAATATAAGCTAAAGCTAGTAGAGAAAATAGAAAAATCAATAAGGACTCCAAAAATGAAATCCATAGACTTCATTAGTTTGTGTTTGACAATATGCCAAAACCAAAAATAAAAACTGCATTAAACAGAAAACAAAAGCTACTAGAGAACTTACATTAATCGATCTCTTTGAAAGGAATTGATCGAAATAAGTCACATACAGATTGGCTGTTTGACACTTAAATCCAAGCAATTCCCTAGTCTATGTTTTAAAATGGTAAAATCCAAAAGAGAGATCATATTAAGCCTTTCTCAAGATTGGAAAATACAAGATAAATCTAGGATAGAAAATAGACAAATCAATAAGCTGTTTTGAAAATTAAATCTAAAGCCTTCATTCGTCTGTGTTTGAAAATGTGCCAAAATCAAAAACAAAAATTGCATTAAAGAAAGAAAGAAAAGTTGTTGGGGAACTTATATTAATCGACCACCTTTAAAGGAATTGATTGAAACAAGTCTTTGACAAATAATTTGTTTGACACTGAATCCAAACACTTCCCTAGTATGTGTTTAATAATGGCGAAAGCCAAAATAGAGATTGTATATGACCCTTTTGAAGATTGAAAAATATAAGTTATGCGGAACCCAAGTCAACCAGCATGATCAGAAACTCACATAATTTCATTTAAAGGCATCAAAGAAATTGATCCTATAGAAACCATCCCTACTTAACTTGCTTTCAAGAATGATAGGAACTAAAGTCACTGGGAATGAAAGAAATAGAATGGAAAAAAGCCACAAGGTCATACCTTAATAAGTAGATCCACTCCTTGCTATGGTAGAAGAACCGCTCTTGAAAAGAAACACTCTTAATATTATTGACGTAATTTTGAATGCCTTACAATGAAGATTTGGTAGCCTATTTGTAGGCTAAGCCATTAAATAAAAAGGAAATAAAATCTCTTAATCTAATTTGTAATTACATAGGAAATAAATTAAAAATTAAAGACTAATTTCCTAACTAAAATAGATTTAGTCTTCCCCTTTAATTAAAAGAGATTGTGGCCAAATTAAGGGGGAGACATATGAAAATAAATTAAAAATTAAAGGCTATTTTCCTAAGTAAGATAGATTTATTCTTTCACTTTAATTAAAAGAGATTATAGTCAAATTAATGAGGAGATATATAGAAATTTAGGGCCAACCATAATGTCTCCATTTTAGTCGATTCCCTCCTCTTTCTTTGGATTAGGCCTTCTCTTTATGGTCCATATTCATGCTTACATCAATAAGGTAAAGGAGGCAGAAAAAATAGACAAATCAATAAGCTGTTTAAAAATGAAACCCAAAGACTTAATTAGTTTGTGTTTGACAATATGCCAAAACAGAAAACAAAAAATGCATTAAATAGAAAAAGAAAAGTTGTTAGGGAACTTACATTAATTGCCTTCCTTGAAAGGAATTCATTAAAATAAGTCATAAAAAATTAATTGTTTGATATTGGAATATAACATTTCCCTATCATTTATTTGACAATGGTAAAACCCAAAAGAGAAATAGTATTAAACCCTTCTTAATATTGGAAAGTACAAGGTAATCTAACAGATAAACTAGATAAATCAATAAATTATTTGAAAATGAAATCCAAACACTTCATTTGTCTATGTTCGACAATATGTGAAAACCAAAAACAAAAACTGCATTAAATAGAAAAGGAAAAGTCGTTAGGGAACTTACATTAATTGACGTCCTTGAAAGGAATTGATTAAAATAAGTCAAAGGCAAATTAACTATTTGACACTGAAATACAAACACTTCCCTTGTCTGTGTTTGATAATGGCGAAACCCAAAAGAGAGATTTTACTAATCCCTTCTCAAATTTGGAATCTATAAGCTAAAGCCAGTAGAACAAAATAGAGAAATTAATAAGCTATTTAAAAATGATATCCAAAGACTTCATTAGTCTGTGTTTGATGGTATGCCAAAACTAAAAACAAAAACTGTATTAAATAGAAAAGGAAAAGTTATGGGGGAACTTATATTAATCGACCTCCTTGAAAGGAATTGATCTAAATAAGTGATTGACAAATAAGTTGTTAGATATTAAATTCCAAATAGTTCCCTAGTCTTTGTTTGACAATTGCAAAACTCAAAAAAGATATCGTATTTAACCCCTTTAAATATTTGAAAATATAAGTTAAAGCTAGCAAAGAACATAGATAAATCAATAAACTGTTTGAAAATGAAATCCAAAGACTTCATTAGTCTGTGTTTGAAAATATGCCTAAATCAAAAACAAAAATTGCATTATACAGAAAAGGAAAAGTTCTTAGAGTTCATACATTAATTGGCCTCCTTGAAAAGAATTGATCGAAATAAGTCATAGACAAAGAAGCTTTTTGACACTTAAATCTAAACATTTCCCTAGTCTATGTTTGACAATGGTGAAACCCCAAAGAGATATCATATTAAACCCTTCTCAAGATAGGAAATAAAAATGTAAAGCAAGTAGAGAAAATAGACAAATCAATAAGCTATTTGAAAATGAAATCCAAAGACCTCATTAGTTTGTGTTTGACAAAATGCCAAAATCAAAAACAAAAACTGCATTAAACAGAAAAGGAAAAGTTGTTAGGGAACTTACATTCATCGACATCCTTTGAAGTAATTGATGAAAATAACTCATAGATAAATTAGCTGTTTGACACTGAAATCTAAACACTTCCCTTGTTTGTGTTTTACAATGGCAAAATCCAAACGAGAGATCGTATAAAACCTTTTTCAACATTAGAAAATATAAGGTAAAGTTGACAAAGAAAATAGACAAATCAATAAGCTTTTTAAAAATTAAATCTATAAACTTTTGTCTGTTTTTGACAATATGCCAAAACTAAAAACAAAAAGTGCATTAAACAGAAAAAGAAAAGTTGTTAAGCAACAAACATTAGTCAACCTCCTTAAAATTAATTGATCAAAATAACTCAGATAAATTAGTTGTTTGATATTATAATCTAAAAAATTCCATAATTTGTGTTTTATAATGGCAAAATCCAAAAGAGCGATTGTATTAAACCCTTATCAACATTTGAAAATAAAAGGTAAAGCTTGATAGAAGTTAGACAAATCAATAAGTTGTTCAAAAGTTAAATAAAAAGACTTCATTTCCCTATATTTGGCAATATGCCAAAACCTAAAATAAAAATTGGATTAAACAAAATAGGAAAAGCTATTAGAGAACTTATATTAATCAACCTTCTTAAAAGGAATTGATTGAAATAAGTCATTGACAAATAAGTTGTTTGACACCAAATCCAAATACTTCCCTAGTTAGTGTTTAAAAATGGCAAACGCCAAAAGAGAGATTGCATCTAACCCTTCTGAAGATTGGAAAATATAAGGTAAAAATGGCACAGAAAATAAAAAAATCAATAAGATGTTAAAAATTGAAACCCAAGGACGCCATTAGTCTATGTTTGACAATATACTAAAATCGAAAATAAAAAATTCATTAAACAAAAAAGAAAATTAATTTGGGAACTTACATTAATAAACATCCTTGAAAGGAATTGATTGAAATAAGTCATAGATAAATAAGCTTTTTGACACTGAAATGCAAACATTTTCATAGCCTGTGTTGACAATGGCGAAACCCCAAAGAGTAATCGTATTAAACCCTTCTCAAGATTGGAAAATACAAGGTAAAGTTGGCAAATAAAATAGACAAATCAATAAGTTGTTCGAAAATTAAATCCAAAGACTTTATTTATCTATTTTTAACAATATGCCAAAATTGAAAAAAAAAATTGCATTAAACAGAAAAGGAAAAAATGTTAGGGAACTTACAATATTCAACCTCCTTAGAAGTAATAGATCAAAATAAATAATAAACAACTAAGCTTTTTGACACTAAAGTCAAAACACTTCCCTAGTCTGTGTTGGACGATGCGAAACCCTAAAGAGAGATTGCATTAAACCCTTCTCAAGATTGGAAAATATAGTAAAGCCACAAGAAAAAATAGATAAATCAATAAGCTATTTGAAAATGAAATCAAAAGACTTCATTATTCTGTGTTTGATAATACGCAAAAATCGAAAACAAAAACTACATTAAAAAAACAAGTAAAAACTATCAGGGAACTTTTATTAATTAACCTGGTTGAAAAGAATTAATCTAAATAAGTCATAGAGTAATAAGTTGTTTGACTCTAAAATCCAAACATTTCCCTAATATATATTTAACAATGGCAAAAACCTAAAGAGATATCGTATTAAACCCTACTCGATATTGGAAAATATAAGGTAAAGCCAGCAGAGAAAATAGACAAATCAATAAGCTATTTGAAAATGAAATCAAAAGACTTTATTAGTCTGTGTTTGACAATATGCCAAAACCAAAAACAAAAACTGCAATAAACGGTAAAGGAAATGTTATTAGGGAACTTATATTAGTTGATCTCGTTAAAAGTAATAGATCAAAATAAGTCATAGACGTATTAACTATTTGACACTAAAATCGAAACACTTCCATAGTCTATGTTTTACAATGGTGAAATCCGAAAGAGAGATAGTATTAAGCTCTTCTTAAGATTGGAAAATACAAGGTAAATCTAGCATAGAAAATAGATAAATCAACAAGCTATTTAAAAATTAAATCCAAACCCTTTATTTTTGTGTTTGACAATATATCAAAATAGAGAAAAAAAATGCATTAAACATAAAAGGAAAAGTTATTAGGGAACTTATATTAATTGACCTCCTTGAAAGGAATTGATCTAAATAAGTCATTGACAAATAAGCTTTTTAAGACTGAATCCAAACACTTCCCTAGTCTGTGTTTGACAATGGCAAAAGCCAAAAGAGAGGTTGTATTTATGACATCCCCAATAGTAATTACAGCATAAGCGTGTCAGATACCGATACAAAATACAAGTGCATTTAAATAGAATATATGCAGTAAAAATTTCAATACAAAATTCCTTACAAAATACGTAAGTTTCTAAATACATATACGACTGAGACCAGAAGTGGCATCAAAATACAAAATACAAAATACGAAAGGAATCCCACTTTTTCCATCATATAAATAGACTCATCAGAGTGCGGAACAAGACATGCACTAGTCAATGATCATGGATCCACGGAATCCAAGCAAACTTCAAGAGGTAATTTGGTGGATAACTATCGCAAACATCCTCTTTGACATCATCTGGGAGGGCAAGAATAGAAAAGGGTGAGTTCTATGGACTTAATAAGACATACAATATTAAATTGACATAACTAAGAATTTTGTAAAAGTATAAGTGCTTAAGAAATACCTTTCTTCACTTACCACTGCAACGATCCATAGGAGTAAGAAAAATATTTATTTAGAAATATCAAGAACATCAAGTCAATGTAATAATATAGATAACAAACCAAGAGAAAATCAAACAAATCAATATAGTAACTGTTATTAAGTCTTTTACCATACTTTGTGCGAAGCCCATTATGAATTTTATCTACTGGCTAATATGGACTTCTAACTACCACTGTGGTGACATAATCGGTAATTTGCGGCTTGCTCAACCACAGCAGATTTGCGGCTCGCTACACCATAGCTGATTTGCGACTCATAATACCATAGTTGATTTGCGACTTGCCACACCATAACACAATCTATGACCACGGTCGTACCAAACCACAGTGGTCCTAAAGATTATGACTACGGTTGTACTTCCCCACGGTGGTCCTAAGATTTTCTACGCGCTTTCACGCCATCATCCACAGGGAGTGATCATTTCACGCCTTTCTAGATAGGGTGGGGACACCAGAAGTAGATAAAATAGTCTAACGGATTAATTTATACTTCATGTATCCATTCATATTCTCATGCCATGTCAAAAATTTCATATAATCTCTTTTTATTTCAACTGCATTTCGATAACAATATGAGCCTTTAAGTAATGCATGTCTATTTAATAACTCATCACACCCTCAAAAATTATACTACAAATCATGCAATAAAATCAATATTCACTTTTTATATTTATCTAGAAATAACTCTTAGAATGTTCAAGAAAATACTTTTTCTCTCTAGAATATCAGTCTTGAGAGTGAAAATGGGTGAGGAAGAACGGGTGGAGAAGGCCTTTATTTATAGAAAATAAGAATCGTCGGATTTGTGATAAGAGTCACAAATCCATGAGGAGAGAAAAAATGATGATCTCATCATTACATCATCCACGTCAGTCGGCCAAGGAGGAGGCACGACTCCCAAAAGGATGGTGCGCGGGGCTCAAGGCACCATGTATGATGTCCAAGTCTTCCACGTGTGGCATGCTAGGCTTGGCTCACATGCAAGCTACATTGCACACCCGGGCGGCGCATTGACGAGAGCGCAGGGTGAGGTCCACGCACACAGCAGGCTGTCCGATGATGTCATGTCAAACAGCCTCGCGTGAAACCACACGCATAACATAACGTGTCTGTGTGCTGGGCACACACTAAGCCGCGCGCTTGGCAGGCACTCAGTTGTGCGAGATTTGTGCGCAGACTAGGCACAGTAGGTCGCCCTGGTCGATGGGACATGTGCACAGGTTCTTTGTGCTCAGACGCGTGGGGCCTGAGGCACTACTCTAGTAGGCTACTTTGCGTGCCCAAAGTGCGCACTAACGCGCACACAAGGTGAGATGCATCACAGTAAACTGTGAAACCACCATATTCACCAAGGATAGTCAGAATAGGATCTGTGGCCAATCGATGCTTGAGCTTAAGAAAACTTTTTCACAATCGAAGTTCTAATCAAATTTAGATTATTTTTAGGTCAATCAAGTTAGAAGAGTAACAATTTTATAACAAACCCTTCACAAAACGTTGATAATAACTAGCAAGACTTAGAAAACTCTAAAATTCTAACACAATAGTAGGTCGTTTCCAACTAAGTATTGCCTCGATCTTGGAGGGATCAATAGAAATACCCTCACTAGAGACAATATGTCTTAGAAAAGTCACTCTATCTATGCAGAAGTCGCACTTACTGAACTTAGCATAAAACTTGTTCTACCGTAGAGTTTCTAAAACATGTGTCAAGTGCATAGAATAATCGACTAGATTCTAAGAATAGACAAGTATGCCATCAATAAAGATAATAACATATTTATCTAAGAATGACTTAAATACTCGGTTCATGAAATCCTTAAAGACTGCAGGGGTATTTATCAGTACAAATGGCATGATCAGCAACTCATAATGTCCATAGCAGGATAAAAAAGTTGTCTTGGGAATGTCATTGACTTTAACCTCTATTTGGTGATAGCTTGACCGTAGGTCAATTTTTGAAAAGACTAAGGCACCTTGGAGATGATTAAATAAATCATCAATTTTGGGTAACGAATATTTATTTTTGATAGTTACTTGATTTAAATTACGGTAATCAATACACATACACATTGAACCATTTTTTTGCTTTACAAAAACGACCAGAGCACCCATGGTAAAGTACTTGGTCGAATAAACCCCTTGGTCTGGAGTTACTGTAATTGATTACCTAATTCTTGTAACTCAGAATGACCCATCCGGTGTGGGGCTTTAGAAATAGGAAGAGTGCTTGGCAATAGGTCGATGGAGAATTCAACTTCTCTTTTCGGAAGCATGTCCAGTAACTCATCAGGGAAAATGTTTGAAAAGTCCTTTAAAACAGGGATATTGTGAATCTCAGGTTCAGAGTTCATTTTTCTTAATTCCAAAGAAAACCTGAATTAGGGAAGGAAATTTACAAACTTAATATATTTAATAATAATTGAAACACCATTATAAAACATAAATTTAAAACATAGATATTTTACTAATTATTTTCATTTACATTTAGTGAGTATAGTTCATTATTAGGGGGATGAAATACAACAATCTTATTAAAGCAATCAAGGGTAGCGTGATGAGCAGTTAGCCAATCCGTACCAAAAACCAAATCAAAGCCTTGGAAATCCTTAAGCAGAAGGTCTCCAGCTAGTTCCTTACTTACAACCATAATTCTACAAGACTTGTACACTAAATTAGGTACAAGTAAATACCTAGCTGGGGCCTCTATTATTATAGTCTTATCTAATTGTATAGGTTTAGTAGTCAAAGAATTAGGAAAATTAATAGATACAAAAGATGCGTAGCACCAACATCAATAAGAGCACACACAAAAGAGCCAAAGATAGAAAACATACCATCGATGACTACTGGTGTAGCCAGTGCATTTGGCTTTGCTAAGTGATAGACATAGCCCCTGACAACTTGTTTACGGGGCTGCTGAGGACAATCCTTCACAAAATGTCTGATTTTACCATAATTGTAAGAGGCATTGGTAGCCTTATAACAGGGCGATTGCCATGTCTATTCCCACATTGTTTACATACAAGACCAGAAGAAACAATAGTACTTGATTGTGGTGGGGCAGCAACAGGAGTAACTTTGCATCGTTTATCAACTGAACTCTAAACTGGTTGTTTCATTTTCAGATGATTAGGAAATCGAGAACTACTAACTTGTTTGAATCTAGCAATAAATAACTCTTCTATTAATTGGGCATTCTTAAGGATTTCTTTATAAGTACTTGTCCTAAACATGACTACTAGATCATATAGATTAGCCTTGAAACCTTTAAGAAAGCGTCTGGCATTCTTGTCCTCAGTGGAGACCAACTCTGGTGCAAATCTAGAGAGTTGGACAAAGTTGGCAGCATAGACACTGACTGACATGCTACCCTGCTTGAGCTCCTGAAACTCATCTTCTTAGATCGGAAAGAAGTTATGATAAAAGGCATCCAAAAATCTATGCCAAGTGATAGGAAAAAGCAAAGTATCTTTTTTCAAATGCCATCAGTGTTCTATCTCACCAACAAGAACAAAAGCAACATGATGAACCTTCTGCTCTTCAGTCATGTCCAGAATAGAGAAATATTATCTATCTGTATAATCCATTGCTCGGCTAACATATGATCAGGATTACCCTCAATTTTTGGTGGATTAAGCTTCCAAAACTAAGAAATATTATTAGCTATAGTCCTATTATGTGTAGTCTAATCATCAACTGGACACTAACGATCAATATTTTATTAGTGATGCACTTGTTGACCCATGATATAATTTAAACCCTGAATGGCCTTGAATATCTCTGTAAACTCTACTTGAGTAAGGGCATTGTCAGGGTGTTCAACAGATGGTCTTCCACGTGGCATATCGCCTACACAAGGAAAACAAATAATCAAAAGAAAAATATGATAACTATATCTTAAGGTAACTAAGGTTTACAATTAAACTAAAGATAGTGGTTTAATTTATTTTATCCTAACCCTAACCTCAGTTATATGGGATGTTCCTAGGATTCTACTTTGATACCACCTGTGATGCTCTGATGCCTAATGGGCACCAGCGTCCAAAAGAGTAGACATAAATTAAATAATTACATTACAATAGAACCATACATCCCACAAAATATATAACAACTATATTCTAAGGCAATCAGACTATCTATATTTACCTACAAAGTTAGAGATAAACTATATATAAAATACTGGCCTCTAAAATTTCAACAAAATAAACAAGGTCTATTCTTAATTCTATTCATCTTGGAAGGAATCTAGCCATGGCTCTTCAGTAAATTCATCAAAACCAGCATCTAAGGGGTTTAGAATTAGGGTGAGTTCCAAATTATTCAGTAAGATAAGCAATAATAGAGTCATTCAATTATGTTTTAAAAACATTCATTAATTTAGAGTTTAAAGAAAATAGTGATATGTTCAACTACCCAGGTTAGTAAACAATATTTTAATACCATAAGGTTTATGCAATATCAATTAAATTAATCATTATATGACACTCAATACCGTAGTTAATGGGTTTGCATAACATCACACAAACACAAGACTATACACATCTTTGAAGTATTATTACCATTTTTAAAATATAAATTATGTTATATTGATTATAATCCTATGCATACAGTCACTTACACTTATTTTCAAAGAGTGCAACTAGGACACTAACTAGCTAAGGGTGAGTGTATAAAAAATTACAATATAATGATGTAAAATATATATACAATCTCTCAGTTCTCTCTGGGTGTCGTCCCACAAATTTCACTCTGGTCGCCATCATCCATGCCCTTGAGCCCCAGGGCATGAATAGGAACTAGTTCAGAGTCTCTAGACCACTGAACCATAGTCCTAGAACTAGAACCAAATGCATCACTTAAAACCTTGTGGTGCCCATATTAAACTCAATATCCCTCAAGGGAAATACAGTGAATCAGATTTCGACTAAACTCTTTGTTATTTAATGTTTAGACTCCTTTAGTTTTCTTTAATTTAAATTTCTGAATTTTTGATTAAATTTGTCCTATTAATTTAACTAAGGTGTCTAATTTTTTTGTTAATTATTTTTAACTCGATTAACTCATTAAGTTTTATTGTTTTAATTTTATTGTTGTAACATTTTTAATGATTTATTCTAAATTATTTTATTTACATTTTTTTTACAATTGCATAGAACCAAAATTTTCATAATTTCTTCCCAATTATTACCTTTTAAATTTTAAGTTTATATTTTAATTTATTTTAAAATTTCTTCAATCGACCATTCTACTCCTACTTGTGTTGCTAGAGAGAGCTCGAGGGACATTTTTCCTTTTGTTGGGCCTATGGCCTAGTGGGCTTCTGCAAAGGCCCCTTGGCTAGCTTATGCTTGTTGGCCCAGCATGGCTTGCTAGCCTATTGGGTTGATGCACATTGGGGGCACCTACACATGCTTCTGCACGCATGTCACCTTGTATGCGATGTCTGTGCAAGCCCGCACAAACCTTTCCGGCATCTGTAAATGCTCGATAGAGTTCCTCGCTCCCCTACGTAGCAATATGCTCAAAAGCAATCTACCAGGAACATTTCTCGACAGTTCTAGGTGCCGAGAAAACATCCCCTGCACCTACCCACACGGTTGGGCTGTGTGTGCCAAACAACGTCGGCACTTTGGTGCTTGGTATGCTTATCAGAAGCAATTTTGGCTTCTATCACTGATTCTTTCCATTTTCATTTTCCAGTTTCAATTTACATTACTTTATCTCATATCCAACAAGCCATTCATCATCAATAAGCTTAAAAACATCCAAAAATTACAAATTAAACATAAAAAAATGCAGTAAATGAACTCACTCACCCATTCTAGTTTAAACACCAATCCATTTTTAATTTTTGAACAATTTACCGATGTAAATGCTTATCTAATAAAAAATAAATGTAAAAACTAAATTATTCCTCATTTTACCCCAAAAAGGATTACAATTTAAGTTTGGGGTTCAGAAATTCACCAAGAAATCATTACAGAACCTGTGAAGAAATTTGAGTTAGATTCAGTTTAATAGTGGTTTGGCTTTCAAAAAAACTAATATCTAATATTCCTAATAACTTGTTCTAACTGCTAACCACTTAAGATTGTGAAAATAAGTGAAAATGAAACGATATTTAGTAGAAAATAGAGGTCCTACCTGCACAGTTTGCAATGGCAGGTGCAGCAACAAAGAAGTTTCAGGTTTCAATGTGTCATCCCAAATACCAATTAAAGCATAAGAGTGTCAAATACAAAAATAGATATGAGTGCATTTAAGATAATTATATGTAATAGAAAAAAAATATTTCAATCTCTTATAAAAATAGAGTTCCAAATCTTACAATATTGGGGGAAAACAAAATTAAATAAAAACCTCTACAAAAGGGGGACTTATCAGAGTGTGGAATAAAACATGCACTCATAACGGTTCCTAGATCCACGATATCCTCAAAAGCTTTAATAGGTAGGTCAATGATTGATTCCTCACTATCATCCTCATCTGGGGGGTGGAAAGGGGTGAATTCCACATACTCAATAAGGAAAATAATATTTAAATAATATTAAGATTTTAAAGATAATTAAACTTGAAAAAGAGTACCTTATTTACTCACCATCAGGAATCGTGTCAGAAGTTCATTTCAATAATTTTGAAAATAGTTTACTTTTATTGAAAGAAAACACTAAATCAATCAAGTCATAGTCATATCAAATCCTATCAATCATATCATGTCAATCATATCAATCATGCTAAAATTAAATAAAGAAAATCAAACAAATCATGTCATGTTTTTGTCTTATTTATTCTTCTCGTGAAGTTGTTTTGACTTCCATCTGCTGAGGGAAATATATATTCTCGACTACCCATATGGAATGACTAATTCATTTCATATCACATCAAAAATTTGTGGCTTGCTAAACCATCAACACATTTACGACTTGCCAAATCATGACACGATCTATGATCACAGTCTTGCCAATCACAGTGGTCCTACATATAAACTATAGTCATAGTCATACTTCGCCGAAGGTGACCCCTACAATCATATCACATAATTAATCTCGTTAGAGGGTACGTCGTCATCCATAGGGAGCAATTCTCTCACATCTTTTCAAACTAGATGGAGGAGAAATAGAAATCTCTTAAAGATATCATCACACTTCGTCACTTTATCATGTCATCATACAATATAAACATGCATTAACATTTATCATGTGCATAAATAATCATCATAGTTAAACATGCAAACAATTAGTTTATATTCGTTCATATAATCATGTATTAGCACATAACATTTGCATTAAATTATAATAAAATTAAGCATCCAACCAAGTGATTAATATACTATTAAATTAATATAGAAATACTTCTTAGTATGTAAAGATAAATACTAAATTCATTATCGAACACTTGAAGTTTTTCGTACTTCTTTCCTTCTTTTATTCCTTTCTCTTCTCTCTCTAGCTCTCTCTCTAGAATTTCTTTAGTGGATTGAAAAATGTAGTTGGAGTGGTGAAGAAATGAGGAAAAGGGGTCCCCATTTATAGAAAATGGAGACCGTTGGATTTGCACTAAGTGGTGAAATGTTGTGAGGAGAGAGGGAGGGGAAAAAGTGACTTGACGTGACGTCATGACTGATGAACATGACTGATGGATGGCTGACACGATGACAATGATGCAATGATAGTGCGAAAACAGAAGGCACACTGCTCAAACGACAACGACACACCACCCAACTGGCAGAACATGACCCCAAGGGCCAACGCACACCGGCCAAGCCTACTGCTTGCACTTGCCTACTATACACAGGCTCGTGCATAAGGCATGTAGAGCTACGCAGCTTTGACATCCCAAATACTAATCAAAGCATAAGGGTACCAGATACAGAAATAGATACGAGTGTATATAAGATAAATGTATGCAGCGGAATAAATAATTATAATCCCTTATAAAATAATAATAGAGTTCCATATAACACTAAGGGAGAAATAAAATTAATTACAAGCCTCTACAAAAGACGGACTCATCAGAGTGTGGGATCCTCAAAAGGCGATGCCAACCACAATGGTCCTACATGTAAACTATGGTCACATCCGTACTTTGCCAAAGGTGACCCCTATAATCATATTGCATCACCACTCCTATCATAGGGTACGCCGTCATCCACAAAGAGCGGACCTCTCACGTCTTTTTAGACCATATTGGGACAAAACAGAAACTCTTCAAAGATAAAAAGCCTAACGAAAACATTTTTATGAACCATGCATGTTGATACCAATGCATATTTCTCATGCTTAGAACATAACTTCATGCTTCATGACTTCATCATCGTACAATACATCGTGCCTCAACATTTTTCTTATGCAAATTAATTAATTTAGTTAAACATGTAAATAATCGATTCATATTTCATATAAATATGCATTAACATGTAATGACTTTATTTAAGCATATAAAATTAAGCATGCAATCATTTAATTAAAACTTCGTTAATTTTATCTAAAAATACTCCGTAGTATGTTAAAAATAAATACTAAATTCCTTACCAAAACCTTGGAGTTTACTGCATCTTTTCTTCTTCTTTTTCTTCTCTTTCTCTCTCTAGATACTCTCTCTCTCTAAAACCCTATGATGGATGGAAGAATGAAGTAGGAGTGGTGAGGAAATGGTGAAAAGGGGGTCCCTATTTATAGAAAATAGGGACAATTAGATTTGCACCAAGTGGTAAAATCTGGTTAAAAGAGAGGAAAGTCGAAGTGATTTGATGCGACGTGACGACTGACGGAGGCAAAATTTGGCAAAATTTGGGGACCATTAGATTTACGCAGGATTACCGCACAGACAACGCACGAATAGGGCATGCGGAGCTGTGCACATGTCTGCGCGCAATGTGACATACGTGTAGACCACACCTCATGCCCTGCATGGATGGGACGTGTGCATAGGTGCACGACCAATGCTGGTCGTGTGCGCAGCAAATGGGGCTTGTACGGGTGAGGGTCTTTCCCGCAGGCGTTTCCTTTAGGATTTTTTTCCACCATTTTTTCCTCTGTTTACCTTGAAACCTTTTTAAGAAAATTTTAGAAATAAATTCTTAACAAATAAAAATATAATTTAATAATTATTTAAACTTAACAAATATAATAACTCAAAAATATTAAATTTCATCTGAAGCATGAAATTTTTAAAGAGTTTAAATGACCTCAAGGTCTAAATAAATAGGGGTTCACATTACAAATTAAGTACGAAGGTTTTCAAGGTGTTACATTCCCCCCACTTTTAGAAAATTTTGTCCCCCAAATTTGTCATAAATAAATTAAGAAACTTCTCTTGCATTTCACTTTGTAATTCCCACATCACCTCCTCCAAAGTATGGTGTTGCCATTGTACCTTCACCATCGGGATCCTTTTGTTGTGTAAAACTTTATGTGTCCAACCAAGGATTTTTGTGGGGAGCTCATCATAAGTCATTTCCTGATGAGAAATGATCTAAGAAGGGTAAGGGTGGTACTTTTTAAGCATGAAAACATAGAAAACATCATGCAAACTCACAAACTTTAGGGGTAGAGCAAGGCAGTACACCATGGGTCTGACACATTCCACGATTTGAAATGGTCCCATATAATGGAGACTCAACTTACCCTTCTTATCAAATCACATTTTCTCCTTGTAAGGGAAGATCTTAAGGAAAACTTAATCACCAACAATAAACTTTAAGGGTCTTCTGCTATTTTCGGTGTAGATTTTCTACTGAATTTGAGTGGTGGCTAGATTTCTTCAAATAATGGCGACTTTCTCAATAGTCTCTTGAATGTAATCTGGTCTCAAGTGACACTAATTTCTGACTTCGTTCCAACAAGTGGGACAACAATAGAGCCTACCATACAGGGCTTCATATGGAGTCATGACGATGCTGGAATGATAACTTTTATTATAAGTAAATTCACACGAGGGAAGGTACTCATACCAGTTATCTCTAAAGTTGAGGACACAAGCGCGCAATATATATTTGAGTTTCTAGATAGTATCTTCAGACTTACCATCGGTCTGAAGATGATACGCAGTACTTAAGTACAATCCCGAACTAAGTAGTTCTTGAAAACTATTCTAGAAATGGGAGGTGAATCAAGGATCTCTGTATGATACAATGGATGAGGGAACACCATGGAGTCAAACAATCTCCTCAACGTATAGGCGGGCTAACCTGTTAGTGGAATTTATGGTACTAATTGTAGAAAATGGGCAGTCTTGGTCAACTTTTTGAAGAATAGGAACATAGACACTGATCCAACAGTTTACACAATCCCTGTGGTTTGCAACTTTATAGACATCTTTCCAGAATAACTACCAGCACTACCTCCCTATTGGGAGATAGAATTTTCCATCGATATACTTTTAGGAACACAACCTATTTCAAAGCCTATATACTGTATGAGTCGTATCGAACTTGCTGAACTTGAACGGTAGCTCTTTGAGCTTCTAGAGAAAAAGTTCATTAGCCCCAGTCATTCCCAGTGGGGTGCTCCAGTGTTATTTATAAAGAAGAGGATGGTTCCCTTAGACTTTGTATAGACTAAAAAGAGCTTAATTAGGTGACGATAAAGAGTAAGTATCCTTTACCTCGCATTAATGACCTTTTTGATCAATCGAGCGCTACAGTATTCTTTAAGATCGACCTCAAATTGGGGTATTATCAGTTGTGAGTGAAGGAAGAAAATATCACTAAGATGACATTTTGATGTCGGTACAGTTAATTTGAATTCAAGTTTATGCCTTTTAGATGCCCTGCCACATTTATGGATCTAATGAACAGGGTCTTCCAGTATGCACTAAATCAATACATCATCATTTTCATTAATGACATCCTGGTGTACTTGAAGAATCGTGAAGAACATGCTGACCATCTGTTCCATGTATTGGAGACCCTCTATTGGCATCACTTGTATGCAAAATTCAGTAAGTATTCATTTCGGTTAGATTGAATCTCCTGCCTTAGTCATGTGATGTTTGGTGAAGGAATTTTCATCGACCCCTCCAAGGTCGAAGCTGTATACAATTGGAGCCGACAAACCAATGTTGTTGAAACTTGTAGTTTCTTGGGTTTGGCCTACTACTACTAATGTTTCATTGATGGATTCTCTAAGATTGCAACTCCATTGACATACCTTACTAAGAAGGATGTAGCTTTTTTTTGGGATGATGATTGTGAGAACAATTTTGACAAGTTGAAGCGTCGTCTCGTTACTACTTTAGTATTGATCCTCCCTGACAATACTAGGTGATTTTAGGTTTTTTTTATGCATCCCACATAGGTCTGGGATGTGTTCTCATGTAGTATGGTCGGATAATCACTTATGGCTCTAGACAATTGAAACTCATGAGCGTAACTACCCATCTCATGACCTAGAGTTGGCTACCATTATTTTTACTTTGAAAATATGGTGCCACTATTTGTATGGTCAAACCTTCGAAATTTACACTGATCATAAAAGCTTGAAATATTTATTTTCTCAAACAGAACTTAACATGAGGCAGAGATGTTTGATGGACCTCCTGAAGGACTATGGCTGTAAGATCATCAACCACCTTAGTAAAGATAATGTAATCATTGATGCTTTGAGTTAGAAGGAATCCGTTATCTTGGCCCAACTCATGACTTCTAGTTGAAAACTAGTTGATGTTATGTAAGCACTCTGACTAAATCACTATGGCAATGGTGTTTATCTTACGCAGATTCGAGTCATGTCTAACATTTTCATGAAGATTTAGGAAACCTAGTCCAGCGACCCCCAGATAACTCAAAACCTCAATATGTTTACTTCTAATAAATTTTCTAATTTTAGGATCACTATTGACGGCCTGTGTCAATTTTGGGATCATATCTAGGTACATGTGGCGGTCAGAACGAACGTCCTAAAGGTAGCCCACGCATCTAAGTTGTCCATCCATCCTAAGATCACTAAGATGTATCATGATTTGAGGTGCCAATATTGGTGGTCTGGAATGAAGAAAGATATTATGGACTTTGTCTCCTGATGCCTTATTTGTTAGAGGATCAAGGCCGAACACTAGAGACCTGGCAGATTGTTGCAAGGCCTCCCCATCCTAGAGTGGAAGTGGGAGTATGTGACCATAGACTTCATCACTAATTTATCCACAACCAGCTCTAGCTGCAATGCAATATGGGTCATTGTAGACAGGTTGACAAAGATTACCCATTTCCTTACCATAAAAATAATAGACTCCACCATCACGTTAGCCCACTTGTACGTCGAGGAGATTTTCTGACTCCACAGTGTTCCCTCTTTCATTGTTTCTAATAAAGACCCTCGGTTCACCTCCCGTTTTTGGGACAGTCCCTAAGAAGCCCTTGGTTTAGGTTTGTACTTCAGCATTGCCTATCATCCCCAAAATGACAAACAGTCTGAATATACCATTCAGACCTTAGAAGACATGTTACGCGCCTATGTACTTAACTTTGGTTATAACTGGAATGAGTATCTCTCTCTTTGTTAATTTGCCTATAACAACAGTTATCATTCCAACATTAGCATGGCTCCATATGAAGCTCTATATGGTAGGCCATGTCGTTCCCTAAGTTGTTGGAATATAGTTGAAACAAGTGTCACTTGAGACCAGATTATATCCAAGAAACCATCGAGAAAGTTGCTATTATTCGCAAGAATCTTACCATTGCTTAGAATCATTAAAATAGCTACACTGACAACCGTAGAAGACCACTAGAGTTTGCTGTTGGTGACCACGTCTTCCTCAAATCTTTCCTTATAAAGGTAAAATGTGGTTTGATAAGAAGAGAAAACTAAGCCCTCAATTTGTGGGACCTTTCATGATCGTGGATCATATTGGACCGGTGGCATACCACCTTACTCTACCTCTAGAGTTTACGGGTTTGCATGTTTTTTTCTATGTCTCCATGCTTAAAAGGTACCACCATGACTCTTTTTACATTATTCCACACCAAGAAATGCAGGTTCAAGTAAACATGACTTATGTGCAGTTTCCATCTGTGATACTTGATTGGACTAAGAAAGTCTTGCGCAACAAAAGAATCCCGATGGTGAAAGTACAGTGGCAGTACGGCATTCTAGTGGAGGCGACGTGGGAACTAGAGGAAGAAATACAAAGAAAGTTTCACCACTTGTTTGTAACAAATTTGCAGGACCAAATTTTTTAAAGTTGGGGGGAATGTAACACCCCAGAACCTTCGTGCTTAAATATGTTGTGTAAAACCTCTATTTATTCGAGCCTAAGGCCGTTAACTATTTAAATTTATGTTTTAAATTTCTGTATAATTTTGAGTTCATTTAAAATTTTATTTTATTTACATAATATGTTGATTTTTATTAACTAATTTTTAAATTTTAGGAAAATGGGGAAAAATGGTGGAAAAATCTCGCAGAAAAGTCGCAAAAATTTTTTTCCCGCTCACGTAGGTCTTGCGTGCTGCTCCCATGTGTGCGCGCAGCCAGCCAGGCGTGTGCTTGCACTCCTGCCTCGTCTACGTGGGGCATGCATTCTCTGCGAAAGATCACACGTAGATGGCGCACAACTTCACTCACTTATGCGCACGCCTACGAACGTAGGAGCCTCGGCTAAGACGCGCTGCAAACCTTGGGCGGTGTGCACCACCCCTTGGTCAGTGTGTTGAAAGCCTTTGTGCCATAGCCACATCACCATTGTCGCATTGGCCATTCATCAGTCACGTCTGTCAGTCATCATGTCACGTCGGTAAACTCTTTTCCTCCCTCTATCATCATGGATTTGCACCACTTGGTGACAATTTAACGATCCAATTTTTCTATAAATATGGACCCCCTTCCCACCCTTTCCTCACCACTTCTTTATTTTTCACTCACCAAAGTTTATTAGAGAGAGAAAGAGAGCTAGAGAGAGAGAAAGAAAGAAAGAAGAAAAGGAACATAGGAAAACTACAAGCTTTTGGTAAGAAAACTTCAATATTTAATTCGTACGTTCTAAGAAGTATTTTAGATTAATAAATGAAATATTATATGAATATGAATCGGCAGTGTTTGCTAAATTTTGAAAATGTATAGACATATTTTATGATATTTACATGATTAGTAACATACTTGTGATTGAAATTAAATGGATAAATGATATGAATATGATGAGTTGCAAGAAATGATACGTTGAGGTTTATTCAAGAAGCATGATATTATCTAATGAAATATGTGAAAATGCACATCAAAATATCTTTGCATGACATTCAAATTAATATGATCTGTTAGGCTTTTTATCTCAAAGGGGTTATATTTCTCCCCCATCTGGTCTGAAAAGACATGAGACGACCACTTTTTCTGGATGACGACGTATCCTCTGACGAGATTGGTTATTCAATATGATTGTAGGGTTCACTGTGGTGATGTACGACCATGACCATTTTTTACATATAAAGCCATTGTGGTTGACACAACCGTGGTCATAGAACGTGTCATGGTTTGACAAGCTGTAAATGTGTTATGATTTAACAAGTTGTAAATGTGCTGTGATTTAACAAGTCGTAAATATGTTGAAAATGGAATGAACCCTGTCATTCCACAGTGGCAGTCAGAAATCTGTATTACCCTTAGTAGATATAAGTTGGAACGGTTTCGCATGAAAAATAGGTAAAAGATGAAAAGAAGTCATGACATGATTTGTTTATTTTTTCTATTTTATACATGATGTGATTATAATTATGATGTGATTGTATGGATCTTGACATCTTTTTAAATAACATAAAAATTGTTTTCTTATTATTGAATGAATTCATGATATGACCATCCAACAGTAAGCGATTAACGATACGGTTTTTATTTAATGAACCTTTAAAATCTTAGTAATGTTGTTTAAATACTATTTTTCTTACTGAGTTTATGGAACTCACCTTTTCCATAACCCCCTTAGATGAGCACAATAGTGAGGAACCACTCGTTGACTTTCTTGTTGAAGTCTTCGAGGATCCCGTATATCCATGAACCATTACAAGTGCATGTTTTGTCCCGCACTCTGATAGGTTAATTTTAGAAAGGCTTGTATTTATATTTTATTTTGCATCAATATTGTAAGATTTGGAATTCAAACTTCACTTTGTAAGGGACTGTAATATATATAATCCCTTGCATATAATTTATCTTGATGCACTCGTAATCTATTTTTGTATTTGGCTCTCTTATGCTATAATTAGTATTTGAGATGTCACAAGTGATGTGATCCTAGATGACCCAAATTTAGCTCCAAGTATGCAATTCCACAATGCCTATCCCAAACAAGTAAGCACTTCTAAAATCTTTTGGTTTCCTAAATGGGATTATCTCAAATGGGAAAGTGAGCCCCAGTTTCCTAAACTAGACTTAAGGCTTAAGAGGAAAATAACTATAACCCTAAATAATTTTCTAATTGGGATTATTTTAAAGAGTGAGCTAAGTTTGTTCCAGCCAAAAGACTTAAGGCCTTGATGGAAGCCCGTGGTCAAAGAGGCATGTCCGGAAGAAGATGGGCCAAGGCTAGCCCAATCTGAAAGAGAATCATGGCCTCTCAACCTTAAAGCCTCGTGATCCAAGCACATCACAGCAAAGGAGGGCAAACCAGGTCAATCCGCACCATTGAAGAGCCTCGGCCCATACATTGGCAGGCTTGTTTGTGAAAAGAAATCCTCACACAAATAGGTGCACTCTGTGTACACAGGAAAGCCCAAAACATGCACAAAAAAAGAGATGTGCACGTACGTTACATGTGAGAATAATTTGCGCACGCCCAAATGATGGGTGCCGAATCCACCAAAAATAAATTCCTATTTTAACCAATAATAATAAATTTTTGTATTGGCAAACAAGGTCGATTCCTTAGGGAACTGAAGATTGTTTTTCTCTTTTTATGATTGGTTTAACTAAATTAAATGAGGGGGGTTTTCTTCTTTTGAATGGAATGAGTGAAAGGAGATATTTAACAAAAATAAATCTTAACTTTAAGAAATAGAAATATTTGGAAACATATGTAGACTAATCAAATATGCAAGCATTCCAAGTCAAAGAAATAACTACACCCCAATTATATGAATGATCATTGATTCAACAATATGGTTTTGATGAAAACAAAACAACAAATCAGTTATAGTTATCGAAAATGTTTCGACAACCAATCCTTCTTTAGTTTTAAACCAACTAAGAAACATTCATTAGTTGAACTTTTTTAGCAGACAATCCTGGAGCCATTCCTAGAATTTAATATGTTAATAGCATTAAGAATAAAAAGTTCTAGTCATCAGATTCAACTGCGTGATTCACTCGACTTGATTATTTACTTTCCTTAGTTGGAGACTAAAGTGCCACTGGGTGCTAGAATATTCTAAAAAATTATGAATTTCAAAATTTTCAACTGTAGTATGTTGCTGTGTCACTCGCCTAATCGGTCCTATTCAAATGATTAAACAATAACAATAATTATATGTGCAGACAAGTAAGAAGTACTGAGATTCAACTAAAACCAAAAATAAAAGCATTTAGATCTCACAATTACAAACTGGAGTTTGCTAAATCTGTAACTGAGAAAAATAAAGTTATTAGCTTATCATGGCTGGTTTAATTATAAAGCAATGTTCTTATGATTACTCAGAAGAAAAGAATAAAAGAAGAAAAGTCTTAGAAGAGTTTTTGCTTTAGTGTTCAGCAGCCAAGATGATCCTCTCTCTTTTGATAGTTTGCTCTTTTTAAACTCGAGAGGATTAGCGTTTCCTATTCGGCTTTAGATCTTTTCAATGATTTTTGACTCTTTTCAAGCTTCCTAGAATGAGTTAGTCATGCTCATCCTCTATTGTTATGATATAAGCCTTGGTCGAGGCTTACTTGAGTGTATCCATGAGTTGTGATCCCATTGATGCTTTAACTTTACCCAAGGCTTGAGTATACAAGAACCAGGGTCTGCTGCTATTTACTGGGTCTAAGTGTTGATCAAGGCTTATTCCAAGCCTGAAAGCTTCTTCAAAAAATCCACCCCACTTTTGTGTTGCTTTTTTAATTTCGATCCCATCTTCAATTCTACATTAAAACGAATGGAATAGCTTAAATCAGATAGCAATGATTCAAATTAAGTTCTCAAAAATGGACAATGAAGATGTTGTTTTCATGCACTATTAAACTCCCCCACACTTATCTTGTGCTTGCCCTCAAGCACTTCATAATACAAATCACTAATTCCCAACCCTTCACTTTCAACCCAGCTATTCCCAGCAATTCTGTCATAGCTTGATATATTATATCTCAACTTTTAGTTAGAAAGATAACCATCAGCTAGAAGTTCATCAAATAGATTTTCATGCAACCACACAAATGAAGAACCATTTTCACCAATATCCTGATACAACCTGAGAGAGTTTTATAAATTTTAGCACAAAAACTTTTCACTAGGAGAAACAACCAATACCCAGTAGAATAGCCACCAAACCTATCTAGATTTAAAGATTTCATGCAATTGGTTCATGCTTAAAAGGAAAAATCTATTTCTAGCAAACTTGAACACTTTATTGCTTGCTTGAAATGTCACAAACCTTTAGACGTGAGGGCAAACATTTATGATGAATGCACCTGGTTACTCAGTTGGTCACAGTTTCAAATGGCTACTAGTGCTACTCATAGTCATTTGACTTAAAATGTTACTAACCTTTTGACGTGAGGGAAAACATTTATGATGAATGCACCCAGTTACTTAGTTGGTCACAATTACATTTGACTAGAGGAGTAATTTATTTGTACTCTATTCTCTCTTCTTCTTTTTTCTTTGTTTGAAGTTCTAAACATGAACCATAGAATTTTAGATACACAAATTCGAACAAGTTCTAGTAGAGTTCTTATGACATCCCAAATACCAACTGGTAGAAGGGAGCCAAATAACTGAAACATATACAAATGCTAATAACTAAATTAACATTAAAGTGGAAAATAAAAATCACTTATATAAAAATCAAGGTTCACTTTACACCTGAGGCTAATAGCTGACTACCAAAATATGAATATACAAAATAGAGTAATCTAAATGTCTATAAAAGAGTCATTAGAGTGCAAATATGACAAATCACATGTAACTACCCTAAGAATATGATAAGGGATCTAGGCAAGCTTCAAAGGCAACACATCAAGTGCGTCATCTCTTTTGTCATCTGGGGGGACACGGATTTTGGGTGAATTCCATGTAAACTCAATAAAGGAAATAGTATTTAACCATTGTAGAAAGAGCATAAGTTTCACAATAAAATTGACTTACCTTATAAGCTTCCACAGAAGAACACATGTTAAATATGTAGAGAAAATCATCATTTGATTTATGAAAACAGGTAACCATAACAACACAGCAAAGACAAAGATAACATAGAATATATCATAAACAAGAAATTTAATAGAATCTATTCAAACCAAGGTTCACAGTAAAAACACCTTCATTATTCAACCTCAACTATATCTATGTTTTTATTAAGTCTTTTATTGACCTTCGCGCGAAATTACTTCAACATATATCCGTTGAGGGTAGAAGGGATCCATAACTACCACTGTAAATGATCCAATTATTTCATTTTCCCCATTGGGGCTAGTTTATTTCCCACTTTTGGGATAGTTCCATATCTTTTTTGAAACAGTTCCATAACTTTCTTATGACAGTTCTATAACTTTCTTGGGTTAATTCCTTAACTTTCTTGCATCAATTCCATAACTTTCTTGTGTATAATCAATGACCACAATGTTTCTTTCCTAGTGTGGTCCTACATATCATTTCGTGAGTCCACTCTCATAAGAGAGAAACACCAATCATTCATAAGGAGAAAATCACCAACATTTATTTAGAGGAGAGAGAAACAGAAATCCCTCAAAGATAACAGTCAAAAGAATTTTCATTTCTTAAATCCCTCAAAGATAACAATCAAACGAATTTTCATTTTTTTCTCTTTTATATTTAGTATCCCTTTATTACTGTCACATTTTTAGATCCATCACATATTCACAACTAGTTCACATCTAGAACCTGGTGGGGGCTTAATGACATATTCGACTAAAGGCCCATTATTTTCAGATTGGACCATTAGGGTATTCTTTGAAGTCGGAGCTCACTAGAACAACCATCGGGATTTGCCATTATTGAATGTAAGACAAAGGATCAATCTTACATATATCCAGAATCATCATTAAAACACACTCATCATAAACGATTATCAAAACAAACCACCAAAACTAGCATAAAAATGTATTTCAACAGCTATCCAATTTCACCAAATTAATTAACTAAAAATAGCACTTAGAGATGTACATAAAAATAGTAAAAATTCCTTACCGAAATTGAGCCAGCCTAGCCTTTTGGAAGTGAAGGAAAGAGCTTTTAAAAATTCCTCGAACAAGCTTGTGAAACTCTTACTTTTCTCCTTCTTTCATGCTCATTTCTATCTCTAAAAGTCTCTTATCTTTCTCTCTCTAATTTGATAAAATTTGAAGAAGGAAAATGGTGAGAAAATAATGAGAGGTGGAGGGCTTTATAAAGGATCAAGGAGGACCGAATTTGCATTCCTTGGTAGAGATCGAAAAAGCTAAGTGGGGCATGGTTGGTGGCTATGGGCCCCACACGGTAAATGAGGCCATCTAGCATGATAATTGGTCACATTGGAGTGGTTCGCAGCTGGCAGCAAGCTTACTGCCAACGGTCATGCTGGCGCACCATTCTATGCGCTACGTATTGAATGTGCATGTAAGTGCAATAATGTTGTGCACTATGTGCTAGACTACGTGCCCAGTCGCACGTGGTGTACGGCTTACACACTCAACTGCACCCCACGTAGGCTCACCACGCATAGGGCCATGGTCACGCGGGTGTAGGTCAAGGACTGAAGGGATTTTTTTCACCTTTCACTGTGCTAATTTTTTTAATTCGTTCCATTCTCTCTAAAAACATTAATAAAATAATTTTTGGAAAATAGAGAAATGAATAATTATTTTAATTAATGTAATTCAAGATGCCAATAGTTTTAGATACTAACAAAATCTAAATTGCCAATGAGGCCCAAAATAATAGAGTTTGACATCTCAACCTATCACAAAAGTTTAGGGTGTTAAATTCCCCCCACCTTATAAAAATTGGGTCCTCCAAATTTGAATAAGTTCCTAAAATAATTCAGAAAATCGTATCCGTATTTCCTCTTCCACTTCCCAAGTCGCCTCCTCTAGAGTGTGGTGTGGCCATAATACCTTGACCATGGGAATCTTCTTGTTTCATAGAACCTTCTCCATTTGATCGATGATCTCCGTAGGATACTCCTCATATGTCATATATGCACATATAGGAACTATCAAGTGCGGAATGATATGAGAAGGATCATGGTGATATTTTTTTAGCATGGATACATGGAAAACATTGTGTAGGGTTGCATATTATGGGGTCAATACAAGACAGTACGCCACAGGGCAAACAAGTCCCATGATCTCAAAAGGTCCAACGTAGCAAGGACTCAACTTTCTTCTTTTTCGAAACTGCTTTCTTCCTTTAAATGAAAAGAGCTTAAGAAAAACATGGTCACCAACAACAAACCCCAAAGGCCTTCTTCGATTGTCCACATAGCTTTTCTAGCAACCTTGAGTAGTGACGAGGTGTTATCGAATGATGTTGACCTTTTTGATAGTTTCCTAGACATAATCCAACATAGAGAGATGTATGTCCCCAACTTCATTCCAGCAAGTCCTACCATAGAGAGCTTCAAATGGAGCCATACCAATGTTGGAACGGTAGCTGTTGTTATAAACAAATTCACAAAGGGAAAGGTACTCATCCCAATTGCCACAAAAATCCAGAACGCAAACGTGTAATATGTCCTCCAACGTTTGAATGGTCCGTTCAAACTACCCATCAGTTTATGGGAGATAAACATTACTAAAATACAGACCAATATTAAGGGCTTTTTGGAAACTTTTCTAAAAGTGAGAAGTGGATCTGATACCACGGGAGTAGAGACACCATGGAGCTGAACAATTTGCTCAACATAAAGTTGGGCTAATTTTGCAATTATGTTAATGTTCTAGATTACAAGGAAATGGGTGGACATGGTCAGTCTGTCCACAATGATCCAAATGGTATCTTTGTTCATACTAGTCCTTGATAAACTTGTGATGAATTCTATGGTCACATGCTCCTATTTTCATTCAGGGATGGGGAGACTTTGCAAAAGACCACCAGGTCTTTGATGCTCAGCCTTGATCCTTTGGCAAGTGAGATACCAAGAGACAAAATAAACAATATCCTTTTTTATTCCAGGCCACCAGTAATGGTGCTTTAGGTCCCGATACATCTTAGTACTACCTGGGTGGATGGACAACTTGAATGCATGAGCCTCCTTCAGAACATCCAACCTGTGATCAGGATCATTTGGTATCCATATCTGATCTTAAAATATGTACAACCCATCATTGGTCATTTTGAAGTCATGCTCTTCCTTAGAGGCAAATTTGTCGATGTGCTTTAAGATCTCCTGATTCGTCGCTTAGGCTTCCCAGATTCTCATAAGAAGTGTGGGCTGGATCCGAATCTAGGCAAGGTACGTGCCATTGCTGCAATGATTAAAATGGAGGTCTTAAATCATCTTGAGCATTCTCCAATTATAAGCCAACATTACATAGCTGATTCTTACTATTTAAGGGCAGCAACGAATACCCTTACCAGGATGGTATAGGATCTTGCAGTCGTAATCCTTCAAAAGATCCATCCAATGCCTATGTTTGATGTTCATCTCATTCTGGAAAAATAGGTACTTTAGACTTTTATGATTAGTATAGATTTTAAAAGTCTGACTATACAGATAGTGATACCATATCTTTAGGGTAAAGACGATGGCGGCAAACTCAACATCATGTATGGGGTAGTTATGCTCGTGTAGCTTTAGTTGCCCAGAACCATAAGCCACTACCCAACTATGTTACATGAGTACACATCACAGACTAGCATGAGACGCATCATAAAAAACTTGAAACCATCCAGTATCATCAGAGAGGATCAACACTAGAGCAGTGGTGAGTCGACGCTTGAGCTCGACAAAGCTTTCCTCACACTGTTCATCCTAATGTGATATGGAACCCAAGATCAACAAACGTGATAAAAAAAACCCCCACATATAATGATGCGGAACCTGAGATAAAAACATGCAATCCAAAACCCCACATATAATATTAACATTCATAAACTTAACCCTAAACAAACCCTCCCTGCTTGACTCGCACTCAACAAGGAAGTGAAAACAAAGATAATAGGGATAAATGAATTGATTTGAAAACCACAAGAAGAATCTTGATAAGTTAAAATCAATTCGAGAAAATAAAATGATGAAGACACCATGTGACAAGTTACTTTGATAAGTAGACATCAATTCCTCATTCAACATGAAGGTTGAAGAAAACCTCACTAGTTGAAAACTATAACTTCACAATTTTATTGAGTGAAACTTGAATCATTACAAGTATAAATTGATGACCTATTTATAGTATAGGTCATGTGAATAATAAGGAAAATAATATCCTACTTTAATGGAGAAACTACATAGAAAATTAAATATAAAATATAATAGAAAACTAACAAAATTAAGAGAATTACAACTAAAATAAGATAGATATGATCTCCCTTTTTAAATAGACAAAATCTTAATTAATTATGGAGATTTAGGGAAAGAAATTCCAGCAAGATTAAGGAGTTTTTCTATTCTTCAAGATATCTTGAGATTTAAGATCAATTTCCTTCCTTGGCCAATCCTCCCTCTTAAGAAGAAATATTTTCTACTGGAGTAGGAAAGAAAATCCCATTGGGGTTTTTCCCCCTTTCCTTGCTCATATCATCCCCTCCCTTTTCAAAAATGATTCGTCCTCAAATTAGCACTTCTTGTATCGAGGTTTCTCCAATTCTGTTTTCTTTGAGAAAATGTCATTGTGAAAATATGCAAAGAATAGTTAGTAAAGATTTAACACTTCCTCACGTGTTTCATTTTTTGTGTTTCACTCAACCTTCTTCCTTCAAGTGAAATGTTAGAATTGAATTCCCTTGAATCAAGACCGGTGGTGCAGTTTGGTCCAGCATGTTGGGCATCTAACTTCTTTGGTGGGGAGTCAGGGATGTTGATGATGGGACTGCCTTGTTGACGGTTTTTTGCCGTTAAGTTACTCAAAGGTGGTTCTTACTGTGCAGGCGGGATTTATGGTTCAACTCTTAGTGGTACTTGCGTGGCAACTGTTGCAGTGCAGTGAAGTGCAAAGTATGGCCTAGGGTCACAGGATCTTTCAAGCTAATTTCTTTTGCCTCATGTTTTGGTGTTCTCAAATGCTGGTGGTGAGGAGTTGGAGATCGGGGTGTTTGTGAGGTATGATTGGGAAGAAAAAAGAGGGTTTTGAAATTGTGGAGTTAGAGATTGGGGCTAGAGTTAAAGGTTATGGCAACGTTGAAAGGGTGGTTGTGAGAATGGAGTGGGTGGGGTAGGTTTTAGGAATTTGAATTTTAAAATAGGCACTAAGTGTCATATGCCTATGCTAAGGCATAATCGAAATATTTTTTTGCAATACAAACTTACGCCTTGGGCAAAGGTTGGGCATTATTTTGAATGGAGAACAAGTGTGTATTAGCCTAGGGCAACTAAACGGGATTCCTATAGCACTTGGGGTTATGGATTTTCAGTTTATGGGGGGTAGTATGGGATCCGTAGTAGGCGAGAAAATCACCCGTTTGATCGAGTATGCTACCAATGAATTTTTACCTCTTATTATAGTGTGTGCTTCCGGAGGAGGGCAGATGCAGGAAGGAAGTTTGAGTTTGATGCAAATGGCTAAAATATCTTCCGCTTTATATGATTATCAATCAAATAAAAAGTTATTCTATGTATCAATTCTTACATCTCCTACTACCGGTGGGGTGCAGCTAGTTTTGGTATGTTGGGGGGCTTAGACATGACTCTCTTCTGAAAGTAAGCCTCAGGCAAGGCTTATCTAAAAAGGCTGAAAATGAGTCTTGTGGGGGAGTAGATTAGAAACCTTGGGTAGGGTGTATGTGATCGACTAAAAATTATCCCCTACCAATCCAACACATTAGCCTTGGGCAAGACTTGTGAAAGATCTCGACTGGTTGTTGGCGTGAATTACCCTGGGGCAAGGCTAATGTGACCTACTTAGGCTGAGGCCTATGTACGATTAAAGTGTAAACCTTGCGCAAGGCTTATTCAGTGACCACTAAAATTACTGTCCGAGAATTATTGTTCGAATAATCCTTGGGCAAGGGCTAGCACAATCGCACAATCCTGGACAAAGGTTAGTGCAAATTGCATAAACCTTGGGCAAGGGCAGGGCCTCTTTTCTCGATTTTAGCTTGGGTTCACATGATTCTTGTTCGAAAGCTTACTAGTCTTAGGTAGGTCTTCCAGTTGTCTATGACGAAGAGGAAAACATAAGTTAAAAATGCCATTAACAGCAAGTATAAAAAATAAACAATAAAAGGAAAGAAAAAAATGAGAAGAAAACGAAAAAAGTGAATGGGTTACCTCCCATTAAGCATCCTTATTTATTGTCCTAGGCTAGATGTGGTCTCTGTGATGTTAATCATTGTTTGTAGGATTATTTAAGATAACTTCTTCAACTTATTGCTCCGTGAATCCCTCAAAAAATAGTTTGGGTCGATGCCCATTTATTTTGAACATTTTGTGTGAATCCAAACTCTTGATTTCAACAACTCCATGAGGGTAGATATTGGTGATGAAGAAGGGTCCTAACCACCTGAAATGCAATTTGCCTAGGAATAGTTTCAGACAAGAATCATATAGTAGAACCTTCTAGCCTAAAGAAAATTGCTTCCTCGAAATCATTTGATCGTGGAAATTTTTTGTTTTTTTCTTATAAATATGTGCATTTTCATAGTCTTCCTTTCTTATCTTCTCCAGTTCTTGTAGCTATAACTTCCTATGTTCCCTGACCTCTTCCATTTTCAATTAAAGCACGAATGCTTTCAAAGTGTTACAAGACACCAGACATATATGTTTCCGACACTTTAAATAGATGACACGTAACATTTCAACGCTGTGAAAGGATTCTAGAATTAGCAACGAAGGAGATATGATCCACACAAGAACACATATAATCTTGGATGGAGAGATCACTAGAATTTCACCTATGGGTCGAGACAACATAATTTTTAACCATACCAGGCCTGACCCCCTCTCCAGTAGCAAATAGTAGACCCTAAGCAAGGTATGTCCCTCGAAGAAATAGTAAAATCGTTTGCAACTAACACACAACAATTTCAATAGGAAATGAGGGCCAGTATCCATAATTTCATATTTTAAATTACGTATTGTTTGGTTAAATAATTATTGAAGTTATTTTATTTTATTTGTTCATAGATAAATTATATTTAAATTAATTAAAAATATTTTAGGGGAAAAACGAGGGAAAAATGCTAGAAATCCTGCGGGAATGCCCGCAGGAAGGATCTTACTCGTGCAGGCTCTGCGCACTACATGCGCGTGCGCGTGTGGGTACGAAGAACGGTCTGTGCACACAACCCATCGCGCATAGACTGGCGCATGGCTCTGCATGCCCTATGCATGCGCCATCTGCGCAGGAGGCCTTCGTATAGTAGGCCTGCGCATGGTAGGCCTGGGTGTAGTAGGCTTATGCATGCAGTTGGCTAAGCCTGCGGCACGTGGCAGGCTGGGGAAATAGGCACTACTTTGGGCTGTACGCACTGTCTTCAGGCGGCGAGCCGTTGCTGGCTTGGGTGGTGTGTCAGCATCACTTGGGTAACGTGTTGCCATCATTCGGGTGGCATGCCTCCAGTTTTAATGTTGCTATCACATCACGTCGCCCATCCGTTGATCATATCCATCAGTCATCACATCTCATCATTTCACCTTGACTTTCTCTCTTTTCACCAGATTCTGTGACTTTGCGCAAATCTAATGGTTCCTATTTCTATAAATAGGGCCTCACTTTACCATTTCCTCATCAATTCTACTTCATTCTTCCATCTACCAAAGGATTTTAGAGAGAGAGAAGTGATCTAGAGAGAGAAGGAGAGGAAAAGAAGAAAAAAAGGCTTAGGAAATACCAAGGTTTCAGTACGGAATTTAGTGTTTACTTTAAACATCCTAAGGAGTATTTCTAGATTAATTTAACAAAGTTTAAATTAAATTATTGCATGATTGATCTTACATGCTTAAATAAAATGATTTACGTGTCAATACATGTTTTATGAACATATGTAAACTGATTAATTACATATATAATTTTAATGATTTAGTGCTTGGGATAAATGTTGATATATGATACATTGTATGCGTAATACCTCGTCTATCACTGCGCTAAAATGATTCAAAAACTCTATTTACTCAGGCCTTTGGCCGCCTTAAACTTAAATTAATTTATACTATTTAATATTTCTCGTGATTCGTAATTTTAATTTATTTTTGATTTATTTTTATTTTATTTTAATTTAAATTATTTTATGTATTTTTAATTAATTTTAAATTAAAAAAATTTAGAAAAAAATCAAAAAACAACGAAACGGGAGAAAACCTACTCGCGAGAAAAAGAATCCCGCAAGAATGAAGTTTTCCCACGAGAGTGCTAGGCCCTTTGCTAGAGCGCATTTCCTATCTGCACACCAGCACACACGTCCCTTCTGCTCGCACGGCGCGAGGTGAAGACATGCGCGTGCTAGCGTGCCAGCGCTGCACACTTTGTGTGCGCCGTCCACGAAACAAACCTGCACGGATAGGGTATATGCCTCTGGGGCCTGCGTGTGTGGTGCCCAGTGCACCAAGGCCCTGCGCGGCCTGCAGGCTAGCCTACAGGGCGCTGGTCAGACACTGTATCATCGGGCAGTGCGCCGTCACTTTCTTGGGCAATGCACCACCGCTTCCTTGGGCACTGCGCCGTCGTCGCTGGTGGAGTAAGTCTTTCTCCCTCATTTTTCGTGCCAAGAATCTTTTTCTCCTTTCTATTCACTTAATTTTAGCACTTGGCATGAATCCAACAGTTTCAAAATTCAATAAATTTTCCTTCCCCTTCCCTTCCTCTCCATACTTCCATTTCGTCCATTTTTAAAGGTTTAAAGAGAGAAAGAGAGAGAGATAGTAACTTAGTGAGAGAAAAAGAGAAAAAAGGGAAAACAGTGAAGAAGAAAACATCAAGGTTTTGGTAAGGAATCTAGTATTACTTTCGATGTCTAAAGTAGTATTTTTAGATAAGCAAATTTAATCTTATTGATATTTTGCCTGTTTTGTATGCCTCTGTGTTCAAATGAGTCAAATTGTTCTGGTTTTTAAGCATGCTATGTGAAGTATAGACATTTGATGAATTTGCATGTCATGAATGTAATAAGTAATCCGTAATAGTAAAAATAAAAAAAAATAAAAAGAGAAAAGTGGAATAAAGCCTATATGGTCCGAAGTGTATTTGTATTGACATGGAATTGCATCAAGTGTCTCGTTAGACTTTTTATCTCTGAGCGGCATCTATTCCCCTTCCCCTTCGGGTTATCTGTTTCCCCCTCCCCTATCTGGTTTGTATCTACCATCAGAGATGGAAGTTTGTAATGACTTAATGAAGTATAACATGACAAATCTGTATTTCATATTTTATTTGATTTTCTCTATTATTGGGCATATATATATATATTTGATTTTCTGTGCTAACGTACCATTTTCATATTCAAATAAATGGTTTTCATAATGATGAGTTAGGTAAACGAGGAAGTTAAACAGTAGGATAAAATAATAAACTTTTAAAATCTTACGATATTAATGTAATACTGTTTTCCTTACTAAGCACATTGCACTCACTCTTCCCATCCCTCAGATGTGCAAGAAAATGAGGAACCGTAGGTAGACCTACCTTGGAAGTCTTTGAGGATCCCGTGGATCCACAAGTTTGAGTGCATGACTGTTCCCGCACTCTGATAAATTTTTATAGTATAGTGAAAGAAGTGGCCCTTATATTTTGTATTTTGTAGCCACTTCTGTCCTCAGTGATGTATGTATTTGGAACATTATATATATATCTGTAAGGAATTTGTTAAGGTTTGATTCTGCTGCATAAATTTCATCATGCACTCATTATTTTGAATCTGTATCAGACACCCATTTGCCTTAATTGGCACCTAGGATGTTTTCTTCTTCACCGTTTTCCCTTTCTTTCTCTTCTTCTCTCACTAAGTTAGTATTTCTCTCACTTTAAACTTTTGAAAAATGAAAGAAATGGAAGTGTGGAGAGGAAGGGAAGGGGAAGAGCAATTTATAGAATTTCGAAACCGTTGGATTCATGCCAAGTTGCAAAATCTGGTGATGAAAGATGAAAAAAATATCCTTGGCATAAAAAACAAGGGAGGAAGACTTCCTCCATAGGCGGCGGCAGTGTACTACTTGCAGCGGGGTACTGCCCGAGGTGGCAGTGCTCAGCCGATGCGCTACAGGCGCACAAGCCTGCTGCCGCACACACAGGGCCAGGGCACACTAGGCACCACGCACGCAGGCCTACTGCGCGCAGGCCCCAATGCACAAGGCCTGCTTTTCCGGATGGTACGCGCACAGCATGCGGCATCAATCTATGCGTGAAGTGATGCAGGGACGGCCTGCCTGCGTGCAACAGGACGCGTGCGCAAGTCCTAACCTTGCGTCGTGCGCGCTGTGTGCACGTCCTGTGCGTGCTCGCGTGCGGATGGGTCGTGATCACTGTGCGTATTCCCCGTGGCCATATTGTGCACATATGCGCACACACAGTGCCCAGCACCCACGCGGGAAAACTATTTTTTCGCACGATTTTTTTTTCCATGAATAGGTTTTCTCCCATTTTGCTATTTTTTGATTTTTTTTCTAAATTTTATTTTTAATATAAATCGAATTTACGAATCACGAGAAATGTTAAACGATGTAAATTAATTTAAGTTTAAGGTGGCCAAAGGCCCGAATAAATAAAGCTTCTAAATTATTTTAACACAATGATAGGCAGGGTGTTACATCCCTCCCACCTAACAAAATTTGGTCTCCAAATTTTTCTCAAATAAATCTGGATACTTTTCCTCATTTTGTCCTCCAGTTCCCACATCGCTTCTTACAAGGTGTGATGCTGCCAACGTACATTCACCATGGGAATCATCTTGTTAGGTAAGACCTTATTAGTCCACTCGAGAATTTCCACAAAAACCTTCTCATAGGTCATATCGGCCTGTACCTGCACCTCATTAGGAGGAATAACATGAGAAGGATCAATGTGGTATCTCTTGAGCATCGAGACATGAAAGACGTCATACAAACCTGGGAACTCCTAGGATAGAGTGAGGCGATAAGCCACGAGTCCAATGCACTCGATGATCGAAAAAGATCCCACATAACAATGGCTCAACTTCCCTCTCTTTCCAAACCGCATCTTGCCCTTGTAAGGGTAGACTTTTAGGAAAACTTTATCTCCCACAGCAAACTTCAAGGGTCGCCTAAGATTATTGGCATGGCTCTTTTAGCAACTTTGGGCAGTTGCCAAATTCTTGCTGATGATTGTGACCTTCTCTATGGTCTCCTAAATGAAGTTTGGTCCTAAGTGGCACTGGTTCCAGACTTCACTCTAGCAAGTAGGGGAACGACAAAGCCTTCCATACAAAGCTTCATATGGGGCCATACCGATGCTTGAATAGTAACTGTTATTATAAGTGAATCACAAAGAGGAAGATACTCATACTATTTCTCACCAAAGTCGAGAATGCAAGTACGCAACATGTCTTCCAATGTCTGGATCATACGCTCAGACTGATCATCCGTCTGGAGATGATAGGCAGTGCTGGAGTACAACCCAAACCCCAAAAAATCTTGGAAGCTGTCCCAAAAGTGAGAGGTGAACCTAGGGTCGCGGTCGGATACAATGGATAAGGGGACTCCATGAAGTCGAACAATCTCATCAACATATAGATGAGCTAACTTACTGGTGAAGTTCATGGTTTGAATAGGCAGGAAATGGGCAGTCTTGGTCAGCCTATCCACAATGACCCAAATGACATTTTGACCCGAACAGGTCTTGTGCAATCCGATGCCAAAATCCATAGTCACGTGCTCCCATTTCCATTCGAGAATTGGAAGACCCTGTAGCAAGCCACCAGGTCTCTGATGTTCTGCCTTTATCTGCTGAAAAGTAAGGCATCGGGAGACGTAGTCAACTATATCATTCTTCATTCCTGGCCACCAATATTGTCCGTTCAAGTTCCAATACATTTTGGTACTTCCGGGATGAATGGATAACTTGAAAGCATAGTCAGTCTTGAATACATTTATACATACAACTTCAGGGACCCAAATTCGATTATGGAATCTGAACAATCCATCATCAAATATCTTAAAATCAGGAGATTCATCCGAAGTGAACTTACTCAAGTTCTTGATGAGTTTCGGGTCAGTGGCCTATGCTTCCCACATCTTCATAAAGAGATCTGGTAGAACTCAGATCTGGGCGATGTAGATGTCTTTGCCATAATAGCTAAAGTGGAGTGATTGTACAGTGTCCATCATCTTCCAACTGGAGGCCATAGTTTGGCCAGCACAATAGGCTCCCGTCAATTTAGAGCATTAGCGACTACATTTCCTCTCCCGCGGTGATAAATGATATGACAATCATAATCCTTCAGAAGATCCATCTAGCATCTTTGCTTCATGTTTAACTCCCGTTACGAAAAGATGTATTTGAGACTCTTATGCTCATTGTAGATTTCACTGACCATATAGATAATGCCGCTATATCTTCAAGGCAAAGATAATGGCTGCTAGTTCCAAGTCGTGGGTAGGGTAGTTCTACTCATGAACTTTGAGTTGTCGGGATCCAAAGGCGAATACTCTGCCACGTTGCATCAAGACACACCCCAAACTAATATGAGATGCATCATAGTAAACTTAGAATCTGCCCTCATTGTCAGGGAGGATTAACACAGGGGTAGAGGTGAGACGGTGCTTTAGTTCCATGAAGCTTTCACTGCACTCATAATTCTAAATGAAGGGTACTCCCTTTTTGGTAAGTCAAGTCATAGGGGAGAAAATCTTGGAAAATCTGTCAATGAATCGTTGGTAGTATCCTGTTAAGCCAAGGAAACTACATACTTCGGCCACATTGGTGGGTGGACTCCAACTGGTCACTAATTTTACCTTAGACAGGTTTACAAAAACTCCTTCACTTGAGATTACATGACCAAAAAAAGAAACTTGATCCAACCTAAAGGAGCACTTGCTTTATTTCGCATATAGTTGGTTTTGGCAGAAAGTCTCCAACACTTCAGCCAAATGATCAACGTGTTCCCCGTGGCTTTTGGAATACACTAGAATGTCATCAATAAAGACGGTGATGTACCGATCTAGTGTGTGTCGGGAAACTCAGTTCACTAGGTCCATGAAAGCTATTGGGGCATTGATCAATCCAATCAGCATCACCATAAACTCATACAATCCATATTAACACCGAAAAGCAGTTTTAGGAATATCTTCTTCTTCAACTCTTAACTGGTGGTACCTAGTTTGATATCAATCGTAGAGAAGACTGTGGCTCCTTGTAGTTGATCGAAGAGATCGTCGATCCGAGGTAAGGGGTACTTGCTTTTAACGATCACTCGGTTGAGTTCCCTACAATCCATACAGAGTTGGAGAGGACCATTCTTTTTCTTTATGAATACCACCGGAGCACCCTAAGGAGAATTACTAGGGCGAATGAATTTCTGGATGATTAAAAAGCTGATGTTCCAGCTTTGTTAGCTCAATGTGACTCATGTGATATGCAGGCTTCGAGATCGGCTGGGTTCCAAGCAGTAATTCAAGCAAGAACTCTACCTCACGTGGGGGAGGTAGACCAAGAAGTTCGATGGGAAAGACATCAGGAAAATTGTAAACAATTGGTATAGAACACACAGTAGGATCAATGTCCAAATTTCTGTTCATTCAATTATTATATAAAGGATAACAACAACTATTGTTTCTTTTTCGGGGATTGTAAAGTTACAATTTTATTTTTACAGTCTATTATAGCTCTATACTTTTTCAACTAATCCATTCCTAATATTACATCAAATCCTACAAAATCTAACAGTATCATTGGAGTGTAGCTACTTCTTTGACTGGAAATACTCACATATCTGATTAATTCTCTATGGCTTTCAAGCTTCTTTAATTTCTTAAGTTAGGATTTATTTTAGTAAAATTATTTCCTTTATGTTGCCTTTAGTTCAAAAAAAAGAAAAAAGACCCCTATCTATATTTTTATCAGTTGATCCTAAGGGAAAAGTAGTTTTTGGCTTCCTAAGGATTCAACCCTACTGACCACTACTGCAATTCTATATTATTGGTTGAATAGGAATTTATTTTTGGTGGATTTGACACCTATCAAATTTTGGCACTATTGCTGGAGAATTGGGTAACTAATTGTCTTCATTTCTTTTTTGACCAGGTCTAATAATGAGGAACCTCTCCTCTATGATTTAGAGAAAGAAAAGACAACCAAGAGCCTGAGAAAATAGATTAAACAAAGAAAAAAGACGCAACCACCAAATCCAAGAACTGAAGTAGACAATGAGACTATAAAAACTAAAGTATCATTAGAATCAGTAGCATAGGAACACACTTTAAGTTAGTTGGCTTCTTTGTCTATGAACCAACAACCCCTTTGCATTACTTGTCCCGAATTAGATGTACTCTTCGATATGAAGTTAGATATGATCTGTAACACCCTGAATGATATTTTCTGTCTACTACCTTGCAGAAATTTTTATTTAGAATTACAAGCCCTTTTATTTTAATTAGTTTTTCCAAAATTTTATCCAAGTCTACAGAAAATTTCAAGAAAAAAATGGCTCAGGAAAAACTCATACCATGACCCAAGTCCATAGCTCGTGACCCGCGAGCCGCAGCCCATGACCAAGGACAGCCTGCATGGGTGAGCTCGCATGCATTATGCACGCCTACTCTCGCAACGATGCACACTGTCTCTGATGGGATAGCTTGTCCTGTCGGTCAAATGGCCCCCTTTTGCCTTTATTTTCTTCTTTTGGCCATACTTGATGGGCTCAAAATCCACCTCTTCACTCCATTTCACCGATTTATGCCAAGTGGTGCAAATCCAGCCTTCAGTTCTATTTAAACCTCTTCCTATCCATTTCTTTCTCACCATTTTTCCTTCTTCATTTTCCAATCTTAGAGAGAGAGTAAGAGGAGAGACTAATAGAGAGAAAGAAGAGAGATTTTGAGGAAGATTAAGGAGTAAGAAAGAAAAGAAAAGTTTGGAGTTTCATAAGCTCTCTTGGAGGATTTTTAGAAGATCTTCTTTCACTACCAAAAGGCTAAGTCAACACGGTTATGGTAAGAGATTCTTTATTATTTACTTCTATGCCTCTTAGGGCTCTTTCTAGCTAAATAAAATAATGATAACATGAGATAGTTGTGAATACTTTCTTGGTGTCATATTTCATTTAGTATTGGTTGATAATCTACTACGATTTCTTTATACTCATTTTGACTAAATGAGATTTGTATGAGCACTGATCTTTTACCTTACTCTTAGTAAGAACAAAGAGGGTTATTTTGATGAGCCATGGTTACGTGAAAATATCTTGGTTGTCAAGACTAGAGGTAATAGATTTGTGACATCCCAAATGCTAATTAAGGCATGTAGGTGTCAGAAACAGAAACAAATTACGAGTGCATGATAAAAATTATATGTAGTGGAGCAAATTAATACAAATCCATCACAAGTATGTGAGTTCTAATTACATATATATATATATAATTGAGGCCAGAAGTGGCTAGAAAATACAATGTCAAAATACAAAAGAGGGCCACTTTTATCATTATATTATTAGACTCATCAGAGTGAGGGAACGATCATGCACTCAAGGTTTGCGGATCCATGGGATCCTCATAACTTCAATGGGTAGGTCAGTTGACGGTTCCTCATCTGGGGGGAGCGCATAAAAAGAGTGAGTTCCATATGCTCAGTAAGGAAAAAAGTATTTAGCTAAGATAATAAGGTTTTAAAAGGTGAGTAATTCTAACATAAACACTTACTATTTGGTTACATCGTATACCTATCTTGTCTTATGAAAACAATTTATTTATTAAAAAAATATCACATTATAGTCAACAATCAAAATAAAACACATAGCATACCTTATAATAGAAAAAATCAAATAAATCATGAAATGCTCAGATTTTCGTGTCATGCTTCGTGAAGTTATTACGACTTCCATCTCTGAAGGCAGATACAGACTTCCAACTACCCATGTGGAATGATAAGATCATATACAAATAACGACAATTTGTTCAAGCACATTTTTGACTTCCTAAACCATGGAATGATCTATGACAACGATCACATCAACCATAGTGGTCCTATCAGATATTCTATGGCCACGACAATACTTAGCCAAAGGTGACCCCTAACAGATATTCGTGTCACCACTCTCATCAAAGGTACACCATCATCCACAGAAAGCGGTCCTCTTACGTGTTTCCGAACCAGATGGGGGAGGGAGAAAATAGATACCTCAGATGGGGATAAGGGAACAGATACCCCTCAAAAATAAAATGCCTAACGAGACACTGGATGCATTATGCATGTCAATATAGGTACATACTTCGGACTATTCATGTTTCATTCCACTTTTCTTTTCTCTTTTTTTTGGTCTTTTATTTTCCATATAGGCTTACCGATTTCATATTATTTTAATTACATGCAAATCACCAAGTGTCTATAACTCACATAACATGCTTGAAATCAAGAATAATTCAACTTATTAAGCCTACGAACATAGAGCGTGCAAAACAGGCAAAATCATAGAATTATCAATTTAATCTTTTTTTTTTGTCTAAAAATACCCGTTAAGGCATTTAAAGAAATATTAAATTCCTTACTGAAATCTTGATAATTTCTTCTACACTGTTCTTCTTCTCCTCCTCTCCTTCTCTCTTTAGATCACTATCTTTCTCTCTCTCTCTCTAACTCTTGAAAGGTGGAAAAATAGAAGTGAGAAAAAAGTGGGAAGAAGGGCCCCTATTTAAATAAAACAGAGGCCGTTGGATTTGTGCCAAATGGTGAAATCTGATGAAGAGAGGGAGTAAAAAGATACTTGGCACGTAAACTAGAGGAAAAAGATCTCTACTGGTGACGACACATCAAACGGTGGCACGCCACCCAAGGTGGGCTACGGCACTCTGTCTAGGCAGTAATGGCCTCACCTGCCCAGTGCACGCAGTAAGCCTAGCCTATAGGCGTCGGGCTACCCTGCCGTGTGCAGGAGTTGACTTGTGTGTGCGCAGTGCCTAAGCATGTTGGGGCACTGTGCGCAAGCCTATCCGCTCACGAATCGTGCGCACACAATGTGCGGCACTTGCCTTTCCACGTGCGGACGGGTCTTGCTTGCACATGAGAAGATGTCTGCGCAGGCCTGTCCTCCATGCCGTGCGATAGGACGTGCACATTGTGCGTACATCCTGCGCCTATCGTGGTGCATCGGCACTAGAGCGGGTAGCCCATCCCAGGAGATTTTTCTCGTGGGATTTTTCTCCCTTGTTTTCTATTTTTCCTGAAAATTGTTTATTTCAAAAAAATGACTATTAAATAATTAAATTAAAATAAAATTAGATAAACTTAAATAAAATTAGATAAAATTAAATAAAATAAAAATTGGTATAATTTACGAATCACGAGAATAAGCTTCGAAATAAAATAAATGAGTTTAATGTGGCCTTAAAGCCCGAATAAATGGGATTTTCCAAATACAAATTAAGCACAATATTGAGTGGGGTGTTATATCCCCCCACCTTAGAAAAATTATGTCCCCAAATTTGTCTTGAATAGGTTCAAAAACTCTTCCCTCTTCTCGCTTTCCAACTCCCGCGTCATCTCTTCCAGGGTATGATGATGCCACTACACCTTCACCATTGCAATCGTCTTGTTGCACAAGACCTTATCAGTCCATCCAAGAATCTCCACAAGAAATTCTTTATAAGTCAAAGTGGCTTATACCTGCGTCTAATCATGAGGACTGATATGAGAAGGGTCAGGATGGTACCTTTTAGCATCGAGACATGGAAGATGTCATGTAAACCCATAAACTCTTAGGGTAGAGTAAAGTGGTACGCCACGGGTCCAATGCACTCAATGACTCAAAAAGGTCCTATATAACAAGGGTTTAACTTCCCTCTTTTCCTAAACTGCATCTTTCCCTTGTAGGAAAAATCTTGAGGAAAACCTGGTCTTCAATGGCGAATTTCATGGGTTGTCTACGATTATCAGCATAACTCTTCTGATGGCTCTAGGTGGTAGCTAAGTTTTTATGAATGATTGCAACCTTCTTAATAGTCTGTTAGATGAAATTCGGTCCCAAATGACGCTAGTTTTTGACTTCGCTCCAACAAGTGGGAGAATGGTAGGGCCTACCATACAACGCTTCATGTAAAGCCATGCTGATGCTAGAATGATAATTTTTATTATAAGCAAATTCACATAGGGGAAGATGATCATACTAGCTATCGCCAAAGTCAAGGGCGCAAGAGTATAACATGTCTTCCAACGTTTGGATCGTACATTCTAACTGACTATTCGTTTGGGGATGATAACCGGTGCTGAAGTACAATTTAGACCCTAGAGCTTTGTAAAAGCTGTCCCAAAAATTGGAGGTAAATCAACGATCTCAATCAGATATAATAGATGAGGGAACACCATGAAGTCAAATAATCTCATCAACATAAAGGCAGGCTAATATGCTAGTGGAGTCAGTGGTCCTAATGGGTAAGAAATGGATGATCTTGGTTAGTCTGTTAACGATGACCCAAATAGAATTTCGACCAGAATAAGTCCTGGGCAGTCTGGTGACAAAATCCATGGTTACATGCTCCCACTTCTATTCTGGAATTGGGAGGCCTTGTAACAAACTGTCGGGTTTTTGATTTTCTACCTTAATCCTCTAGCAAGTAAGGCATCAGGAGATGTAATTGACTATGTCCTTCTTCATTCCCAGCCACCAGTATTAACGCTTCAAGTCTCGGTACATCTTGGTACTCTTGGGATGGATAGATAGCTTGGAAGCATGGACAGTCTTAAGAACATCCACCCTTATAGCGACGAGAACTGAAATTCAGTTCTGAAATCTAAATAGTGCATCATCTAAAATCCTAAAATCATGAAATTTATCAGAAGATAACTTACACAGATTCTTAGTGAGTTCCTGATCTGTGGACTGAGCTTCCTAGATTTTCATGAAAGGATCCAGTAGGGCTCGAATTTGAGTAAGATAGGTACCTTAGCCATAGTAGTTGGACACAGCGACTGCATAATATCAATCAACTTCTAATTGGGGGCCATGGTTTGGGCCAACACTGCGCACTCCTTTCGGTTTAGTGCATCAACGACTATATTTACTCTATTGGGGTGATAAATGATCTTGTAGTCATAGTCCTTCAAGAGATCCATCCAATGTCTCTGTCTCATATTTAACTCCCTCTGTGAAAAGACGTACTTCAAACTCTTGTTGTTAATGTAAATCTCAAAGGTTGGGCAAAACAAGTAATGATGCCATATCTTCAGGGCAAAGATAATGGTTGTCAATTCCAGGTCATAGGTAGGGTAGTTTCGCTCATGAGATTTCAACTGTCAGGATCCATAAGTGACCACTCTACCATGCTGCATCAAAACATACCCCAAACCAATATAAAATGCATCACAGTAGACTTAAAACTTCTAGTATTGCTGGGGAGATTCAACACATGAAAAGAGATAAGGCAACGCTTTAATTTCATGAAGCTTTCACTATATTCGTAATTCCAGACAAATGGCATGCCCTTTCGAGTGAGTCGGGTCAACAGAGTAGCAATATTAGAAAATCCATTAATGAATCACTAGTAATAACCTACTAAACCAAGGAAACTACATACCTAGGCTACATTGGTGGGTAGATTCTAGTTTATCACTATTTCAACCTTTGCTGGATCCACAGAAACTCCTTCATTCAAAGTTATATGATTGAGGAAGGAAACTCGATCCAACCAAAAGGAGCATTTACTAAGTTTAACATACAGTTTGTTCTTTTAAAGGGTCTCTAACACTTCAGATAAGTGGACTGTATGTTCCTCTGGACTCTTGGAGTACACTAAGATGTCGTCAATAAATACAATGATGTGCTAATCTAGTACGTGCTAAAAATCTCTGTTCATGAGGTCCATTAAGGCTGTAGGGGCATTAGTTAACCCGAACCCTAAACTCATACAAATCGTACTTGCACCAAAAACTGGTCTTCAAAATATCTTCTTCTCTAACTCTCAGCTGATGATATCCTGTTCTAAGGTCGATCTTGGAGAAGACTGTGGCTCTTTGTAATTGGCCAAAGAGGTCCTCAATTCGAGGTAAGGGGTACTTGCTTTTAGCCATTACTCGGTTAAGTTCCTAGTAGTCCACGTAGAGTCTGAGGGAGCCATCCTTCTTTTTCACGAACAATACTGGAGTGCCAAAAGGAGAATGACTAGGGTAGATAAACTTCTGGGTAATCAACTCAGAAAGCTGATTTTCTAACTTTGTGAGCTCAGTACAACCCATACGATAAGCAAGCTTCGAGATCGGTTGGGTTTCGGATATGAGTTTAATAAAAAATTCCACTTCTTCCTGGGGAGGTAAATCAGAAAGTTTGATAGAAAAGACTTCCAGACAAACGGTATGGAATACACAGTAGGATCAGCATCCATATTCTTGTTTATTCAACTATTAGGAAAAATAATAAATTTTGTTTCTTTTTCGAGGATCGCAAGGTTATAACTTTACTTTAATAATAAATTATTACTCTATATTTTTCTAACTAGTCCATTCCTAATATCACATCCAATCCTAAAAAATCTAATAATATTAGGTTCTCAAATACTTCTATCCTTAAAACCTTTATCTTACAATCTTTATATATATAGTGAGCTTCTAATAATCCCCTAGAGAGAGTCTCTACCATTAATATTTCTACTAAAAGTTATGGCCTAATATCAATTTTACAAGCAAATGCACAAAAGAGAAAAGAATGAGTAGCACCTGTATCGATTAAAGCCTTAGAAGAAATATCATGAATAAAAAACACACTGTGGATAAGAACAAAAGTGGGGAGAGCACCAGGTTCATCTAGGTGGTACACACAACCCTATGCTACAAGTCTAGCCACGTCCTTCGGTCGCTGGGGGCAGTCCTTTATAAGATGCTAGGTGCTTCCGCACTGATAGTAGGCGTGATTGAGACACTGACAGGGTAGGTTCCCATGCAAGTGACACAATTCTCACAAGGCTGGGTAGCTTGGGGCTGTCCAGTAGCTGGAGGCAAGGTAAGGGGAAGGGCAACTCTGGTTCGTTTATTGGGATGGCTACTTACTAGGTCGGGCAATCTTTTTTTGGGTTGTCGGGGTTGTTATTGTTGGGTACGAACTCGGGTAATGCATTAGTGCCTGGCTGAAATGAGGTCTTCAGCCAACTGGGCATGTTCTAGCACCTACGTATACGAGCTAGGTCTCAGCATCGTGACCTGATCATAGATGTTGGCATGAAGGCCTTTTAGAAACTTCCAACCTTTACGACTTTCAGGGATGACCATTAGAGGGGCGAACCTAAACAGTTGGACAAAATAGGCTGCATACTGAGCAACTATCAAATTTTCTTGGTTGAGATCCTAAAATTCCTCCTCCTTCTTTTCTTGGACATAGGCAAGGAAAACGTTGTCAAAGAATGCATCCATGAAAACCTCCCTGGCATTAGAGGTAGGTAGGACTTTTTTCTTAAGTCGCCATTAGTGTTCTGCTTCACCGTTTAGCATAAAGGTTGCTAGGGAAACCTTTTATTCCTCAGTCAGGTCTAGGATAGAGAAACACTTTTCTATTTGTAGGATCCAGGCTTTGGCTGCTAAGGAGTCAGGGCTACCTTCAAAATGTGGCAGGTTAAGCTTCCTAAACTCCGCTATGTTATGAGAAATGGACCTCTTAGATGTTTGGTATTTTGGGGCAAGAGGTTGACAAGGGTTGGCTTGATTTTGTCCTACGACTGTAGTCAGTCCTTGGATAGCTCAGAAGAGTTCAGTAAATTCAGTCCTGGCTGGATATCCTAGGTTTGGGGTCTTTCGATATACTCTACAGTGGGTCTTCCTCGCGTCATTCCTATAAAAGAAAGGATGACACGAGTTAGTGGTCTAATTTGGAAAAAAAAGACTTATTCTTCCTAGATATCCTAAGAATCGTTCTACCTATGACCTCAGTTGTAAGAGATTTGGTCCGTGTAACTGCTCTGATACCATCTGTGACATCCTGATGCTAATTAAGGAATGTGGGTGTCAGATAGAGAAACAGATTACGAGTGCATGATAAAAACTATATGTAACGGAGCAAATTAATATAAATCCCTTACAAATATATGAGTTCCGATTATATATATAACTACAGCAAGAAGTGGCAGCAAAATAAAATGTCAAAATACAAAAGAGGGCCACTTCTATCATTATACTATTAGACTCATTAGAGTGCGAGGATGATCATGCACTCAAGGTTTGCAGATCCACAGGATCCTCATAAATTTCAATGGGTAGGTAGCTGACGGTTCCTTATTATCTTCCTCATCTGGGAGGGGATGGAAAAAGTGAGTTTCATATGCTTAGTAAGGAAAAAAATATTTAGCTAACATCATAGGGTTACTCTAGTGGACCTTGATTCAAGAGGGTGACCCTAAGGTCAAGTCCGGGCAAGATGAGCCTTAGGGCTGCATGTGTGATATGAGCCTTCAGGCCGGATGTGTGATATAAGCCTTCGGGCCGAATATGTGAAATGAGACTTTGGGCCATATATGAGCCTTCTGGCTGGATAAGTTGAAGAATCCTTGTTCGGTTTGGAAATGGTTGCATTAAACATATAACATGCATATGAAAGAATATGAAATTGTTGTCAACATGAAATAAACAAGTAAGAAAAATGGAAAAATCCATTCGACCATTATCTCTTAGGGATTTCTATTTCTCCCTCTGAATAAGTGTTGGTCAATTGCTCCCTGTGATGATCGGCGTTCCCTTTGACAAGAGAGGATACACATTTGGTGAATGTAGAGTCCCCATGAAAAATGGATGGCCATGAATTATAGCCTAGATGGGGAAATGATAAGAACCCAAGGATGGGTTATGGATTCATGGTGATAGTCGGGGATCTCTTCTACCCTTAGTAGATATGTATTGTAATAGCTTCGCGAAATGGTCAATAAAAGACAAATAAAATTTAACTATGGTTTAGAGCATTGTTTTCTTATCTGTATGCTAGAAATTCCTATTTTTGGTGCATCATTTATACTTTTTGATATTCTTCTTGTTGTCACCTTATCCATTTTCTCTGTTTAACCGACATAATATCTGTTTGAGTATACTTGATGAAATGTATTTGCTTACGATGATATCTTTATCATGTTGAATATCTGTTTATGTGGTATTTATAAATATTACAGTTTTTCATACGATTTTATGGCTCCATTCCACAAAGAACTCTAAGGAAAGAGGTATACAGGTTTTATTCAAATTACTTACTATTTAAACCTTATATATGTTATTTCAAATACTATTTTCTTTACTGAGTTTTTATGGAACTCACTCCTAATTCGTGCCCCCCAGATGTTGAGAAAGTTAAGGGTTCACTCTCTGAGTCATCTCTTGGAGTTTAGCTAGACCCAGTTCTAAACTTTTGATAATACTCTATGATATAATTCGTGTATAATAGTTACTCCGCACTCTGATGAGGCTTCCTGTAAAAGCCTATCTTGTATTAAATTTCCATCTTATGACCTTATAGTAGGGGACCGATCTTAGAAGGTTGTATGGGATCTCTTATTTCTACATTAATAAAAAAAAAATTATTTTGAACTCGTAATCTATTGATTTGTTGGCCCTTTTTTACCCAATGGGTATTTGGGACGTCACAAAAATGGTTTCAAAGCCAGATTCTAAGAGAGATACCTCATTAATAGGTTCCCACATCTAATATTAAAAAGCCTTAGATGTCAATCACTATCATCATTAGAGATTCGTCTGCTAATTAAATAGGTTAGGAAACATTCTATATCCAGAAAACACTAAGAACTATTTTAAAACTCTCTTATGCATACACCTTAATAGTAAAAGTTTATTCTATGAATGTTGTTTTATTCTAGCCCTTATAGTACATAGGAGGATGGATCCTGAATGTGAAGAAAGCATTTTTGAGATTAAGCATCGACTTGCCACTGCTCCAATATTGGTCTTTCCTAAAAGCATCAACTACCTTTGAATAAAAAGCAATGCATCCCATACAAGGTTGGAGAGTGTCCTCGAACAGTATGGCTGAATTATAACTTATGGGTCCAGGTAACTGAAGTTGTATGAATGCGACTACACCTACCCCAATCTCGACCTTGATGCCATCGTCTACCCTTTAAAAATATGGAGTCACTATTTACAAGGTTGGACCTTTGACATTCACACCAATCGTGAGATCCTAAAATAAATATTTCCAAGGAGAAATGAGCTAAAAGAGGGATCGTGACTATATAGTCCTACTACATCCAGTAAAGGAAGAACACTCAATGGTGCCCTCAATTGAGAAAAATGAGCCTCATTGAAGTGTTTGCTAACATCCAGTGGAAGATGTTGGAGACAATTTAGGAACTTCGAGTTAGCCAACGCGGCCACCGTCTCTACCATGCACAGATCAAAGAATAGCCTAATATCCCAGGCAGACTTTGGGAAGCTCAGGTAATGGACCTAAAGATTTTAAAGCATAGGAATAAGTTTTGCTCCATGACTGATAGTAGCAATGACAGTACTTCACAATGATTGACATTGGACTATATCGATTCCATAATTGGAGTTGGGTACCAAACTGCATATCACTCTAAGCAACTATCTTAAGGGAGGTACATGTGTCCAAGCTACCCATCCATCCTAATAGCACCATAATGTACTGAGATCTGAAATGCTGATACTGGGGGCCTAGTATAAAGAGAGATATCGTCGAATATGTCTTCCGATGTCCCACATGCCAGAGGATCAGGGCCGAGCATCTGATGCCCTGTGGCCACAATCTCCATATCCCCGAATGGAAGTGGGAATGTGTTGCTATGGAATTAATTATGGGACTACCCAAGACTGGTGCTAACCATGATGCCATTTAGATCATTGTAGATAAACTGACTAAGACAGCTCACTTCTTTGCCATCAGGACTACTGACTCAACTACAAAATTAGCCCAACTGTTCATTGAAGAAGTTGTCTGACTTCACAACATTCTTACCTCTATAGTATCAGATAAAGACCCCTATTTCGAGCTGTAATTTTAGGATAGCTTCTAGAAAGCTGTCGGTTCTAGTTTGAACTTTAGTACTGCTATACTGGAGGATATGTTACATGCTTGTGTTATGGATTTCATTGGCTGTTGGGATCAATATCTATCCCTCTATGAGTTCACTTATAACAACTGTCACCAACCTAGCCTTGGTATGGCGCCCTTCAAGGCTCTCTATGGTAGACCTTGTCGATCTACAACATGTCACAATGAGGTTGGGAACAGACACCTTCCTGAGTGGGATTGTGTCCATCGAGTTATTGCGAAGGTTAACACTATCCAGAGACACCTCCTCGTAGATATGAATCGCTAGAATAGTTATAAGGACAACCGAAGATGGCCCTTGGAGATTACAGTCAATGAGCATATCTATCTTAAGATTTTTCCATGCAAGGTAGGATAGCATGACGGGTAGATAATAAGACTATGTCCTTATTTTATTGGACCCCTGAAAATTTAATAATGGATAGGCCTTGTTGTATACCCGCTCACTCTGACCCCTAGGTATGCTACTTTGCACTATGTCTTCCCTATCTCCATGATTCAAAAATACCTCCATAACCCATCCAATATTATTCTGCGCCTGAGAGTCCATATTTACTCGGACAACACTTATGGCACTTACCTTATGGAGATCATCGAATGGGTTGAGGAGATGATACGTGGTAAGGAAGTTTCAATGGTCAAGGTACGCTGGCAACATCACAACCGAGAAGAGGACCTCGGAGGATGAAAAGGAGATAGGAGATCTATATCCTAACTTACTTTGAAGAACACTTGGAATTTTGGAGGACCAAACTTTTGTTAGGTGGGGGAAATGTAACACCCTGACTTTTTGGCACGTAACGAGTTTTAAAATTACGATATTTTTATTCTCTTACCTTGCAAAAATTTTCAGTTAAAATTACAAGCCCTTTTGTTTTAATTAATTATTCCAAAATTTTATCCAACTTTACAGAAAATTTCAAGAGAAATTGGCCCGCAACCCATGATTAGTGAGTCACAGATCGTGACCGCAAATAACTCGCGACCACAAACAGCCTGCAGTGGGAAGCCCGCACATATTACGAATGCTTGGGCGGATGATTATGTGCACAGTACACATGCAGAGTGTGCAGCACAGGGTGCCTACAAGCACACAATATGCAGTGTGGCCGCATGCGCACGCACACAGATACGCACTATCACTGATGGGACAACCTTGTCCTGTCAGTCAAATGGCCACCTTTAGCCTTTTTTTTCTTCTTTTGGTCATACTTGGTGGCCTCAAATCTACCTCTTCACTCTATTTCACCAATTTTTGTCAAGTGGCATAAATCCAGTCTTCTCTTTTTCTATTTAAATCTCTTCCTCTATATTTCCTCCTCACCATTTTTCCTTCTTCATTTTTCAATCTAAGAGAGAGAGTATGAGGAGAGACTTTTAAAGAGAGAGGGGAGATCTTTAGGGAGATTAAGAAGCAAGAAACAAAAAAAAAAGTTTGAGTTTCACAAGCTCGTTCAGAGGATTTTTAGAAGCTCTTCCTTTATTACCAAAAGGCTAAGTCAGCCCAGTTACAGTGAGAGATTCTTTAGTATTTACTTCTATGCCTCTACGTGCTCTTTCTAGCTAAATAAAATAATGATAACATGAGATAGTTGTGAATGCTTGTTTGGTGTCATATTTTTTTTAGTATTAGTTGATAATCTACTTTGATTTCTTTATACTTGTTTTGACTAAATGAGATTTGCATGAGTATTGATCCTTTGCCTTACTCAAAGTAAGAGTAAAAGGAGTATTTTGATGAGCCACGGTTGTGTGAAAATATCACGGTGGTCAAGACCAGAGGTAATGGATTTTTAGCTGAATTGGTTGTACTCCCACCAGGTTCCAAACATTAAGCATGATGCATAAGAGTTTATTACATGATTAAGATGCATTAAACCTTATCTATAGTTATGTTTACCTTGGTTGAATTGTTAGTTTGTTATCTCTATAATGTTTGTTATCACTTTGCAATGGAAATTCTAAGCATACTACATGAAAGTTAAAAGTTTGCGTTCGGGTTTGGCCATTCACCTTACTTAGGTAATGCTAAAGAGGGTTACTCTTGTGGACCTTGGTTTAAGAGGGTGACTAGAAGGTCAAGTCTGGGTAAGATGAGCCTTCGGGTGAAATACATGAAATGAACCTTTGGGTCGAATATGTGAAATGAGCCTTTGGACAAAATATAAGCCTTCTGGCTAGATAAGTTGAAAAGTCCTTATCAGGTTCAAAAATTGTTACATCGAACATATAGCATGCATATGAAGGAATATGAAATTGTTGAAATATACAATTAAGAAGAATGGAAAAATCCATTCGGCTGTTATCTCTGAGGATTTTCTGTTTCTCCCTTCTTTGAATAAATGTTGGTGAACCGCTCTTTGTGATGATCGGCGTTCCTTCTTACGAGAGAGGATACAAGTTAGGTGAATGTAGGGGCCCCATGATGAATCGATGGCCATGGATTAGAGGCTTAATGAGGAAATGATAAGGACCCAAGAATGGATCGGTGCTTCACAATGGTAGTCAGGGATCCCTTCTACTCTTAGTGGATATGTGTTGCAATAGCTTCGTGCAAAGGTAAGTAAAAGACAAATAAAATTTAAGTATGGTTTAAAGCATCATTTTTTATCTGTATGTTGGAAATTTTTTTTTTGGTGCGTTGTATATACTTTCTAATATTCCTTTTGTCGTCACCTTGCCCAACTTCTTTTTTTACCTTACATGATATATGTTTGAGTATACTTGGTGAAATGTACCTACTTAAGATGATATTTTTATCATGTTGAATATATGTTTATGTGGTATTTATAAAGACAACGATTTTTCATACGATTTAACGGCTCTATTCTACGAAGAACTTTAAGGTCAGAGGTATATAGGTTTTATTCAAATTGCTTACTCTTTAAACCTTAGATGTGTGATTTCAAATACTATTTTCCTTAGTGAGTTTGCATGAAATTCACCCTATGCCCCTCAGGTGTTGAGAAAGTTAAAGGTTCATTCTCTGAGTCACCTCTTGGAATCTAGCTAAACCCAATTCCAGACTCTTGATAATATTCTAAGACATAATTCGAGTGCAATAGTTACTTTGCACTCTGATGAGGCTTCCTGGAAAGAGCTTATCTTATATCAAATTGACATCTTATGGTCTTATTGTAAGGAAGTGAACTTAGAAGGTTGTAAGGGATCTCTTAATGTCGCTTCAATATAAAAAAATTTATTTTGCACTCATAATCTATTGAGTTCTTGGCTCCTTTTTTACCCAGTGGGTATTTGTGACATAAAATGATCCACTTATTACCTAAATTCAAAGGATTCAAGAATGGGAATTCACACAAACAGCTTAAGGACTTCTATGTAGTGTGCTTTAGTATGAAACCACAAGGAGTTCTGAGGAGCAAATCAAGTAAAGCCATTCCCATTCTCACTGAATGATGTGACCAAAGATTGGTTGTTTTACCTAGCTCCTGATACCATTATAACTTAGGGAGAGATGGTCACATCATTTCTAAATAGGTTCTATCCTGCTTCCTAAGTTACCGTGATAAAAAGAAAAATCTATAGCATCTAACAAAAAGACACCAAGAGCATCCACGACTCCTAGGAAAGGTTCAAGAGATTATGTGCCAATTATCCGTAGCATAATAAATGTGAATAATCACTGATCTACTATTTTTATGAAGGAAGGACTAATCCTCATAGAAAGAAGGATGCTAGATGCTGCTAGCAGAGGTGCAATAGTGAATAAAACTCCTGGAGAAGTGAGAGAATTTATATCAATCATTGTAGCAACTTTACAAAAATTTGGAGCCTCGCAAGACACTACAATAAGAGTGAATGAGGTAAATATTTCTTCCTTTGAATCTCGAATTTCTAAGCTAATGCATCTACTGTAAAACATGGTTGCAGAAAATAGACCAAGTGCGAGAGTATGTAGGATATGCACGCATACAGAACACCCAACGAATATGTGTCCCACACTTTAAGATGATGATGCACACCATATCAACACTGTGGGAGGATTCCATAATCAACAATAAAAGAGATATGACCCCTACTCAAATACATACAATCCCAAATGGAGAGGTAAAGTATACCCACCGACCAAGCCTTAAGCAAGGCTCACGAAGGGAGGCTGAATCAAAAGCCAAGGCCAAGGATACCAGCCCAGCTTGTAAAGAAAATAACCACAAAGTGATGCAAGATTCTAGGCAACCTAAGGCATTCATAGTGAAGCCACAATTCCTAGGAGGTTGGTCAAGGAAAAGAAAGAAAAAAAAGATTGAGAAATTCTGGAAATTTTCTGCAAACTAGAAGTGAATCTTCCCCTTCGTGATACAATCAAGCAAGTACCTCATTACACCAGATTCTTGAAAGAATTATGCACACATAAGAAGAAGTTGAGTTATAATGAAAGAGTTATAATGGGGGAGAATATGTTGCCTATCATACAAAAGAAGTTTCCTCCAAAGTGCAAGGACCAGGGCATCTTTGCTATTTCGTGTAAAATTGATGCTTTAGGCATAAGGAAGGCCCTATGCAATCTTAGAGCCTCAATCAATATGATGCCATTGTCCATTTATTCCTAGCTGAAAGTAGGACAATTGAAGGAAGTGAGAGTTATTATTCAATTAGTAGGTAGATCAGTTAATTCCCTGTGGTAGTGTTGGAAGATGGATTGGTGCAAGTAGACAATCTTATATTTCTGACTGATTTCTATATGTTAGACATGGAGGATGACAAATTCCTAAACTCATTTGACCTTCTGTTGGCGAGACCATTTTTCAACACTGCCAAAGATTAAAGTTAATGTGCAAGACAGTGCCGTCACCATGGACTTTGACGGGTAAGTGGTTAAGTTCAACTTTCGTGATGCCATGAAATATCCCATTGACATTGTCCTGTGTATACAGTATTGACATATTGGATTCTTTACAGTAGAAGCATTTTGATTTATGCTTTGGAGATGAGATGCATACGGTGCTCAGTAATGCATTACACTCTGAAGACTTAGAGGATTTAAAAGAAGGCTACATGGCTGATGGAAAATTGCAGAAAGCTATGTTTGAATTGGATTCATCAAAACAACTCAAAGGTAACACTCTACAATGTGATTTTCCTATTTCTCACACAAATATTTTTCCTTCTGTTTTGCAGGCCCCTAAGTTGGAACTAAAGTCGCTATTAGGACACTTGAAGTATGTCTCTTTAGGAGAATAGGAGACACTTCCCATCATAAATTCCAACAAGCTAAGTAATACAGGGGAGGAGAAATTGATCAAAGTACTCTACTAGTATAAGGAGTGGGATGGACCATTGCCACATCAAAGGGATATCACCCTCAATGTGTATGCACAAGATACTGATAGAGGAAGATAGTAAACCTAGTAGACAAGCATAAAGGTGTCTGAACCTGCATATAATGGATGTGGTGAAGAAGGAAATACTAAAATTACTGTACACTAGAGTGATTTACCCAATTTTAGATAACAAATAGGTTAGTTTAATGCAAGTAGTGCCAGAGAAGACTAGAATAACAGTGATAAAAAACCAGGATTATGATAAAATATCGACCAGGATACAGAACGAATGGAGGGTCTATATTGACTACCAAAAACTGAATGCTTCCACCAGAAAAAACCACTTCCTTCTTCCATTCATTGATCAGATGTTAGAGAGACTCGCAAAAAGAACACACTATTGCTGCTTGGATAGTTATTCAAGGTTTTACCAAATTCTGGTTGCTCCAAAAGACTAAGAGAAGACCATCTTCACCTAGCCCTTTACCACCCTTGCCTACAGAAGGATGCCTTTTGGACTCTATAATGCCCCAACTAGCAAATTATTAAGGTCTTATTGGACGATTTTACAGTCTACGAAGATTCGTTCAATGAATGCCTGTACAGCCTCACTAAACTACTAAAACGGCTCGTCCTAAATTATGAGAACTGCCATTTCATGGTTGATCAAGGACTAATCTTGGGTCAAATAGTGTCTTTGAAATGTATAAAAGTGGACAAAGTAAACATTGATGTGATTAAGTCCATACCATATCCTGAAAGCATGCAGAAAATTTGTTCTTTCCTTAGACATACTAGTTTTTACAGGAGGTTCATCAAGGACTTTTCAAAGATCACCCAGCCTTTGTGTAAACTACTACAGAAGGAACCCAATTGTGAGTTTGATGAACCCTGTAGAAACACAGTTGATACGTTGAAAGAGAAGTTGATTACAATACCTATCATGCAGCCACCAGATTGGAACTTACCATTTAAGATCAAATGCGATGCCAATAACTAGTCGTAGGTACAATTCTCAGGTAACAAATGAGGAAAGATCCACATGTCATCTATTGCGCTTCAAAAACTCTAGATAGTGCTCATGTGAATTACTCCACCACTGAAAAAGAGCTACTAGCTGTTGTGCTTGCCCTAGAAAAATTTTGTTCCTATTTACTGGGAACTAATGTTATTGTGTTTTCTGATCATGCAACATTAAAATACCTGCAAAAGAAGAAGGATGTCAAGCTAAGATTGATATAGTGGATTCTACTACTGCAATAGTTTGACTTGGAAATAAGGGACAAAAGAGGCATGGAAAATTTGGTCGCTGATCATCTCAACTACCTACCTCTGGATGAAGAGCCTGTGTCGTTGAAAGATGAATTCCCAGATGAACACCTCTTCACAGCATAACAAATCATACCAGGGTACACTGACATTGTCAATTTTTTGTCACAAGTACACTTCCAGATGAACTGACTAGGTCGCAAAAAGAAAAAATCATAAGAGAAGCCAGACAATATGTGTAGGATGATCCATATCAATGGATGAACTATAAAGATCAGATCATCCACCAATGTGTCTCAGAAGTAAAAGTCCCTTCTGTCTTATTTTTTGTCATTCACACACTTGTGAAGGATATTTTGGCCCCAAGTGCATAGCCCGAAAGGTTTTGAAATGTGGCCTATTTTGGCCTTTTTTGTCTCTAGATGCATACATTAATTGTAAAGCTTGTAAAAATTGTCAGAAGTTAGGGACTATAACCGATAGGGACCGAATGCCTTTAACACCCATTCTTGTTTATGAAATTTTCGATGTCTGGGGGATCAACTTCATGGGGCCGTTCTTCTCTTCTTTTAGGATCTCATATATTTTACTAGCTACAGACTACAACTAGAAGTGGGTGAAAGTTAAGACAACTAAAACAGATGATGCAAAAACTCTTATCAAATTCATCAAATCCCATATCTTTGTATAGTTTGGGGTACCTTGTGCAATGATTAGTGATAGAGGCATGTATTTCTATAACTGAGTTATTGCAACACTCCTCAAAAGATATCATGTCACTTACTGTACTTCCACTTCTTATCATCCGCAGACCAGTGGATAAGCAGAAGTTTTCTAATAGAGAGGTGAAATCTATACTGAAGAAGAAGTCAACCCAAACTGAAAATATTGGAGCTTACAGCTAGATGATGCTCTGTGGGCATACTGAACAACATACAAAACTCCCATTGGAATGTTGCCATATCAACTAGCCTTCAACAAGGCTTGCCCTTTTCTCGTAGAATTAGGACATAGGTCATATTGGGCAATCAAGAGCTGTAATATGAAGATGGAAGAAGTTAGAGAACAAAGGAAGCTACAAACTGTAGGAACTAGAGGAGATAAGAAGGGAGGCCTTTGAAAATGCGTGCATCTATAAGGAGAAGACAAAGAGCTTTCACGATCATATGATTTCAAGGAAGTAATTTTTTATAGATTAGAAGGTTCCATTGTATGACTCCCATCTGAAACTATTCCTAGGCAAACTGCATTCCAAGTGGCTAGGAACTTTTATTGTCATTACCGTCTGCCCTTATGAACCTATTGAAATCAAAATCCTGGACACACATAAGTTATTCAAAGTGAACGGGCACTAACTCAAGCTATTTTTTTCTAGCCTAAGACAATAAACAAGGGCATTTAATGGGAGGCAACCCATTTGGTTTCTTCGTTCCTTCTATCTCCTTTCTTCTTCTTTTCTTTATTGTTCATTTATTTTTATAGTTAATGCCACTTTAACTTATGTTTTTCTCCCTTATGTAACCCATTTAAAGACCTACTCATGGCTGCTAAATTCTCGAACAAGGATCATGTTGAACCCAACTAATATCAATAGGAAATGAATTACACTTGCCCAAGGCTAGTGCCAATTTTTTAACCCTTGCCCAAGGGTTAATCACACGGTGATGTTTGAGAAGCAGTTTGGCCTAAGTGGATTACACTAACCTTGCCCTAGAGTAATGAACATTCAAACCCTTAGTCAAATCTTGTATAAGCCTTGCCCAAAGCTTATATGTTGAGCCAGTGAGGAGGGGACACAAGCTAGTTAACTTGCATTAACCTTGCCCAAGGCTTATTTCCCAAAACAAGGTTCTACCCAAGCCTTGCTCTAGGGCAGGCCCTACCTGTCACTTGTTCTCAATAGCTTAAGCCTTGCCCGAACTAAAAGAGAACCCCAGAAACCCTTCCATTTATGCTTGGCCTAGGCACTCAGCACCTAGTGTAACATCCCAAAATCTTTGTGCTTAATGTGTTGTGTAAAACTCCTATTTATTCAAGCCTTGAGGTCACTAAATATTTAAATTTATGTTTTAAATTTATGCATAATTTTGAGTTTACTTAAAAAATATTATTTTTATATGTTTTTGTAATTTTAATTACTAACTTTTGAAATATTAGGGAAAGTAGAGAAAATAGCGGAAAAATCCTAAGGAAAAGCTGTGAAAAAATTTTCCCCACGTGCAGGCCCTGCGAGCTGTGCCCCTGCGTACACGCGCGCACACAGCCAGCCGGGCATGCACCTACGAGCAATCCCATCTCTGTGAGGTGCGACGTTGACGGTCTGCAGAAATGTCATATCACACACAGATAGCGAATGCCACCCCATGGGCTGTGTGCGTCACCCCTTGGGGGGGTGCACTGCTGTTCAACCGACGAGCCACTACTGTTTAGGAGGCATGCATCATCTCTTGGTCAACATCCCTATTCCTTCATGTCGGCTGTTGCATCACCATTTTCTTATCAACCATCTATCAATCACATCCATCAGCTATTGCGTCGTGTTAGTCAAATTTTTCCCTCCCTCTTTCCTCATGGACTCACGCCACTTGGCAAAAATCTGACGACCCATTTAATCTATAAATAAGGACCCCTCCTTACCACTTATTCATACATCATCTTCATATTTACTTCAATTAAAAGCTTTCTAAAAAGAGAGAGAGAAAGAGAGTGCTAGAGAGATAATGGAAGGAAAGAAGAAAAGGAACGTAGGAAATCTACAAGTTTTTGGTAAGGAAGATTTTGGTATTTTCTCATTTATTCTAAGGAGTATTTCTAGAATAATGAAAATGAATTATGGTTTGATTAAATTAGAAATGGCATGTGTGTTTTAGTAATTGTTGAAGTTTTTATTTAAATATGAAAAATGGTACTTGCATGATTAAATACTTATTTACGTTTGAAATTTGAATGATATGAATATGATGATATGCAAAATAATGCATGAAATGTTAGGTTCTTATTTGAGGAGCATGGATATTATGTGAAAAGAATGAATATTACATGAAAAACATAAATATTATTAAAAAATGATCGTTTAAATGTTTATGCATTGAAGTTTAAATTAATATGATCCGTTAGGTTTATCTCTAAGGGATTCTGTTCTCCCCCATCTGGTATGAAAAAACATGAGAGTACTGCTCCTTGTGAATGATGTTGTACCCTCTGATGAGAGTGGTTATGCGAAATGATTATAGGGCGACGTACGACAGTAACTATAGTTTACATCTAGGACCACTGTGGTTGGCACGGTTGTGGTCATAGAACGTGTTATGATTTGGCAAGCCGTAAATGTGTTGTGGTTTAGCAAGCTATAAATATGCTAAGTGATGAAATGAACTTATCTTTCCATAGTGGTAGTCAGGAATCCGTATTACCCTCAATAGATATAGATCGGAATGGCTTCGCATAAAGAACATTTAAAAAATAAAAAAGAATGCATGACATGATTTATATTCATTTTATTTTCTCTATTCTATGCATGACCTGATTGTCTTGATATTGATATTTTTTCCAAATAAAATAAAGATGTTTTCTTTAATACTGAAATGAACTTACAACAATCACCGATGGTAAGTGGTTTACGGTACATTTCCTTTAAAGCTTAAGCACTTTTAAAATCTAAGCAATGTTGTTTAAATACTATTTTTCTCACTGAGTTTTTGAAACTCACCCCTTTTCATTCCCCCCCCCCATGATGAAGATGATAGTGAGGAACCGCTTGTTGATTTACCCATTGAAGTTGTGACATCCCGAATGTTAATTAAGGCATGAGGGTGCAACATACGGAAACAGATCACGAGTGCATGGTAAATAATTATATGTAGCCGAGCAAATTATTACAAATCCCTTACTAAAATATATTTGAGTTCCAATTACACATATATAACTGAGATCAGAAGTGGCAACAGAATACAAAATATCAAAATACAAAAATAGTTTTTCATTATGTGAATGGACTCATCAGAGTGCGAGACAATTCATGCACTCAAGATTTATGGATCCACGAGATACTCATAGACTTCAAGGGGTAGGTCAGTGATCAGTTCCTCGCTATCTTCCTCATCTAGGGGGCATGGAAAGGGGTGAGTTTTATATACTCAATAAGGATTTAAATAACTTAATAAAATTTTAAAAGTGAATAATTATTTTATCAACACTTACCATCAGGGGTCACATTAGTGTCCTTCCGTAGTTTATAAAAATAATTTATTTATTAAAGAAAACATTACATCCATCATATTAAAGTCACAACAGTCAAATCAATCATACAGATAATAGAGAAAACCAAAAAAATCATGAAATGCTCAGAATTTCATGTCATGCTTCGCGAAGTCATTCCGACTTCCATCTACTGAGGGCAGATACAGATTTTTGACTACCCATGTGAAATGACCAGATCAGTTATATAATGACAATTTATTCACGGTACATTTTCAGCTTGCCAAATCATGGCATGATCTATGACCACGACCGTGCCAACCACATTGGTCTTATCAAATATTCTATAGCCACGGTAGTACTTAGACAAAGGTGACCCCTAACAGATATTCGTGTCACCACTCTCGTCAAAGGGTACGCTAACATCCACAGGGAACGGTCCTCTCACGTCTTTATAGACCAGATGGGGGAGGGGAAACAAAAACTCCTCAGAGATAAAAATTTAATGAGACACTTGATGCCTTTTGCATGTCAATACAGATACATGTTTTTCGTACCATTTCAGGCTCAATCCCCTTTTCATATTTTAGAAAATTATCACCAAAATTATGTCATTTAGATCACATGCAAATCAATAAGTGCCTATAAAATCTTATAACATGCTTTATCAAGAAAAATTTTACTTCAATTGAACAACTAAACGTAAAACATGCAAATAATAAATTTCAAACTTCCTAGTTTTAATTTCTAAAAATGCTTCTTAAGATGTCCAAGAAAATAATAAGTTCCTTACCGATGAAGTTTTGCTATATTTCTTCTTCTCCTCTCTTTCTCTTTCTAGATCACTCCATCTATCTCTAAACTCTTAGAGGATGAAAAAATGAAATGAAAGTGATGAGAAAAAATGGAAGAAAGGGGTCCTTATTTATAAAAATGGGGATCGTTGGATTTGCGCCAAGTGGCAAAATCTAGTGAAGAGAAAGAAAGTTGAGTGAAAAAGGAGTGATATGACGCAAGATGACGGTGATGCAAAAAATGGAGGAAGAATCTCCAACTAGCAGGGGCTCACCACCCAAGACGGTAATGTCACACTGCCCAAGGTAGCGCACAATGCCCAAAGGGTGGTGGCACACTGCCCAAGGCAGCAGCGTGCCTCCCCAAGCCGGTCGCGTTCTACAGGCCTAGCTGTAGGTGTCAGCCTATACTGTCGCATGTTGCGGGCCTAGTCTGCAGGTGTGGATCAATCCTGCCACGTACAGGGTGATGCGCACATGTTTTACAGTGTGCAAGGCGAAGCGCGCAGGCCTACTGCATGGACAGCACGTGCTTAGGGCGCACGACGCCTGGCCCTATCTATGAGTGATGTGACACACGTGGACTGGCCTTTCTGCACATGATGGAACATGCGCAGACTGGCCTCCCACCCCACATGAACGAGACATAAGCACAGTTCACATGTCTTATGTTGGCTACGTGCACGCACTCGTGCACACGTCGTGCGATGCCCACGTGGGTGGGTCTAGTGAAAAGAAAGAAAGTTGAGTGAAAAATGAGTGATATGACACAAGATGACAGTGATGCAAAAAATGGAGGAAGAATCTCCAACTAGCAGGGGCTCACCACCCAAGACGGTAATGTCACACTGCCCAAGGTAGCACACAATGCCCAAAGGGTGGTGGCACACTGCCCAAGGCAGCAGCGTGCCTCCCCAAGCCGGTCGCGTTCTACAGGCCTAGCTGTAGGTGCCAGCCTATACTGTCGCATGTTGCAGGCCTAGTCTGCAGGTGCGGATCAATCCTGCCACGTGCAGGGCGATGCGCACATGTTTTACAGTGTGCAAGGCGAAGCGCGCAAGCCTACTACATGGACGGCGCATGCTTAGGGCGCACGACGCCTGGCCCTATCTATGAGTGATGTGACGCACGTGGACTGGCCTTTCTGCACATGATGGAACACGCACAGACTGGCCTCCCACCCCACACGGACGAGACATAAGCACAGTTCGCATGTCTTATGTTGGCTGCATGCACGCACTTGTGCACACGTCGTGCGATGCCCACGTGGGTGGGTCTTTCCCACGGGATTCTACCCCTTTTTCCTTTTTTTTTCTCTTAAAAAATTATTTTAATAAAAATAACTAATAATAAAATAAATTTCACAAAAATAATGAAATCATAATAAAATTAAAATCACGAATTAATTCAGAAATATGATAGAAAATTACGAGATAAATTTAAATAAATTGAAGTGGCCTTAGGGCCCAAATAAATAGGGGTTTTTAGATACAAATTTAGCACGAATTTGAGTGGGATGTTACATTCCCCCCACCTAAAAAAATTTGGTTCCTGAAATTTGTTTCGAATAGGTCTAGGAACTTCTCTCTCATCTCGCTTTCCAACTCCCACATTGCCTCTTCCAGAGTGTGGTGTTGCCACTGCATCTTCACCATGGGGATTCTCTTGTTGCATAAAACCTTGTCGATCCAATAAAGAATTTATGTGAGGAGTTTCTCATATGTCATAACAACTTATACCTGCATCTCATCGTGAGGAATGATATGAGAAGGGCCATAGTACCTTTTGAGCATGGAGACGTGAAAAATATCATGTAGACCTACAACTCTCGAGGCAGAGTATGGCAGTACGCCACATATCATATACACTCCACGATCCAAAAAGGTCCCACATAATGAGGGCTCGACTTCCCTCTTTTTTTGAACTGTATTTTTCCCTTGTAGGAGAAAATCTTGAGGAAGACTTGGTCTCCAATGAAGAATTCCAAAGGTCTTCTATGATTATCAATGTAACTCTTCTAACGACTCTGGGTGGTAGCCAAGTTCCTACAGATGATCATAACTTTTTTAATAGTTTCTTGAATCAAGTCTAGTCCCAAATAACCTGGTTTCTGACTTCGCTCCAACAAGTGGAAGAATGGCAGGGTCTACCGCACAGGGCTTTACATGGAGTAATGCCAATGCTGGAATGATAATTGTTATTATAAGTAAATTCACAAAGGGGAAGATACCCGTACCAGTTATTGCCAAAGTCGAGGACACAAGCACACAACATGTGTTTTAACGTCTTGATACTGCGTTCAAACTGGCCATAAGTTTGGGGTGATAAGTAGTGAAATACAATCCAGACCCAAGTACTTCTTAGAAGCTATCCCAAAAGTGGGAGGTGAATTGAGGATCTTGATCGAATACAATGGATGAGGGAATGCCATGGAGTCGAACAATTTCATCGACATACAGAGGGGCTAATCTACTAATGGAGTCAATGGTTTTAATAGGGAAGAAATGGGTGGTCTTGGTTAGTCTGTCAGTGATGACCCAAATAGCATTACCACCAGAACAGGTCCTAGGTAGACCGGTGACAAAATCCATAGTTACATGCTCCCACTTCCATTCCGGAATCAGAAGGCCCTGTAACAAACTACTAAGTCTTTAGTATTTTACCTTAACTCGTTGGCAAGTAAGACATTGGGAGACGTAGTCGACAAAATCCTTCTTTATGTCTGGCCACCAGTATCGGTGTTTCAAGTGCCGATACATCTTGATACTCCCAGGGTTGATGGATAGTTTGGAGGCATGGGCAGCCTTGAGAACATCCATCCTAAAAGTGATAGGGACCCAAATACAATCCCAAAATCTGGACAACCCATCATCTAAGAGCTTAAAATAGGGAAACTCATCAGAAGTGAACTTACTCAAATTTTTGGTGATTTCTTGGTTCATGGACTAAGCTTCCCAAATCTTCATGAAAAGATTAGGCAAAGTGATCTGAGCGAGAAAGGCACCATTTCCATAGTGGTTGAGATGGAGTGCCTGCATAGCATCTACTAACTTCCAACTAGAGGCCATGGTTTCAGCCACATTAGTGAACTCCTTCTGACTCAGCACATCAATGACTACATTCCTTCTTCTAAGATGGTAGATGATCTTACAGTGGTAGTCCTTCAAGAGGTCCATCCAACGTCTCTGCCTTATGTTCAACTCTCACTACGAGAAAATATACTTTAAACTTTTGTGGTCAGTGTAAGTTTCAAAGGTCTGATCAAATAAGTAATGATGCCATATCTTTAAAACAAAGATAATAGCCACCAACTCCAGGTCGTGAGTAGGGTGGTTTCACTCATAGGGCTTCAACTGTCTAGATCCATAAGCGACCATTCTACTATGCTACTTGAAAACGCATCCCAAACTAATATGAGATGCATTGCAGTAGATATAAAATCTTCCATTGTTGTCGAGGAGGATAAATACTGGAGCATAGGTAAGATGATGCTTTAATTCCATAAAGCTTTCACCATATTCATAATCCCAAATAAAAGGTATGCTCTTCCTAGCGAGACGGGACAACAGAGTAGAAATTTTAAAAATCCATCAATGAATCATCAGTAGTAACTTATCAAGCCAAGGAAACTACACACTTCAGCTATATTAGTGGGCATGTTCCAGTTGATCACTGTTTCAATCTTGGCCAGATCCAAAGAAACTCCTTCACTTAAAATCACATGACCAAGAAAGGAGACTATATCCAACCAAAAGGAGAATTTGTTGAGTTAGAAAATAGTTGTTTTTGATGAAGAGTCCCAAGCACTTCAGACAGGTGGACTGCATGTTCCTCCAGGCTCTTAAAGTATACTAGGATGTCATCAATAAATATGATGATGTACTGATATAGTGCATGCTGAAAAATCTTGTTCATGAGATCCATGAAGGTAGCAGGGGCATTAGTTAACTTGAACGGTATAACCTTGAACTCGTAAAGGCCGTATCTATATTGAAAAGTGATCTTTAGAATATTTTCTTCTTTAACTCTTAGTTAGTAGTACCCTGATCTAAGGTCGATCTTGGAGAAGATTGTGACTCCTTGTAATTGGTCAAAAAATCTGTCAATGTGAGGTAGATGATATTTGCTCTTTATTGTTGCTTGAGTTCATGGTAGTCTATGCATAATCTTAGGAAACAATCCTTCTTTTTCATAAATAACACTGGAGCGTCCCAAGGGGAGTGACTAGGGCGAATAAACTTCTGTCCAAGAAGCTCAGAAAGCTAGTTTTCTAGTTCTACGAGCTTAGCATGACTCATGCGATAGGCAGGTTTCGAAGTTGGTTGAGTTATAGGAAGCAACTCAATAGAAAACACTCTCTCGTGGGGGGAGGTAGACTAAGTAGTTCAATCGAAAAAACTCCTGAAAAGTTACAAACAATAGGAATGGAATACACAACAGGATCATCATCCATATTCCTATTTATTCAATTGTTAGAGAATAAAAATAAATTTTTATTTCTTTTTCGGAGTTCGCAAAGTTACAACTTTACTTTCACAATTAATAATTTTCCTATATTTTTCTAACCAATCCATTCCTAGAATAACTCAAATCCTGAGAAATCTAACAGCAATAGGTCTACAAATATTTCTATTTCTTAAGATTTTATCTTGTAATTTTTGTACACATAGTGAGCTTTTAATAATCTCCTAGAGGGAGTCTCTACAGCTAATATTTTCTTTAAAGGTTCAGATCTAATATCTAATTTACAAGCAAATGTATAAGGGATAAAAGAGTGGGTAGCACCTGTATCAATCAAAGCTTTGGCAAAAGTATCATGGATATAAAGCATACCCTGAATAAGGACAAGAGTGGGGAGGGCACCAGGTTCATTTAGGTGGCACACACGATCTTGGACTACAAGTCTGGCCACATCCTTCGGTCACTGAGGGTATTCCTTTATAAGGTATTGGATGCTTCTACATTGATAGCAAGCGTTATTGATAGGCCAACATGGTAGTTCAGCATACAAATGACCACAATGCTGACATGGTTAGGAAGGTTGGGTAGACTGTCTCGTAGGCAGAGGTAGAGCAGGGGGAGGGGCAACTCAGGTTCGTTTATTGGGTGGCTACTTATAGGGTCGGCAGTCTTCTTCTGGGTTGTTGATGTTCTTGTTGTTGGGTATAAACTCAAGCAATGCATTGCCTAGCTAAGATGAGGTTTTCGACTAGCTGGGCATGTTCTAGAACCTCGGCATATGAGCTATGTCTCAACATCGCAACCCGATCATAAATATTGACACAAAAGCCTTTTAGAAACTTCCTACATTTAAGACTTTTGGGGGTGACCATTAAAAGGGTAAACCTAGACAGTTGGACAAATCGGGCTATATATTTGGCAACTGTCAGATTTCCTTGGTGGAGGTTTTGAAATTTCTCCTCCTCCTTCTCTCAGACATAGGCTAGGAAAAAGCTATCAAAGAACACATCCATAAAAACTTTCTAGGTGGTAAGGCTAGGCAAGACTTCTTTCTTAAGTCACCACTAGTGTTCTACTTCACCAGTCAGTATAAAGGCTGCTAGGGGGACTTTATGTTCCTCAGTTAGGTCTAGGATATAGAAAAGCTTCTCTATCTGTAGGATCCAAGCTTCGGCTACTAAGGGGTAAGGGCCACCTTCAAAGTGTGACAGGTTAAGCTTTTTAAATTTCGTTATGTTGTGAAAGATAGACCTTTCGGTTGTTCGGTATTTTGGGGCAGGGTGCCGACAAGGGTTGGTTTGGTTCTGTCCTACGACTATGGTCAATCCTTGGATAGCTCGAAAGAATTCGGTAAACTCGGCTCTTGTCAGATGATCCTAGGCCTCGAGTCTTTTAGTACGTTCTATAAAAGGTCTCCCTTGCATCATTCCTACAAAAGAAAAGGAAGACATGAGTTGGTGGTCCAATTTTGGAAAAAATGACTCATTTTCACAGATATCCTAAGGGTTTTTCTACCTATAGCCTCAGTTGTAAGGGATTTAGTCCGCGTAACTGCTCTGAAACCATCTGCGACATCCCAAAAGCTAATTAAGGCATAAAGGTGCTAGATACAGAAATAGATTACGAGTGCATGATAAATAATTGTATGTAGCATAGCAAAATTATTACAAATCCCTTACTAAAATATATGAGTTCTAATTGCACATATTAACTAAGTACAGAAGTGGCAAAAAAATACAAAATATCAAAATACAAAAAGGCCACTTCTTTCACTATGTGAATGGACTTATCAGAGTGCGGGACAATTCATGCACTCAAGGTTTGTAGATCCACGAGATCCTCATAGACTTCAAAGGATAGGTCAACGATCGGTTCCTTGCTATCTTCCTCATCTGGGGGGCATGGAAATGGTTAAGATCCATATACTTAGTAAGGAAAACAGTATTTAAATAATATCATAAGATTTTAAAAGTAAATAATTATGTCATCAACACTTACCATCAAGGGTCACATTGGGGTCATTTCTTAGTTTATGAAAATAATTTATTTATTAAAGAAAACATCATATCCATTATATCAAAGTTACAACAGTCAAATGAATCATGCAAATAATAGAGAAAATAAAATAAAACATGAAATGGTCAGATTTTGATGTCATGCTTCGCGAAGTCGTTCTAACTTCCACCTATTAAGGGCAGACACGGATTTTCGACTACCCATATGGAATGACCAGATCAGATATATAATAGTAATTTGCTCACAATACATTTTTGGCTTGCTAAACCATGGCACAATCTATGACCACGGTTGTTCCAACCACAGTGGTCCTATAAGATATTCTATTGCCACGACAATACTTAGCCAAAGGTGACCCCTAACAGATATTCACATCACCACTCTTATCAGAGAGCACACCGTCATCTACAGGGAGCGGTCCTTTCATGTCTTTCTAGAATAGATGGAGGAGGGAGAAACAAAAATTTCTCAGAGATAAAAAACCTAACGAGACACTTAATGCATTATGCATGTCAATATAGATACATGTTTTTCGTACCATTTCAGGCTCATTCTCCTTTTCAAATTTCAGAAAATTATCACCAAAATCATGTCATTTAGATCACATACATATCACCAAGTGCCTATGAAATCTTATAACATGCTTTATCAATGAAAATTTCACTTCATTTGAACAACAAAACATAAAACATGCAAATACAAACCTCCTAGTTTTAATTTCTAGAAATGCTCCTTAAGATGTCCAAAAAAATAATAAGTTCCTTATCCAAACCTTGAGGTTTTGCTACACCTTTCTTCTTCTTCTCCTCTCCTGCTCTTTCTAGATCACGCCCTCTCTCTCTAAGCTCTTGGAGGATGGAAGAATGAAATGGAAGTGATGAGTAAAAATGTAATAAAGGGGTCCCTATTTATAAAAAATGGGGACCTTTGATTTACGCCAAGTGGAAAAATCTGGTGAAGAGAGAGAAAGTTGAGTGAAAAATGAGTGATATGATGTGACATGACAACAACGTTGAAAAAGGAGGAAGAACCTCTAATTGACAGTGGCTCACCACTTAAGGCAACGAGGCCACAATACCCAAGGCAGTAGGGTGCCCAAAGGGCAGTGACACAATGTTTAAAGTAATAACGTGTCTCCCCAAGCCAGCCGCACGTTGTTGGTCTAGCTTTATGGTGCCAGCTTATCCTACCACGCGCAGGCCTATCTACATAGGCCTACTATAAAGACGGTGCATGCATAGGGCGCCCAATGTCTGGCCTTGTCCATGTGCATACTGGCCTACATGCACACGATGGGATGCGCACGTAGATCGATCTTTTGCCCGCGCGGATAGGACGTGCGCACAGTACGCACTCCTGTGCTGGTCTTAAACCCCACATGGATGGGACATGTGCACAGTGTGCACATCCAGTGCTGGCCTCGTGCGTATGGTCACGCACACAACGTGCGATGCTTGCGTGGGCAAGTCTTTCCCGCAAGCATTTTCTCATAGGATTTCATCGCTTTTTCTATCTTTTCTCTTGAAAGATCATTTTAATAAAAATAACAAGTAATAAAGTAAATATGAAAAAAATAATGAAATCAAAATAAAATTAAAATCATGAATTAATTCTCAAAATATGATATAAAATTACAAGATAAATTTAAATAAGTTCCTGTGGCCTTAGGGCCCAAATAAATAGAGGTTTCTAGATACAAATTTAGTGTGAAGGTGAGCGGGGTGTTACAAAAACCTTCGCGTATCCCATGGATCCATGAACTGTTATGAGTGCATGTTTTTTTTTACACTCTTATGAGTTCATTTTGAAAAGGCATGTATTTATTATTATTTTTCCAATCCTTAGCCTAAGTATAGTAAGATTTGGAACTTAAATTTTATATTTTATGAGGGATTATAATGTTTATTCCGCTACATATAAATTATTTTGATGTACTCGTAATCTATTTCTATACTTAACATCCTTATGCTATATTTTAGTATTAGGGATGTCACAAATGGTATCAAAGCAGTAATGCAAAATAATCCCTTACACTGAGGCTATGGTCTAGGAAACCACTCTAGAGAACTTAAGAAATTCTTTTCTTTAAACTAGTCCACCAACTCTTTGTCTCCCTTTTCTTTTGTAGGACCAATGACTTGAGGCAGACCATTAATAGAAAGAACTAAGAGACATGAGGCCCAGGACCTCCTGACCAGGCAAAATTTACTGAGCTTTTCTAAGCAATTCAAGGCATAACCATAGCCGTAGGATAGAATTAAGCCAATCAGTGCCAACATCCCTAGTCCAAGACTATCGTCCTGTTGACCGCTCCATCTCCCATAACATTGTTGAGTTTAAGAGATTGAGCCCACCCCACTTTGAAGGGGATTTCGACCCCTTAGCCGTAGAAGATTGGATTCTAAAAATAGAGAAATGTTTCTCCATCCTAGACATGACTGAAGAATAAGAGGTCCCCCTGGCTTTATGCTAACCGATAAAGCCGAACACTGGTGGTGACTTAAGAAAGATGGCCTACCCTCCCCCACCACGTAGGAAGTTTTCATGGATGCCTTCCTTGAGAAAATTTTCCTAGTACATCCGGGAGAAGAAAGAGGAGGAATTTCAGGACTTCTATTAAGGGAACATGACTTTAACCAATATGCCACCCAGTTCACCTAGTTGTCTAGTTTGTCGCTTTGATGATTACCCTGAAAAGTCAAAACGCCCAAAATTTTCTAAAGGGTCCCCGTGCAGATATCTATGATCGAGTAGTGATGCTAAAGCCCATCTCACATTCGGAGATGCTTGAACATGCTCAGTTGGTCGAAGACATCATCTCAGCCCGACACTAATGCATCACTCGAATCCATACCCAACAATAGCAGCATCAGCCACAATAGTAAAGGAAAAGGTTGTCTGACCTTGGCAACAATCGTCCTGATAAAAGACCTCGTGTTGCCCCTACTCCTGCCCTACCTAGAAATCCTACTAGACCCGCCCCACCATGTCAGCATTATGGACGCTTCCATGGTGATTAGCCCTACTGGCATCTGAACAACTCCTACTGTAAGTGCAAGAGCACTTGGCATTTTTTGAGGGAATGCCCTTAAAGGCCCAAGGACATGGCCCAACCAGTTGCCTAGAGACGTGTCAACCACCTTGATGAGCCCGATGCCCTTACCACTCTTACCATCATTCATGGTATGCTTTCTATTCACGATACCACTGCCTGAGCCTTGATTGATACAGGTGCTACCCATTCTTTTATATCTTGTTCATTTGCTCGTAATTTAAATATTAAGCTTGAACCATTAAATGAAATATTAGCAGTAAAAACACTCTCTAAGAGATTTTTAAAAGCTCACTGCGTGTATAAGAACTGTAAGATAAAAGCCCCAGGAATAAAACTATTGGTAGATCTCATACTCTTAGATTTTTTAAGATGTGAAATAATTTTAGGTATGATTGATTGAAAAAATATAGGGAAATTATTAATTATGAAAGTAATTTTGTAACTATTCGCTCGTCTAAAACAAAGTAAAATGAAAAACTTGTTTTGAAAATGTACACTTGTGAAAATCTTATATATAGCTTGTTTGCTTTCTTAACCTTGTCGTGAATAGGAACATGGACACTGATCCAACAATTTTTACAATTCTTTTAGTCTGCAACTTTTTAGATGTCTTTCTGGAAGAGTTATTAGGACTACTTCCCCCTCGGGAGATATAATTTTCCATCAACCTGTTCCTAGGAGCCCAACCCATTTCAAAGCCTGCCTACCATATAAGTCATATTGAACTTGTTGAACTAGAGCACCAGCTCTCTGAGCTCCTAGGGTAGAAGTTTAACTGCCCCAATCATTCTCCGTGGGTGCCCTTGTGCTATTCATGAAAAGGAAGTGCGGTTCCCTCATACTGTGCATAGATTACTGAGAACTCAACCAGGTGATGGTTAAAAGTAAGTACCCCTTGCCCCGGATTAATGACCTTTTCAATTAATTACAAGGTGTTTTAGTTTTCTCCAAGATTGACTTTAAATCTAGTTATTTTCACTTGAGAGTGAAGGAATAAGATATTCCTAAGACAATATTTTGATGTCAGTACAACCAATTCAAATTTAAAGTTATGCCTTTTGGATTGACCAATGCCCCTACTGCATTTTGGACCTGATGAATAGAGTCTTCCGTCATGCATTAGATTAGTATGTCATCATTTTTATTGATGAGTCCTAGTATATTCTAAGAACTATGAAGAACATGCAGACCATTTATTTTGTGCATTGGAAACCTTCTGTCGGCATCACCTATACGCAAAGTTCATTAAGTGTTCTTTTTTGTTAAACCATATCTCCTTCCTCGATCATGTGATTTCTGGTCAAGGAGTTTTTATCAACCCTCTCCAATGTTGAGGCCATTATTAATTAGAGCCAACTAACTAACGTTGTGGAAGTTCGTAGTATCTTAGGTTTGGTCGGTGACTACCAACATTTCATTTATAGTTTCTTCAAGAATGTTGTCCCCTTGACTTGTCCTATTAGGAAGGTTATAGTCTTTAATTGGGATGATCATTGTGAAGAAAGTTTCGTGGAGTTGAAGCATTGCCTCACTACTACCCCAGTATTGATTCTTCTTGACAATACTGGATGATTTTAGGTTTTATGTGATGCATCTTGTGTAAGTCTGGGATGCGTACTCATGCAACATAATCAGGTAGTTGTTTATGGCTCCAAGCATTTAAACCTTCATGAGCGTAACAACCCCACTCATGATCTAGAATTGGTTGTCATTGTCTTCACCTTAAAAATTTGGTACACTACTTGTATGCCTATACCTTTGAGATCTACACTAATCACAAAAGCTTGAATCACATATTCTCTTAGAGGGAGTTGAACAGAAGGCATAGAAGAAGGATTGATCTTCTAAAGGACTATGACTACAACATTCTTTACCACTCCGGTAAGGGTAATGTGGTAGCAGATGCATTAAGTCAGAAGGAATCTGCTATGTTGGCCCAGATAATGACTTTCAATTGGAAATTAGTTGATGCAATGCAATCACTCCATTTGAATCATTATGGCAATGGTGTTTACCTCACTCAAATTTAGTCCCTACCTAACCTCTTTATGAAGATCTAGGAAGCTCAGTCCACCGATCCTAAGATTTCACAGGACCTTTGTAAGTTTACTTCTGAAAATTATTTTGATTTCAGGATCACTAATGATGGTCTGTGGTGATTTTGAGATTGTATGTGTACCTCCTGCAGTCAGGACAGATGTTCTGAAGGTAGCCCATGCATCCGCGTGGGGTGTGAAGCGTGTAATCTGTGCACGACTCTACATGCCCTGTACGTGTGCCTATGTGCGTGCCTGTGTTATGTCTATGCGTGTGCCTATGCGCACTGTCTTCAAGCAATTGGCGCCGCCCCTTAAGCGGTGGGCGCTGCCCCTTGGGGGGTTTACACCACCATTTGAACAGCGCGCTACTGTTGTTTAGGGGGCGTGTCCATCCCTCATCCAGTGTGTTTTCATTTTTTGTATTGCTAAAGCATCACCGTTGTCATGTCAACCATCCATCAGTCGCATCCCTCAGTCATCGCATTATGTCAGGTCACTTTTTCCCCTTCCTCTCTTTCCACAGGATTTTACCATTTGGTAGAAATCCAATGGTCCCCATTTTCTATAAATAAGGACCTTTTCTACCATTCCTTCACCACTTCAACTTCATTCTCCCATTCACTAATGAATTCTAGGGAGAGAGAGAGCTAAAGAGAGAAGAGTAAAGAATAGAAGAAAGAATAATGTAGGAAAAACTTCAAGCTTCAATAAGGAATTTAGTATTTCTCTTTACATTCCAAGGAGTATTTCTAGATTAATTAAATGAAAAATTAAATGGATATAAACCGGTTAATTGCATGTTTAATTATTGTTATGATTATTTACGCATATGATAAATGTTAATGTATGTTTATATTGTGTGTATAGATAAATAAATAAAGCGTATATGATGACATGATAAAGTGATGAAGCATGATGTTATATTGTAAACATGAGAAACTATTATCGATATTGGCATGCATTGTAATTAAATGCCATGATTCATTAGCTTTTTTATCTCTAAGGGGTTCTATTTCTCCCCCCATCTGGTCTAAAAAGACGTGAGAGGACCGTTCCTGTGGATGACGACGTACCCTTTGATGAGAGTGGTGACAGAATATGATCATAGGGGTCACCTTTGGTGACGTATGGCCATGACTATAGTTTATATATAGGACCACTATTGTTGGCACGACCATCGTCATAGATTGTGTCATGGTTTGGCAAGTTGTAAATGTGGTAATGGTAAGCAAGTTGCAAATTGCTGATATGATATAAAATGAAATGGTCATTTCACATGGGTAATCGGGAATCTGTATTGCCCTCAGTAGATGGAAGTCAAAATAACTTCACGTGAAGAATAATATAAGACAAAAGTATGACATAATTTGTTTGATTTTCTCTATTTAATTACAACATGATTTATATGATTAACATGATATGATTGATAGGATTTGATATGATTATAATATGATTTGACATGATTGACTTGATATTGACATTTTTCTTTAAATAAAGTAAACTGGTTTCATAATTATTGAATGGACCTCCGACACGATTCTTGATGGTAAGTAAATAAGGTACCCTTTTTAAGTTTAATTACTTCTAAAATCTTAATAATATTATTTAAATACTATTTTCCTTATTGAGTATGTGGAACTCACCCATTTTCATGCCCCCCATATGAAGATGATAATGAAGAACTGATCGTTGACCCAACTATTGAAGCTTTTGAGGATCCCTTGGATTTGTGAACCGTTACGAGTGCATATTTTTTTCCGCACTCTGATGACTCCAACTTTTGTAGAGGCTTATGTTTAATTTTATTTTGCCTCAATGTTGTAAGATTTGGAACTCTATTACTATTTTATAAGGGATTGTAAAATTTTATTCTGCTGCATATAATTATCTTAAATGCACTTGTATATGTTTCTGTATCTGCACCCTTATGCTTTATTTAGTAATTTGGTTGGTACCTAGGATGGGTCTCACGCATCCTCATATGTAGTTGTTTCATTGTTTCTATTATTGGTGCCATCATTAGCCAGGTTGAGCCTTGAGGTCTAGTCTTCTTATCCAAGACTTGCACGTTAGTCTCAAGGCAATGACAAAAGTACTAAAAGATGGTTGACTCTAGAGCTCAATATAGGCAAGTGAATAATGGAAAAGGAATGAAAACCAAAAGTTTTCACATGCACCTATTGGGTGAGGTACTCTGCCTTTGAATCCATAAATCTTTTTCAATCTCATGTACTAGGCAGTTATTCTGCTTTGATTGGAAGATGCAAATAGCATGCCAATTGCCTAATAGTGTGCAATTAGGATATTTTTGTATTTTTAATTTTGTAATAAACATGAACCACTTGAATTAAAAAGATAGATATGAATTCAAGTGGGATCCAATACAAATTAATAATTATAAATTTAATTTGAATTGCTAATTAAATTCACAAGAATGCTAAATCAATTAACATAAATAGGTTCATTAGAAGCCTTAGCTCTGATACCACCTAACGCAGGAGGATATGGTAAGGATTGTTTTGACTCCCGGAACCTTAACCCAATTGGATACAATATCAAAACTAAAACCACATAATTAAAACCCCTCCCTCTAATTGAAATTACAATCCTAAAATTAAAAACGTAATAACAAAAATTAAGGAAACAAAAACAAGGAAAGGAAGGATGCCACAACTTACCCGATATTTCAATCCCAACTCCTTGGCTTAATCAAGACTTCAGCAAGCTCACCTAGCTTGGAAGGAATTGAAGAGAAGAATTAGCACAAGGCTAACAAAAGCTTAAAGCTCAACTTTTATTAATTCTCAAGATGTGTCTTTTAATGCTTGAGCTAGGGCCTTTATATAGGCTCTTGATTACTACTTTTAGTTGAAATAGGACTTAAGATTCCAATCCAAACTCTAGGTCTTAATCTAAGTAGAAAAAAAATACACAGTTAATTAAATAATAAATTCCTTATCCTTATCCTAATTTAATAATTAGATAATCCTAGGGATAAGGTTTAGCATGTTATTAAATAAATCTTATCTCTATCTCTATATTTTCCATGTGTTTTAATCTCCTTGTAGACTTCATGTAGATGAAAAATTCCTCTTGGAAAATTTTCTATAAAATTCACATGTGGAAATAGGATCAATGAAGTCTCCTTTCTAGATTAAACTTGCTACCCATATGCCTTGCATTCGTTGTGTATTTAAGTAGGAATCTGCAGGTGAAACAGCTTGAAAAAAAGAGAAATAGTAAGAATCCAAATCGAACTCAAGACAGTTGTCAAGGCTGTCTATTTATGCAGGCGCATTGCTGCATGCGTATGGTGCGTACTAGAGGCCTTCGCATGCATGCACAGATTTTGTGCATGTGTAGGGCTTATTGTCCATACAAGCATGCCCCGTGCGTGTTTTACTACGCGAGGGAACTCTTTTCCTGCACATGCGGCTCTCTCGTGTGCGTGCATGCAACCCCTTCTTGGCTACAACCTACTTTAGCTTAAAAGTATTTATGTTCTTTCTTGGGTTGGGCTGTTCACGGGATCTTTGGGTTGTTCTAGGGCATTTAACCCGTGGGCCTATGGGTTGGCTTCTCATGCTTCTTGGGTCAGCCCATTGGGCCTTCATGGGGTTCTTCGTGCAGTTGGGCTGGGCCTTGGGGAGGCCTGGCCCACTTGTCTTCAAGGCTACAAGGCCTCGACCTTGGGATGATGCATCATCGGCCATCCAACGGGTACTCACATAGGCAGGTCCATGGGTTTACAAGCAAGTGACCCGTGGTTTGGTTTTGCCTATTTCTGATTGGAATTTTATGCTTTTGGATATCACATCACTGCTGTTCTAAGTGAATTCCACTAATGGTAGATGTTGTCCTAGTTGCCACCAAAGTCTAGTACATAAGCTCTTAGCATATCCTCTAATGTCTGGATAGCTCTTTCAAACCTACCATCGGTTTGAGGATGGTAAGTGGTGCTAAAAGAGAGATTAGTACTAAAGGGTTCCTGGAAGCTTATCTAAAACTGATAGATAAAATGAATACCTTTGTCAGAAACCACAGAAACTGTGATACTATGGAGTTTGGCAGTCTCTAGCACATATAATATAATTAAGTTGCTTATAGAATCAATGGTCTTTACTATTAGGAAATAGGTCGATTTAATTAATCTGTCAACTATGACCCAAATTGCATTGTGCACGAATCTATTTCCTAGTAACCCATGACGAAATCCATTGTCACGTGTTTCCATTTCCATTCCGGGATAGGAAGGCACTATAGAAGACCACTGGGCCTTCGATATTCCACTTTAACTTGTTGGCAAGTAAGGCACCTGGAAACAAAATCATTAATTTCACGTTCCATATTTGGCCACCAAGAATGGAGCCTCAAATCTTGATATATCTTAGTGCTATCGGGATGGATATCCAACTTGGAGGCATAAGCTTCCTTCAGAATATCCAATCTGAGTTCAGGGTCATCAAGTGCCCACAAACAGTCTCGAAAGCTAAGAGTTCCATCATGGGACATTATAAAGTTATATTGGTCTCCCTGTTCCATTATGTACTTCTACTTTTCCACATTAGGATTCGTGGATTAGGCTTTTCTGATTCTCTGAATTAGAGTGGGTTGGATCACAATATGGCAAGATAGGTGCATTCACCTTAATGATTCAATCAAAGATTCTAAATTGCTTCTAGCATATTTCACCTTAAAATCATCATTTGTGTAAATAAGGCTGAGTTCTTCCTGCTGTGAGCATCGACAACCACATTACCCTTATCGGGATGGTATAGGATCTTGCAGTCATTATCCTTTAAGTGATCCATCCAATGTCTTTGTCTCATTGAGTTCCTTCTTGGTGAACATGTACTTCAAACTTTTGTGATCAGTACAGATTGTAAAATTTTCACTGTACAAGTTATGTTGCCATATTTGAGGGCAAAGATAGTGGTTGCCAACTCAAGATCATGAGCAAAATAATTCTATTTATGGGGCTTTTACTGCTTTAAATCATAAGCTACCACTCTACGATGTTGCGTAAGCACGCATCCTAGACTAAGGCACGATGCATCATAGTAAACTTAAAATCCACTCATACTGTTGGGAACAACTAACACCAGAGTAAAGGTCAAACAACGCTTGAGTTCAAAAAAACTTTCTTCACACTTTGGAAAGAAGTTTAGCATCCTTCCTCGTGAGTTTGATTAGCAAGGCAGCAGTGTTGGAGAAACCTTTAATAAATCGATAGTAGTACCTAGCTAAACCTAGGAAGCTACGGACTTCAGAAGTGTTATTTAGTCGACTCCAATTTATTACTACTTCAACCTTAAAGGGATCCATAGAAATATCATCACCAGAAATAACATGGCTAAGAAAAGAGATTCGATCCAACCAAAAGGTGCACTTATTGAACTTGTCAAAAAATCTATCCTATCGGAGGGTCTCCAGAACATGTGTTAGATTAGCATGCTCCATGTACTCATTAAAGTACACTACTATATAATCAATAAAGACGATAACATATTAGTCTAGTACGAGCTTAAAAACTATATTCGTAAGATCCATAAAGACTGCATGAGTATTGGTCAATTCAAAAGGCATAACTCAGAATTCATAATGGTCATACCTACATTAAAATATTGTCTTGGGAATGTGTTCGGCTCTAACCCTTAACTGATGATAACCAAACCGACGGTCGATCTTAGAAAAGACAGTTGTATCTTGGAGCTTGTTGAATCAGTCATCAATATGGGGCAGAGATACTTATTCTTTATAGTCACTAGTTTAATTTTCGGTAATTAATACACATTATGAGGTCCCATCCTTCTTCTTAGCAAAACACATAAGGGCACCCACGGGGAAATACTAGGTCTAATCAACTTCTTGAGTCATAGTATCATCACTTGACAGTTCAATTCCCCGAGTTTTGCATAACCTATATGGTAAACAACTTTGGAGATAGTAAGGGTACTTAGAAGTAGATAAATGGAGGACTCAATTTTCTGCATAGGTGGCATAACCAGAAGCTCATCCAAAAAACTATTCGAAGATTTATGAACAATCAAAATCACTTGTATGGCATTTTCATACACTTAATTGTTTTGAGCCATTCAAGGTCAGACCCCATGATAGCTGAAGCATGGATTATACATATGGAAAAGCTCTTTTTTGTTCTCAAACTTATACAGGAGTAGAAAGTTCACCTAACAGCCTTTATGTTTACAGGAGAGGCTAAACACTGGTGGCATCTTAAGAAGGAGACTCTACCCACCGTTATCACTTGGGAGTAGTTTCTCGATGCATTTCTTAAGAGTTTCTTCCTAGTTTATGTTCAAGAGAAAAAAAAAAGAGAAGTTCCAAGATCTTCGTCAGATAAGCATATTAGTTAGTCATTAGTCTTCCAAATTTATTTAGTTATCCTATTTCGCCCTATAATAATCATGGTAGCTATGATGAAACCTACTACTAATGCAGAAGCCTTAAAGAATTCTTAACTGGCCAAATAAATTCTCACTACTCATTACTAACATATTCACCATTTTAGGCCATCAAAAAGGCATAATAGGAAGTAGATCAATCAGAGTTGTGCCGATAAATGACATAGAGTAGCCTTAACTGTAGTAGCTTTTCTGCCTCCATCTCTGCCCCTAAATAATACTTTAAACCCCATCAGGTGTGTCGACACTACTGCAAAAATCATGGCAACTACCCTTGCTACTAGTTGAATAATGTTTGTTTCAAGTGTGGGAGTACGCAGCACTTCATGAAGGACTTCAACGTCTTAAGGGATATTTTTAGATAAAATAAAATTATTAAACATGATAATTGTGATTTTTCCTTCTTGTATGCCCTTGCGTTTATAGTTCACATAAATCGAATTGTTGTTATTTTCAAGCCTACTATGTGAATTATAAATACTTAATAATTTGCATGTAATAAAATATAATATGAAGTTGGTATTATTGCCTAGTAAAAATAAAGAATAAAAAAAAAGAAAAAAATGGAATGAAGCATGAAAAGTCTGAAATATATATCTGTATTGACATGCATATTGCATCAAGTGTCTCGTTAGGCTTTTTATCTCTGAGAGATATTTGTTCCCCCTCCCCCATCTAGTTTGGAAAAACGTAAGAGGACTACTCCTAGTAGATGACGGCATACCCTCTGACAAGAGTGGTAATGCAAATATCTGTAAGGGGTCACTCTTTCCTAAATATTGTCGTGACTGTAGATATCTAATAGGACCACTATGGCTGGTACGACTGTGGTCATAGATCGTACCATGGTTTGGCAAGCTAAAAATGGGTCTGAGCAAATTGTCATATCTGTATATGATCTAATCATTCCACTTGGGTAGTTGAAAATTTGTATCTCCTCTCAAAGATGGAAGTTGTAATGATTTCGCGAAGTATGACATGAAAATATGAGCATTTCATGATTTATTTGATTTTTTCTATTATCTGGCATAATGTATGTTTGATTGTTCATATTAATGTATTGTTTTCTTAATTAATAAATTATTTTCATAATGTAAGATCGGTCTATGAGGTGGCCAAATGGTAAGCTTTTAACTAAAATAATTCACCTTTAAAACGTTACAATGTTAATTTAATACTATTTTCTTTACTGAGCATATGGAACTCACTCTTTCCATGCCTCCCCCCCAGATGACGAAGAAAATGAGGAACTGTAAGCTGAGCTACCTTTGGAAGTTTATTAGGATCCCATAGATCTAAAATTTGAGTGGCACTCTTTTGTGTTTTATTTTTTTTTTTGTATTTTATAGCCACTTCAAGCCTCAGTTATATGTATGTAATTGGAACTCATATATATACTTGTAAGGGGCTTGTATTAATTGTTCTACTGTATAAAATTTTATCATGCACTCGTTATTTTGAATCTGTATCTGACACTCATTTGCGTTAATTTAGCATATAGGATGTCACAGAATGGGTTGATTTTGAAAAGAGAAGGGGAAGATTTCAGGTTGAGGGCAGAGGACAATAGCCATAACCATCCAAGAAGCTGCGAAGTGCTTCTTATGATATAAAATGAAAGGGAAGTTTATAAGTGAGGTGCATTAACAGCGTAGGGAGAGAAAAAATTGAGGGACGATGGACTTACTGTGTGAGGAAGGAAAGAAAACAAGGTGAAAAACTTCCCATGGTAGAGGAGGGAAAGTGGCACGCGGTGCACTTAGCTGGTCTATTTTCTCTCAAGCTCTTCTTTTCTTTTCGAGTGGGAGAGGATAAAATGAAGAAATAAAGAAGTGAGGGAAAGAAAGGAGGTTTAAGGATCAAAATGGGAGACAATATGATCTGTTGAATTACATGCAATGGAGAAGAACTGTTAATCGGCCTAAATGGCCAACCAACTGGTGAGGGAGGGCTTGCATGCACGCCAGTGCAGGCGTGCTGACCAGCGAGCATGCATGCCCGTAGGTGTGCAGGCGTGCGAGCGGGAGACTTATGCCCATGAGGTTTGTTTATCTACGTGCATGCCCGTGAACTATGCACTTAGCTAGTCTATTTTCTCTCAAGCTCTTCTTTTCTTTTCGAGTGGGAGAGGATAAAATGAAGAAGTAAAGAAGTGAGGGAAAGAAAGGAGGTTTAAGGATCAAAATGGGAGACAATATGATCTGTTGGATTACATACAATGGAGAAGAACTGTTAATCGGCCTAAACGGCCAACCGACTAGTGAGGGAGGGCTTGCATGCATGCTAGTGCAGGCGAGCTGACCAGCGGGCATGCATGCCCGTAGGTGTGCAGGCGTGCAAACGGGAGACTTATGCCCATAAGGTTTGTTTATCTACGTGCATGCCCATGAACTATTCACCATGAGGATTACCCATGTGATATTTTTTCCCCTCTTTTATTTATTTATTTATTTGTGTTTTTTTTTTGTTTTTTTTTTCCCAAAAAAATCATTTAAAAAATGTAACAGCCCCGGAAATTTAGAATGAAATATGTGTATTAAAAATGTCAAATGCGGAAGCGTAATAAAAATTTTGATTAACATCCCTTACACTGAAACCAAAAACGTGCTCAAAGTATAAAAGAACAAACTAACTAAAAGAGAAACTCGAAAATAAAAAACTATAAATATAACTACGGATTCTTTAGGCCTCCCCTTCGCCTTTTAATCTTGACCATCCATCAAGATTGAATCTGGGCCGTTCGATCGCAATTTAATTGGGATTAAATCTGGGTCGTTCATCGCGATGCAATCTAGGCCGTCCGTGCCTGATTGAATATGGGTCGTCCGTGCGCGTGAATCTGGGCAATCCGTGCGCGTGAATCTGGTCCGTCCCTGCGCACGTTTGATCTGAGTCGTCCGTGCGCGGGGGAACGGATCTAGGCCGTCCGATCGCGCGCACGCGGATCGCCCCCGTGGCCCGTCCCCTGGTCAGCGTGTCCTTGCCACGCGGCGCGTCCTGGTTGGCCGGGGCTGCTGACCGGGCCACTGACGTGGCTGCTGACGTGGCTGCTGACGTGGTGCTGACATGGCACAACTTTTTTAAATTACGTTTTGACCCCCGATTTTCGATTTTCTTTTCAAAGACACCCCCAAAATCTAAATTTTCACCCTTTTTCCCAAAATCAATTTCAATTAAATTCAAATAATATTTTTACCCAATTTTATCATTATTATTATTTTTATTTTTATTTTATTAAATTAAATTAAATTAAATAAATCAATTAAAATTTCAATAATTACAAAATAAACTAAATAAAATAAATTAAAAATTAATAATAATAATAATAATAATAATAATAAAATTAATGGGTGTTACAACTATGATACAGAGAAGATTAGCATGGCCCCTGCGCAAGGATGACACGCACAAATCAAGAAATGGTCTGTAGGGAACCCTACCGGGAACGTGGTCTCTCATACCGGACGGGGTATGGAGACCTTCGGTGTTTAGGCGCCCATACCGGACAGGGTATGGGGATGGCCCGTTTCACACTCATACCGGACGGGGTATTGAGGTTCATGGTTTTGGTGCCCATACCGGACGGGGTATGGGGACGACTCTGGAATCAGGTTATGAATGTTAAGGGTTCACGGGTAGTGGGACCCCCATGGATCCCCATGGATACTAGTAGGCTGGTAAATGTGTAATGATTGAAATGCAAAGGCGTGGTAAGTATTATGTTATACAGTTCATATGATTTCATGATGATGAAAATGTTATTGCTTTCGTATGTTGTTTTATGGATCTCACCGAGGTAAGTGGACAGTAAAGGATTTTATTATTGATAAAAGAATTTGTTATAAATTATGCTCCATTGGTCTTTTTGTGTTTTCTACCCACCTTTACCTCCGTGGTGGTGAGATAGTGTGATGTCTTTACTGGGCTGGTGTAGCTCATTCCTTATTTAACCATTTCAGATCAGGAAGACATTGTTCCCGAGCTCGTTCCGCAGGAAGACAGCGAAGGGGAGGCCTAAAGACTCCGTAGTTATATTTATAGTTTTTTATTTTCGAGTTTCTCTTTTAGTTAGTTTGTTCTTTTATACTTTGAGCACGTTTTTTGTTTCAGTGTAAGGGATGTTAATCAAAATTTTTATTACGCTTCCGCATTTGACATTTTTAATACACATATTTCATTCTAAATTTCCGGGACCGTTACAGTTGGTATCAGAGCCAGGTTCCCCAGACCCATCCCTTACACAATAATGCTTAGAGAAATATTCACCGATAAACCGTTACTCAACCATTCCTTATGAAATGCAGGTGCAGAGAGATTGGAATGATACAGAGAAGATTAGCATGGCCCCTGCGCAAGGATGACACGCACAAATCGAGAAATGGTCCGTAGGGAACCCTACTGGGAACGTGGTCTCTCATACCGGACGGGGTATGGAGACCTTCGGTGTTTAGGCGCCCATACCGGACGGGGTATGGGGACGGCCCGTTTCGCCCTCATACCGGACGGGGTATTGAGGTTCATGGTTTTGGTGCCCATACCGGACGGGGTATGGGGGCAGCTCTGGAATCAGGTTATGAATGTTAAGGGTTCACGGGTAGCGGGACCCCCATGGATCCCCATGGATACTAGTAGGCTGGTAAATGAGGAAAATATGTTGTGTAATGATTGAAATGCAAAGGCGTGGTAAGTATTATGTTATACAGTTCATATAATTTCATGATGATGAAAATGTGATTGCTTTCGTATGTTATTTTATGGATCTCACCGAGGTAAGTGGACAGTAAAGAATTTTATTATTGATAAAAGAATTTGTTATAAATTATGCTCCATTGGTCTTTTTGTGTTTTCTACCCACCTTTACCTCCGTGGCGGTGAGATAGTATGATGTCTTTACTGGGCTGGTGTAGCTCATTCCTTATTTAACCATTTCAGATCAGGAAGATATTGTTTCCGAGCCCGTTCCGCAGGAAGACGGCGAAGGGGAGGCCTAAAGACTCCGTAGTTATATTTATAGTTTTTTATTTTCGAGTTTCTCTTTTAGTTAGTTTGTTCTTTTATACTTTGAGCAAGTTTTTGGTTTCAGTGTAAGGGATGTTAATCAAAATTTTTATTACGCTTCCGCATTTGACATTTTTAATACACATATTTCATTCTAAATTTCCGGGGCCATTACAAAAAATATTATTAGAAGAAATATAAACGCACATAAAATTTTAACTATCAAATTAAAATAAATTCGAAGTTTGAAAAATATATACATCTTAATAGGTTTAGGGTAGTCATATCCTCCCCTCCTTACAAAAAATTTGGTCCCTAAAATTTGAAGTTTTAAAATATCTTGAGACGTTTTCTCCATATCTCGCCTTCGAGTTCCCAAGTAGCTTCTTCAGGGGAGTGGTAACTTCCAAACAACCTTGACCATGGGGATTGTCTTGTTTCTAAGGACCTTGTGACACCCTGAACCTTTATATATTAATATTGTAATATTATTCGATTTTATTTTACAAATTTTCTTAAATTGGTACTGAAGCTATTTTATCACATTTTTAAAGTTCAAGGCTCAAAATATTTTATGCATAAGTTAAATTTTGATTTTGTCAAAAAGAACATTTAAAAAAAGGGGCGAAACAGAAAAATTAGAAGGGGGGGATATGGCATGCTGCTGGGCACTCGTTGCATCGCTCGCGTGTAATGTGTGCCAGTCCCATTCACATGTATGCACTTGTGCGCCACCCATGTGCCGCATCGCACGCTTGCTCGTTGTGCGCCCATTGCATCAACTGTCTAGTCGTTTGTGTAGTCATCTTACGCGTGCCTGCACTTGCCTGCAGGCACCTGCATGCATCCCATCCGTCTATTGCATCTGCCGCTATCCCATCACTATTACAGCCGCTATCCCATAACTATGTCATGCCATGCCATAGTTAGTTCAACCAGTTTTCGTTATGTTACTCATTGTTCCATTATAACATGTCATGTTTAGTTGGTTTAACTAGTTTCTGCTACATTGCTCATTGTTCCATTATGTCTTTGGTTCTTTTTTGTTGCACTACTTTGTCTTTACTTCTTATAATTGAGGATAGAAATTAGATGTTTATGATTTATTTAAAAAAGTAAATATTTTCTCAATATTTCAAATGAATATGTTATGGGACAAGTCCATAAGTTAGTCACTAATTTCTAATGTAATGACATTTTTTGAAAATAATAACTTTTGAAACTTTAGTAGTGTAGTTTGCATATTATTTTCCTCACTAAGTTTTATGGAATTCATCCCATTCCATTTTCCCCCAAATAATGATGATAGTGAGGAATCGCTTCCTGAGCTACCCCTTGAAGCTTACTTGGATCTGTTCATGGATCTATAGTGGACATTTGAGTGCAATTGGATGACTATACTATGATGAACCATTCTCTTTGTAATGTTATAAGTGGCTAGAACAATGTTGTATATATTTTGGTTAACCATCTTCTTGACCTCAGATGTATTTGAACATTAAATATTTTGTAAGCAATGATTTTTCTTCCATTGCATAAATTTAATTTGCCCTCATATATGTTCTGTTATTAGACTCTTTTACTCTTTAGGTAATAAGATGTCACAAGTTGTATCAGAGTAAGATTCTTTGATATCTCGTACACTGAGGTCTAGGGTTTAGGTTTAGAAAACTAAAAATTTCTTGAAATTAGAAATAATCTCTCCCCCTTAATAAACACCTTTGTTTCTAAACCTTTATCTCCCTTTTGTAGAAAGACCCAATGCCTAAGATGTTTTAACTTGATCAGAGTTCACTGAATTGTTTTAAATAATTCAAGGTTTGACCGGTGTTGTGGCCCATAACTTTGCCCATAATACCAGCAAGCAATCTCCTATGAACGAGCATCCTCCTAATGATTGTATTATCTCCCACAATATCTTGGAGTTTAGAAAACTGAACCCTCCTTATTTCGATGGTGGACCAAACCCCATGGTCGCTAAAGCATGGATCATGTAAATGGAAAAGATTTTCTCCATTCTCAAGCTCATAGAAGAGCAAAATGTTCCCCTTACTGCTTTTATGTTCACGAGAGAAGCAGAGAACTGGTGGCATCTCAAGAAAGACACCCTTCCCACACAAACTACATGGGACAAATTTATCAATGCCTTTCTCAATAGCTTATTTCCGGTTTACATTCGGGAGAAAAAAGAAGAAGAATTTTAGGACTTGCACTAAGAAAGTATGACAATGAGCCAATATGCTTCCATATTCATCCAGTTATCTAGATTTTCCCCAAAAATCATTGCCACAGAGAACAAGAAAGCTTAAAAGTTTTTCGAGGGTTTGAGAGTCAACATCTTCGATCGAGTGGCCATGATGAGGCCAAACATCTATGTTAAAGCCCTCAAGCATGCCCAGTTAGCTGAAGAACTTCTAGCTGCCTGGTATCGGCATCTCTATAATGTCCGAATCCAACACCAGCAGAAGAGGAAGTAGAACGACTAGTGCGAGTTGACATGAGACCCAAAACAGCCCCTATTGCAGTTGTTGGGCCACCTCCACCTCTTGGTAACCCTTCTTAGTCTACTCAAGCATGCCAACATTGTGGTAGAGACCATGGTAACCAGCCATGCTACAAACTGAACAACGTTTCTTATAATTGCACAAGTATCTAACATTTCGTGAAGGACTGTCCTCAGAAACCTAGGGACGCTGCTAGAACCAATGCTAGAGGAAGAATCTTCCAACTTGACGAGTCTGATGCCATGGTGACGTTGGCTATCATTCAAGGTACACTTTTCATTTATAATTTTATTGCTCGTGCTTTGACTGATAATAGTGCTATGCACTCTTTTATGCCCTATAAATTTGCTACGAATTTAATAGCTGAGTCTGTACCCTTAGAACAAACCATAATTGTAGAAACACCATCTAGGGGACTTCTAGAAGCTCGTGTAGTATATAAAACTTATTTGGTGAAGGTTTTAAGTAGAGAATTAACCGTAGATCTTATACTCCTTGATTTTCTTGGCTTTGACATCATTTTGGGCATGGACTTTCTAGAGACCTATCGTGCCTTAATCGACTATGGTGATAAAACTGTAATCCTCTGTCCCCTTAAAACAAAACAATCGTAGAGCCAAGGCAAATAGGAAATTCTATTTCGTTTAAACCAATATTTATATAAATAAAATTGAAAATTTTAAACTAATCATGATTAATATTTTATATGAAATGAATGATAAAGATTTTAAAAAGATAAAATTACTCATTTCTCTAACATTTTTTATGTACAAGAATATGGACCCTAAAAACTCAATGTAGTCAATCCCTATTGTCTGTGACTTCCTGAATATTTTTTCCAAAGAGCTTCCAAGTATGCCACCCAAGTGGGATATAACACCCCACCAATCACTATGCTAAAATTATTTGAAAACTCTATTTATTCGGGCCTTTGGCCGCTTTGCACTTAATTAATTTATGTTGTTTAATATTTATCGTGATTCATAATTTTAATTAATTTTCATTTATTTAATTTTCAATTAAATTTTATTTTAAATAATTTCATTTTATTTTATTTTAAATGATTTTAATCTTAAATTAAAAATAAAAATTTAGAAAAAAATCAAAAAATGGCAAAACGGGAAAAAATTCCCGTGGGAAAAATCCCGTATGAAGGCTAATTACCCACGCAGGAAAAATTCACACTTCCATTCTTCAAAGGTTTAAAGAGAAAGAGAGAGACAGAGAGAAAAAGATAGTAGTATAGTGAGTGAAGAAGAGAAATAAAGGAGAACGGTGAGGGAGACAACATCAAAGTTTCAGTGAGAAATCTAGTATTTCTTTTGACGTCTTAAGGAGTATTTTTAGATAAACTAATTTAATATGATTGTGATTTTGTTTGTTTTGTATGCCACTATATTCAGATGAGTCGAATTGTTCTTGTTTTGAAGCATGCTATGTCAATTGCAGACACTTGATGAATTTGCATATAATAAATATAATATGTAATCGGTAAAAGCAAAAACTATAAAAGAAAAAATTGGAATGAAGCCTTTATGGTCCAAAATATACCTATATTGATATTCATATTGCATCAAGTGTCTCATTAGCCTTTTTATCTCTGAGGAGTATCTATTCCCCTTATCCTTCGGGGTATTTCTTTCTCCTTCCCCTAGTGGATGACAGCGTACTCTTTAACGAGAGTGGTGTCGTATTATCTGTAGAAGTCACCGATAGCTAAGTAATGTCATGATTATAGATATCTATTAGGGCCACTATGGCTGGTACGACTCTGGTCATAGATCGTACCATTGTTTGGCCAGCCGAAAATAGGCCTGAGTAAATTGTCATATTTGTATCTGATCTACTCATTTCATTTGGGTAGTTGAAAATATGTATCTTCCCTCAAAGATGGAAGTTGTAACAACTTCACAAAGCATGACACGAAAATCTAAGAATTTCATGATTTATTTGATTTTCTTTATTATCTGGCATGATGTATGTTTGATTGTCTGTATTAACGTATCATTTTCTTAACAAATAAATGATTTTTCATAATGTAAGATAGGTAAGAGAGGAAGTTAAATGGTAGGATGAAATAATAAACTTTTAAAATCTTACGATGTTAATTTAATATTATTTTCTTTATTGAGTATATGGAACTCACTCTTTCCATGTCCACCCTCGTATGAGGAAAAAAGCAAAGAACTGCAGGCTGACCTACCCTTAGAAGTCTATGAGGATCTCGTGGATCTACAAGTTTAAGTGTATAATTGTTCCTCCACTCTGATGAGTCTAATAGCATAGTGAAAGAAGTAGTCCTTATATTTGTTTTGTATTTTGCAGCCACTTCTAGCCTCAATATATATATGTATTGGAACTCATATATATTTGTAAGGGATTTGTAATGATTTTGTTCCGCTGCATAAATTTTATCATGCACTCTTTATCATAAATCTGTATTTGACACCCATTTGCCTTAATTATCACTTGGGATGTCACAGATAGTATCAGAATAGACTTTTCGTGGAATAAATCCCTTGCATTGAGGTCTAGGGTAGATAAACCTTTTAGAGTACATAGGGAAGAAATATCTCCTCTGTTCAAAGATTAAACCTCTAACTCGTGTCTTTCTTTCTTTTGTAGGAATGACGCAAGGAAGACCATCCGTAGAGCATATTGAATGATCTGAAGCCCCAAATCATCCGACCAGGGCTGAATTTGTAAAACTTTTTTGAGCCATTCAAGGATTAACTGCAGCTGTAAGACAGAACAAAGCCAACCCTTGTCCACCCCCTGCCCCTAAATTCCAAAACACAAATCGATCTATCTTCCACAATATAGCAGAGTTTAGGAAACTTAATCCCCTACACTTTAAAAGTGGCCCTAATCCTTTAGTAGCTGAAGCTTGGATCCTACAAATAGAGAAGCTCTTCTCTTTACTAGAGCTGATCGAAGAACAAAAAGTGCCTCTTATGGCTTTCATGTTAAACGGTGAAGCCTAACACTGGTGGCGACTTAAGAAAGAAGTCCTGCCTACCCTTACTCCCTAGGAAGTTTTCATGGACGTTTTCTTTGATAACTTCTTCTCTGCTTATGTTCAGAAAAAGAAAGAGGAGAAATTCCACGACTTCTACCAAGAAAGCCTGTCTGTAGCCCAATATACAGCCCGTTTTGTTCAACTGTCTAGGTTTCCTCCTTTAATGGTCACCCCCGAAAACTGAAAAGTTAAAAAGTTTCTCAAAGGCCTTCATGTCGAGATTTATGATCGGATCGCGATGCTGAGACCCAGCTCGTATACGGAGGTGCTTGAACATGTCTAGTTGGTCAAAGATCTTATCTCGGCCGAGCACCAATGTTTTTCCCGAGTTCATGCCCAACAATAACCCCAACACCTTAGAAAACAATTGCTTGACCCAATAAGCAACCCTCCAGACAAATGAACCAGAATTGCCCTTCCTCCTGCCTTGCCCCCACCTACAGCTCCACCTGCTGGAGCTAACCAACCTTGTTAACATTGTGGTCGCTTACATGGTGACCTGCCCTGTCAGCATATTAATAACGCCTGATACCAGTGTGGAAGCACCCAAAACCTTATAAAAGACTGCCTTTAGCGACCAAAGGATGCAGCCCGACCCATAGTATAAGGTCGAATGTACCACTTAGATGAATCTGATAGTATAAGGTTGACCCATAGTATAAGGTCAAAGCCCACGTATCGCACTAGTCACAATGAGTTAACAGAGCTGGAACGTCAACTTTATGATCTTATCACCCGAAAATTCATTTGCCCTAGCCATTCCCCTTGGGGCACTCTGGTATTGTTCGTTAAGAAGAAGGATGAAACCCTCTGACTTTGCATAGACTGTAGGGAACTTAACTAAGTGACTGTTAAAAATAAGTACCCATTAACCTGGATTGACGATCTCTTCAATCAACTGCAAGGAGCCACAGTCATCTCTAAGATCAATCTCAGGACCGAGTATCAACAGTTGAGAGTTAAAAGAAGAAAATATTCCAAAAATTTCCTTCTTGTGCAGATACGGTTTGCATGAGTTTAGGGTGATGTCGTTCGGACTGACCAATGCCCCAATAGCCTTCATGGACTTAATGAACTGAGTTTTTCAGCATGCACTAGATCGATACATCATCGTTTTTATTGATGACATTCTGATGTATTTCAAAAGCCGTGAGGAACACATTGTGCATTTGGCTGAAGTGTTAGAGACTCTTCGCCAAAACTAACTGTATGTGAAACTAAATAAGTGTTCTTTTTGGTTGGATCGAGTATCTTTTCTCAGTCATATAATCTCAAGTGAAGGAGTTTCTATAGACCCGTCCAAGGTGGAATCAGTGATCAACTAGAGTCCGCCCACTAATGTCGCAGAGGTGCATAGTTTCCTTAGTTTAGCAGGCTACTACGGATGATTCATTGACGGATTCGCCAAGATTACTGCTCCTATGACTCGACTCACTAGAAAAGGAGTACCCTTCATTTAGAATTATGAGTGCAGTGAAAGCTTCATGGAACTAAAGCACCATCTCACCTCTACTCCTGTGTTAATCCTCCTAAACAATGTTGGGAGATTCTAAGCTTGCTGCGATGTATCTCATATTGGTTTGGGGTGTGTCTTGATGCAGCATGGCAGAGTAGTCGCCTTTGGATCCCAATAGCTTAAAGTTCATGAGCAGAACTACCTACCCACGACTTGAACTTGACAGCCATTATCTTCGCCCTAAAGATATGGCAGCATTACCTGTATGGTCAGACTTTTGAAATCAACACTGACCATAAGAGTCTCAAGTACATATTTTCTCAACGGGAGTTAAACATGAGGCAAAAATGTTGGATGGATCTTCTGAAGGATTACAATTTCTAGATCGTCTATCACCTTGGGAGAGGGAAAGTAGCCGCCGATGTGCTAAGTCAAAAGGAGCCTGATGTGCTAGCTCAAACCATAGCCTCTAGTTGGAAGATGATGGACACTGTACAATCACTCCACCTTAGCTATTACAGTAAGGGCACCTATCTCGCCCAGATCCGAGCCATACCAGATATCTTTATAAAAATCTAGGAAGCACAGGCCACAGACCTGGAATTCATCAAGAATCTGGGTAAGTTCACTTCTTACGAATTTCCTAATTTCAGGATCTCTGATGATGGACTGTTTAGATTCTGGAACTAAATTTGGGTCCCCATTGCTATATGTACAAATTTACTCAAGACTGGCCATGCTTCCAAGTTATCCATTCATTCTAAGAGTACTAAAATTTACCGGGACTTAAAATAACAATATTGGTGGCCAGGAATGAAGAAGGATATAGTTGACTACGTCTCATGATGTCTCACTTGTCAATGGATAAAGGTAGAACATCAGAGACCTAGTGGTTTGCTACAGGGTCTTTCAATTTTTGAATAGAAATAGAAGCATATAACTATGGATTTTGTCACCGGATTGCCCAGGACCTGTTTTGGTCGAAATTCCATTTGGGTCATTGTGGATAAGTAGACCAAGACTTTCTATTCCCTGCCTATTCGAACCATGAACTCCACTAGTAAGTTAGTCTACCTATATGTTGGTGAGATTGTTTGACTTCATAGAGTTCCCTCATCCATTATGTCCCTCGATTCACTTCTCACTTTTGGGACAGCTTTTAAGAAGCTTTGGGGCCTAGGTTGTACTTCAACACCGCTTATCATCCCAAACAGATGGTGAGTCAGAGTGTACGATCCAAAAACTGGAAGACACATTGCATGCTTGCATTCTCGATTTTGGTAATAATTGTTATGAGTATCTTCCTCTTTGTGAATTTGCTTATAATAATAGTTATCATTCCAACATCGGTATGGCCCCGTATGAAGCTTTGTATGGAATGCCTTGTCGTTCCCCTACTTACTGGAGTGAAGTTGGGTACCAGCACCACTTAGGACCAAACTTCATTCAGGAGACCATTGAGAAGGTTGCAATCATTTGCAAGAATTTGAAAACTGCACAAAGTCGCCAAAAGAGCTACGCCGATAATCGTAGGCAACCCTTAGAGTTTGCCATGAGAGATCTAGTTTTCCTAAAAGTCTACCCCAACAAAGGCAAGATGCGATTTGGAAAGAGAGGAAAGTTGAGCCCTTGATATGTGGGACCTTTTTCGATCATCGAACGCATTGGACCCGTTGCATACCGTCTCACTCTATCCCGAGAGTTCACGGGTTTGCATGATGTCTTTCATGTCTCAATGCTCAAGAGGTATCACCCTGATCCTTCTCATTTAATTCCTCGCGATGAGGTGCAGGTACAAGCCGACATGACCTACGAGTAGGTTCCCGTGAAAATTCTCGGGTAGACTGATAAGGTCTTACATAACAAGACGATTCCCATGTTGAAGGTATGATGGCAACATCATACCCTAGAAGAAGCGACGTGGGAGTTTGAGGACGAAATGAGGAAAAAGTATCCAGACTTATTCGAGACAAATTTGGGGATCAAATTTTTTAAGGTGAGAGGGATGTAACACCCCTCCCATCACTGTGCTAAAATGATTTGAAAACTATATTTATTTGGCCCTTTGGCCACTTTGCACGTAATTAATTTATGTTGTTTAACATTTATCATGATTCGTGATTTTAGTTGATTTCTATTTATTTAATTTTTAGTTAAATTTTAATTTAATTTAATTTATTTTATTTTATTTTATTTTAAATGATTTTAATTTAACTAAATTAAATTGAAAATGAAAATTTAGAAAAAAAATCGAAAAACGGCGAAAAGGAAAAAAAGTCCTATAAGAAAAATCCTGGGAGAAGGCTACTTGCCTGTGCAGGAAATCACACTTCCATTCTTCTATTTTTCAAAGATTTAGAAAGAGAAAGAGAGAGAGAGATAGTAGTCTAGTGAGAGAAGAAGAGATAGAAAGGAGAATGGTGAGGGAGAAAACATTAAGATTTCGGTAAAGAATCTAGTATTTCTTTCAACATCTTAAGGAGTATTTTTAGATAAGCTAATTTAATATGATTGTGATTTTTTCTGTTTTGTATGCCCCTGAGTTCATATGAGTCGAATTGTTCTTGTTTTGAAGTATGCTATGTGAATTGCAGACATTTAATGAATTTGCATATAATAAATATAATATGTAATCAGTAAAAGTAAAAAGTATAAAAGAAAAGAAAAAGAGAAAAGTGGAATGAAACTTGTATGGTCTGAAGTGTATCTGTATTGACATGCATATTACATCAAGTGTCTCGTTAGGTTTTTTTATCTATGAGCGGTATCTATTCTCCTTGCCCTTCGGAGTATCTGTTTCTCCCTCCCCTATCTGGTTTGGAAAGACGTAAGAGGACCGCTCCTAGTAGATGAGGTCATAGCCTCTAACGAGAGTGGTGTCGCATTATATGTAGCGATCACTCGTGGCTAAGTAATATCATGACTATAGCTATCTGTTAGAGCCACTATGGTTAGTACAATCGTGGTCATAGATCGTACCATGGTTTGGCGAGGCAAAAATGGGCCTAAGCAAATTGTCGCATCTATATCTATTCCGATCATTCCACTTGGGTAGTTGGAAATCTGTTTCTGCCCTCAGAGATGGAAGTTGTAACGACTTCACAAAGCATGACACGAAAATCTGAGCATTTCATGATTTATCTGATTTTCTCTATTATTAGGCATGATGAATGTTTGATTGTCTGTATTAACGTATCGTTTTCTTAACAAATAAATGATTTTCCATAATGTGAGATAGGTAAGCGAGGAAATTAAATGGTTAGATGAAATAATTAACTTTTAAAATCTTACGATGTAATTTAATATTATTTTTCTTACTGAGCATATAAAACTCACTCTTTCCATGCTCACCCCTAGATGAGGAAGAATGTGAGGAACCGCAGGCTAACCTACCATTAGAAGTCTACGAGGATCCCGTAGATTCATAAGTCTGAGTACATGATCGTTCCTGCACTCTAATGAGTCCTGTAGCATAATGAAAGAAGTGGCACTTATGTTTTGTATTTTGTAGCCACTTCTGACCTTAGTATATGTATGTATTGGAACTCATATATATTTGTAAGGGATTTGTAAGGATTTTATTCCACTGCATAAATTTTATCATGCACTCATTATTCTGAATCTGTATCTGACATCCATTTGCCTTAACTAGCACTTGAAATGTCACATTGGAGATTGAGTTCTTTGTCGACCTAGTTCCAGGAACACAACCCATTTCCAAGGCCACTTACTGGATGGGTCAAGCAAAACTTCAAGAGTTAAGTCATCAGATTGTAGCACTAAGAGAAAAAGAGGTTTATTAGATCAAGTCATTCTTTATGGGGTGCTCTAGTCTTATTTGCTAAGAAAAAAGATGGAACTCTCAGGTTGTGTATTGATTATAGGAAGCTCAACTAGGTGACAATAAAAAACAAGTATCTTTTAGCCCATATTGTCAACCTGTTTGACTAGTTACAGGGTGCATCAGTCTTCTCCAAGATTGATCTTAAGTTGAGCTATTACCAGTTAAGGGTTAGAGCCAAAGACATTCCTAAAATAGAATTCTATTGTAGGTATGGCCATTTTGAATTCGGGGTCATGCTCTTCGAGTTGACTAATGCTCCTATGGTGCTCATGAACCTCAAGAATTGGATTTTTAAGCATGCATTGGATCAATACATCATTTTTTTTATCGATGACATCCTAGTGTATTTCAAGGACCACTAAGAGCATGTCGTCCACCTAACTCAGGTTCTGAGAACTCTTAAACGGCATAGTTATGCCAAATTCAATAAGTGCTTATTTTGATTAGACTAGATCTCTTTCCTTGGTCAGGTTGTTTCTGGTGATGATGTTTCTATGGATCCCACTGAAAGTCAAGGCAGTGATTATTAATTAGAGTCAACTAACCAAAGTGTGACATCCAATATGCTAATTAAGGCATAAGGGTGCCAAATATAGAAACAGATTATGAGTGCATAATAGATAATTATATGCAGTGGAGCAAATTATTACAAATCCCTTGCTAAAATATATGAGTTCTTATTACACATATATAACTGAGGCTAGAAATGGCAACAAAATATAAAATATCAAGATACAAAAAGGGCCACTTCTTTCACTATGTGAATAGATTCATCAGAGTGCAGGACAAGTCATGCACTTAAGGTTTATGGATCTGCGGGATCCTCATAGACTTCAAGGGGGAGGTCAGCTATCGATTCCTCATTATCTTCCTCATTTGGGGGGGCATAAAAAGGGGTGAGTTCCATATACTCCGTAAGGAAAACGGTATTTAAATAACATCATAAGATTTTAAAAGTGAACAATTATGTCATCAACACTTACCATCAGGGGTCACGTCAGGATCCTTTCTTAATTTATAAAAATATTATATCCATCATGTCATAGTCATAACAATCAATTCAATCATGTTGATAATAGATAAAATCAAATAAATCATGATATGCTTAGATTTTCCTATCATGCTTCGCGAAGTTGTTCTGACTTCCATCTATCGAGGGTAGATACGGATTTTCGACTACCCATGTAGAAGACCATATCAGATATAATAGCAATTTGCCAACGACACATTTTTGGCTTGCTAAACCATGGTACGATTTATGACCACGACCGTGCCAACCATAGTGGTCCTATTAGATAGACTATATCCACGACAATACTTCACCAAAGGTGACCCCTAACAGATAATTCGTGTCACCACTCTCATCAAAGAGTATGCTGCCGTCCACTTGGAGTGATCCTCTTACAGACCAGATGGGCGAGAGGAGAAACAGAAACTCCTTAGAGATAAAAAAAACCTAACGAAATACTTGATGCATTATGCATGTCAATACAGATACATATTTTTCATACCATTTCATACTTAATATCTTTTTCTCATTTCAGTGATTGATCACAAAAACTATATCGTTTAGATTACATGCAAGTCATCAAGTGCATATATGATCATATAACATGCTTTATTAAGACATTTAACATAATCATATAAATTATAATTTCAAGCTTCATAATTTTAACTCTAGAAATTCTCCTTAAGATGTTTAAAAGTAAATACTAAATTCCTTACCTAAACCTCGAAATTTTCCTACACCTTTCTTCTTCTTTTCCTCTCCTTCTCTCTCTAGATCACTTTTTCTCTCTCTAGATCACTTTTTCTCTCTCTAAGCTCTTGGAGGATAAAAGAATGAAATGGAAGTGATAAGGAAAATGGGAATGGAGGGGTATCTATTTTTTAGATTTGTGCCAAGTGACAAAATTTGGTGAGGAGAGAGAAAGTTAATGGAAAAGGAGTGATATGACGTTTGACAGATCTAACTGACATATGAATGACGCGATGTGATAGCGACATAAAAAATAAAGGCATACCTCCCAAATGATGGTGGCACACCACCCAAGATGAAGGCAGCACACTGCCCAACTGGTAGCACATCGCTCAAGGCGGTGCCCGGCGCCAAGGGCGCGGCGCGCATTGCCTGAGGCAGCAGCATACCTCCTAAGTTGATCATGCGCTACAGGCCTAGCATTTAGGCGCAACGACCTATCCTACCGCACGCAGGGCTAGCCTACGGGCTCGCACAGGGCACACGATGTCGTGTCAATTTGTACGCGGACTGTGCCTATCTGTGTGAGATGGGATGTGCTCGGACTGTGCCTGTCTACGTGTTATGGGATGCACACAGATTGTGCTTGTCTGTGCATGATGGGATGCACGCACAGACCAACCTCACACCCCACGTAGACAAAACGTGTGCATAGTGCGCACGTCCTATGCTGGTCGTGTGCGGGCGTACGATGCTCGTGCGGGCAGGTCTTTTCCGATGAGAATTTTTCTACAAGATTTCGCCCATTTTTTTCGTCTTTTCTTTCGAAAATTTATTTTAAAAAAATAACAAAAATATTGACAAAATAATAGAAATATAAATTTTCAGAATAAATTTAAATAAATTAAGTATACAAATTTAATTTACGAAATGAATATTAAAAACTACGATATAATTTAAAGAGTTCAAGTGGCCTTAGGGCCTAAATTAATAGGGGTTCTTAATTACAAATTAAGTGCGAAGGTTTACAGGGTGTTACACAAAGTCAGTGAGGTTCCTAGCTTTTTGGTCTTTGCAGGATATTATCGTTGTTTCATCGAATATTTTTCCAGCATTGTCGCCCCTTTAACTCGCCTTACTAAAAAGAATGGTCTTCTATTGGGACCTAATTATAAAGAAACTTTTGTCAAATTTAAGCATCGACTTACCACTGCTTCGATGTTGATTCTTCCTGACAATACAAGTCAATTTCAGGTGTAATGTGATGTTTCTTATGTTGGTTTGGGATGTGCGCTCATACAACATGGCTGGGTAATCGTCTATGGTTCTAGGAAGCTGAAGCTGCAAGAGTGGAACAACCACACTCACGACCTTGAGCTTGCCGCGATAGTCTTTGCCCTTAAGATATGACATCACTACCTGTATGGTCAGACTCTGAGATCAATGTTGATCATAAGAGTTTTGAGCACTTATTTTTTCAGAGAGAATTGAACATGAGACAGAGACATTGGATGGACCTCCTGAGGACTACGACCACAAGATCTTATACCACCCAGATAGGGGTAATATAGTCACAGATGATGTGTCATCCCAAATGCTAAATATAGCATAAGGAAGCCAGATACAGAAACAAATTACGAGTGCATTAAAATAAATTAAATGCAGTGAAATAAATTTGAGTTCCAAATTTTACATCACTGAGGCTAAGAGTTTGGCTAAAATAATATACAAGCCTCTTTTACATATTGGACTCATTAGAGTGTGGAACAAAAACATACATTCGTATCATCTCAGCGATCCACAAAAGCTTCGATAGGCAAATCGACGAATGGGTCATCATTATCATCCTCATCTGGGGGAGGGGTATGGAAAAGGGTGAGTTTTAAAAACTCAATAAGAAAAATAGTATTTAAACAACATTACTAAGATTTTAAAGGTGCTTAAAATTTAAAGAAATATATCGTTAAATGCTTACTATCGAAGATTGTTGTATGTGAGCCCATCTTAATGATATAGAAAACATTTTTGTTTTGTTTAGGAGTCGTTAACATCAAGACATTCATATCAACCATGCATAGAATAGAGAAAATCAAATAAATATAAATCATGCTATGACTTCTTGTTTCATCTTTTACCTATTCTTAGCGCAAAGCTGTTCTGACTTATATCTACTGAGAGTAATAGGAATTTTTTACTACCACTGTGGAATGACAAAGTTCTTTTCATCTCAACACATTTATGACTTGTTAAACCATAGCACATTTACAGCTTGCCAAACCACAGTACATTTACAGCTTATAAAACCATAGCACGCTCTATAACCACGGTCGTGCTAACTACAATGGTCTTAGATATAAACTATAGCCATGGTTGTACATTGCCATTGTGACATCCCAGGTGGCAGTTAAGGGAATTAGGTGTCAGATATATATTCAAAATAACGAGTGCATGATAATATCTATGCAGTGAAATCAAGACCTTAATAAATCTCTTACAAATACATATATATAGTTCCAAATACATACATCACTGATGCCAGAAGTGGCTACAAAATACAAAACATAATGACCACTTCTTGCACTATGCTACTAGAATTCATCAGAGTGTGAGAACAGACATGCACTCAGACTTGTGGATCCACAGGATCCTCATAGACTTCCAGGGGGGGTCTGCTTGTGATTCCTTATTTTCTTCCTCATTTGGGGAAGGGGGAAATGAAAAAAGTGAGTTCCATATGCTTAGTAAGAAAAACAGTACTAAATTAACATCATAAGATTTCAAAAGTTTATTATTTTATCTTACCGATTAGCTTTCTCATTTATCTAACTCATCATTAGGAAAAAAAACTATTTATTTGAATATCAAAATAATACGTTAGCACAGAAAAGCAAATATACATATATCATGCTAAATAATAAAAAAATAAAATAAATCATGAAATACTCAGTTTTTTCGTGTCATGCTTCGCGAAGTCGTTACAAACTTCTATCTATGAGGGCAAATACAGATGCAGATTTTTAGCTACCCAAGTGGAATGAACATATCAGATACAGATATGATAATTTGCTTAGGCCCACTTCCGACTGGCCAAACCATGATACGATCTATGACCACAGCCATACCAACCATAGTGGTCCTAACAGATAATCTATAGTCATGACATTACTTAGCCACGGGTGACCCCTACAGATAATGCGATACCAGTCTCGTTAGAGGGCAGACCGTCATCCACTAGGAGCAGTTCTCTTACGACTTTCCAGAACAGATAGGGAAGGAGGAAACAGATACCCCGAAGGGCAAAGAGAATTGATACCCCTCAGAAATAAAAAGCCTAACGAGATACTTGATGCAATATGCACGTCAATACAGATATACTTCAGACCATATAGGCTTCATTCTACTTTTCTCTTTTTCTTTTTCTTTTATTTTATTTTTTTATTATCACAGGCTACATATTATATTTATCACATACAAATTCACCAAGTGTTAGTAAATCACACAGCATGCTTGAAAATCAGATAATTCGGCTCATTTGAATATAGAGGCATGTAAAACATATAAAATAACTATCATATTAAATTTGATTATCTAAAAATACTCCTTAGGATGTTGAAAGTAATACTAGATTCCCTACCGAAACCTTGATGTTTTCTCCTTCATAATTTTCCTTTCTTTTTCTTCTTTTCTCACTATTTTACTCTATATATATATATATCTCTCTCTAAATCTTGGAAAAATATAAGAAATAGAAGTGTAGAGAGGAAGGGAAGGGGAAGGGCAATTTATAGAATTTTAAAACCGTTGAATTTGTGCCAAATGGCAGAATCTCGTGAAGAGAGTGGAGAAAAAGATTCTTGGCACGAAAAATAAGGGAGAAAAATTTCTCCACTAGTGGCACTGGCCAAGGCAGCGGGGGGGCTTTGTCCAAGGTAGCAGAGCCGGCTGATGCACTGTAGGCTAGCCTACAGCCACATAAGCCTACTGCTATGCCCGCAAGGCCTTGGTGTATTGGGCGTCGTGCCCGTAGTCCTACTGTGCACAGGCCCCAAGCGCATAGGGCTTGTCTGCGTAAGCCCGCAGTGTGAACAGCGCGCAGGTTCTGACCCCGCACCTTGCCCACGGAAGGGACGTGCGCGCTGTGCACAGGTCCCTTGCGTGCATGCATGTAGAGTGGACATACTAGCGTGCGGATGGGGCGTGCGCACAACGGTCACTCTGCGTGCGCGCACAGTGCCCAGCACCCACACGGGCAAACCTATTTTCCCCGCTAGATTTTTCCTCACGAGCTAGTTTTCTCCTATTTTGCTTTTTTCTAATTTTTTTCTAATTTTTCCTTTTGAAATAAAACAAAATAATGTAAAATAAATTAAAATAAAAATAACAGTAAAATTAATAAAATAAAATAAAAATAGATTAAAATCATGGATCTCGAGAATGGCGTAAATTAATTTAAATTTAAGGTAACTAAAGACCCGAATATATAGGGTTTTTGTATCATTTTAGCACAGTAATGGGCGGGATGTTATATTCCTCACACCTAAAAAACTTTGGTCCCCAAATTTGTCTCAAATAAGTTTGGATAATTCTTCCATATTTCGTCTTCTAACTCCCACGTCGCTTCTTCTAGGGTTTGATGCTGTCATCGTACTTTCACCATAGGAATCGTCTTATTAGGTAAGACCTTATCAGTCCACCCGAGAATTTCTATAGGAACATCCTCATAAGAAATATCGTCATATGCATGTACCTCATCACAAGGTATAACATGAGAAGGATCAGGGTGCTACTTCTTGAGCATCGAGACATAAAAGACATAATGTAAACCTGTGAATTACCGAGATAGAGTCAGACAGTAAGCCAAGGGTCCAATGTGCTCGATGATAGGAAAAGGTCCCACATATCGAGGGCTCAACCTCTCTCTCTTTCCAAACTGCATCTTGCCTTTGTAGGGATGGACTTTTAGGAAGAGTTGATCTCTTACGAAAAACTTCAAGGGTCACCTATGATTATTGACATAGCTCTTTTGGTAGCTCTGGGAAGTTTCCAAATTCTTGCGGATGATTTTGACTTTCTCAATGGTTTCCTGAATGAGGTCTAGTCCTAAGTGGCGTTGGTTCCCGACTTCACTCTAGCAAGTAGGAGAACGACAAAGCCTTCCATACAAAGCATCATACGAGGCCAACTGGTGCTCGAATTATAACTGTTATTATAAGTGAATTCACAAAGAGGAAGATACTCATACCAGTTATCACTAAAGTTGAGAACGCAAGCATGTAACATGTCTTCCAATGTCTGGATTGTATGCTCAGACTTACCATTCGTCTGGGGATGATAAGTAGTGCTGAAGTACAACCCAGACCCCAAGGCTTCTTGGAAGTTGTCCTAAAAATTAAAGGTGAACCGAGAGTCGCAGTCGAATACAATAGATAAGGGAACTCCATGAAGTCGAACAATCGCATCTGCATATAGGCGAACTAACTTACTGGCGGAGTTCGTGGTTCGAATAGATAGGAAATGGGCAATCTTAGTTAACCTATCTACAATGATATTTTGACCAGAACAGGTCCTAGACAATTTGGTGACAAAATCCATAGTCGCATACTCCCATTTTCATTCAGGAATTGAAAGACCCTGTAGCGATCCACCGGGTCTTTGATGTTCTAGCATTATCCGGTGAAAAGTAAGGCACCAGAAGACGTAATCGACTATATCCTTCTTTATTTCTAGCCACCAATATTGTCCCTTCAAGTCTCGGTACATCTCAGTACTCCCGGGATGTTGGAAGTATGGGCAGTCTTGAGTACATTTGTGCGTACTACATTGGGAATATAAATTTAGTTCCAAAATCTGAACAATCCATCCTCAATGATCATGAAATCAGGAGATTTTTCTGAAGTGAGCTTACCCAGGCTCTTGATAAGTTTCGGGTCCGTGGCCTGCGCTTCCTAGATTTTCATAAAAAGATCCGATAAGGCTCAGATCTGGGCGAGATAAGTGCCCTTCCATAATAGCCAAAGCGGAGAGATTGCATGGTGTTTATAATCTTTCAACTGGAGGCCATGGTTTGGGCTAGTACAGTAGGCTCTCGTCGACTTAGGGCATCGACAATTATATTCCCTCTCCCGGGGTGATAAATGATCTAATAATTATAATCCTTTAGAAGATCCATCCAACGTCTCTGTCTCATGTTTAACTCCTATTGTGAAAAGATATATTTGAAACTCTTATGGTCAGTGTAGATTTTGAAAGTCTGGCCATATAGGTAATACCACCATAACTTCAAGGTGAAGATAATGGCTGCAAACTCCAGGTCGTGGGTAGGGTAGTTCTACTCGTGGACTTTGAGTTGTTGGGATCCAAATGTGACTACTGTGCCATACTGCATCAAGACACACCCTAAATCAATATGAGATGCATTATAGTAAACTCGGAATCTTCCCTCATTGTCCGAGAGGAGCAACATAAGGACAGAGGTGAGACGGCATTTTAGCTCCATAAAACTTTCACTGTATGTATAATTCCAAACGAAGGGTGCACCCTTTTGGGTGAGTCAAGTCATGGGGGCAGCAATCCTAGCAAATCCATCAATGAATCATTAGTAGTAGCCTTCCAAGCCAAGGAAACTACATACCTCAGCCACATTGGTTGGTGGGCTCCAACTGGTCACTAATTCCACCTTAGATGGATTTACAAAAACTTCTTCACTTGAGATTATATGACCAGAAAAAGAAACTCGATCCAACCAAAAAGAACACTTGTTTAGTTTTGCATACAGTTGGTTTTGGCGGAGGGTCTCCAACACTTCAGCCAAATGTACAATATATTCCCCGTGGCTTTTGGAATACACCAAAATGTCATCAATAAAGATGATGACGTATCGATCCAGTGCATGCTGGAAAACTCGATTTATTAGGTCCATGAAAGCTACTGGGAATTGGTCAATCTGAATGGCATCACCCTAAACTTGTACAATCCGAATCTACACCGAAAGGCAATTTTTGGAATATCTTCTTCCTTTACTCTTAACTGGTGGTACCTAATTCTAAGATCGATCTTAGAGAAGACCATGGCTCCTTGCGGTTAATCGAAGAGATTGTCGATCAAGGGTAAGGGGTACTTGCTTTCGAAAGTCACTCGGTTGAGTTCCCTATAGTCTACGCAGAGTCGGAGGGTACCATCCTTTTTCTTTACGAATAACAGTAGACCACTCCAAGAAGAATGGCTAGGGTGAATGAATTTCCTTGTGATAACATCATAAAGTTGATGTTTCAGTTCGGTTAGTTCTGTGTGATTCATGAGATACGCAGGCTTTGAGATTGGTTGGGTTCCGGGCAATAATTTAATCAGGAACTCTACCTCACGTGAGGGAGGTAGACTAGGGAGTTCAATAGGAAAGACGTCAGAAAAATTGCAAACAACGATTATCGAACACACAACAGGATCAGCGTCCATATTCTTGTTTAATTGTTAGGAAAATGATAACAACTTTTATTTTGGGGATCGTAAAGTTATAATTTTATTTTTACAGTCTATTATAGCTCTATACTTTTCCAACCAATCCATTCCTAATATTACATGAAATCCTACAAAATATAATAGTATTAAGTTTACACATACTTCTATTTCTGAAGTCTTTATCTTACAGTCCTTATACACGCAATGAGCCTCTAGTGGTCCTTTATAGGGAGTTTTGAGTACTAGCATTTTTTCTAAAGCTTCTAGTTTCAATTCTAAGTTACCAGCAAGTGCATAGAAGATAAAAGAGTGAGTTGTACCAGTATCGATTAAAGCCCTAGTAGGAGTATTATGAATAGAAAGCATACCTTGAATGAGAACAAGAGTAGGAAGGACTTCAGTTTCATCTAAATGATACACTTGACCTTGTGCTATGGGTCTGTTACATCCTTCGGCCGCTGAGGGCAGTATTTTATAAGGTGCTAGGTGCTTCCACACTGATAGCATACATGATTGATACGCCAACAAGGCAGGTCACCATGCGAGCGACCACAATGTTGACAAGTGGGTTACTTCGGGCAGGTGGTGCTGTAGGTGGGGGCAAGGCAGGAGAAAGGACAATTATGGTTTGTTTGTCTAAGAGGTTACTTAATTAGTTAGGCAATCTCTTTCTAAGCTGTTGGGCCTATTGATGGGCTTGAACTCGAGCAAAGTGTTGGTGCTTAGCCGAGATAAGATCTTCAGCCAACTGGGCATGTTCAAGTACCTCTACATACAAGCTGGGTCTTAGCATCGCGACCAAGTCATAAATGTCGGCATGAAGACCCTTGAGAAACTTTCTAGCCTTCTGACTTTCGAGGGTGACCATCAAAGGAGCAAAACTAGTCAACTAAACAAATTGGGCTGTATATTGAGCTACATACAAGCTTCTTTGGCAGAGGTCCTAGAATTCCTCCTCTTTATTTTCTTGAACATAAGCAGGGAAGAAATTATCTAAGAAAGCATCCATGAAAACTTTCCAGGTAGTAGGGGTAGACATGACTTTTTTCTTAAGTCGCCACCAATGTTCGACTTCACTATTTAACATAAAGGCTATAAGAGGGACCTTTTGTTCTTTGGTTAGGTCTAGTACAGAGAAGAGCTTTTCTATTTGTAGTATTCAGGCTTCAGTTACTAAAGGATTAGGGCAACCTTTAAAGTGTTTGGGGTTAATTCTAAACTTTACTATATTATGGGAAATAGACTGACCTGGGTTTCGGAATTCAGGTGCAAGGGATAAATAAGGGTTGGCCTAGTTTTGTCCTACGGCTATAGTTAATCCTTGAACAGCTCAAAAATTTTCTGAAAATTTAGCCGTGGTCGAATGATCAGTGGCTTCAGGTCGTTCAATATGCTCTACCAATGGTCTTCTTCACATCATTTCTATAAAAGAAAGGAAGATGCGAGTTGGAAGTTTAATCTTTGAAAAGAGGACATTTATCTTTCCTAGGTCTCTAAATGGTTTATCTATCCTAGACCTTTGTGTAAGGGATTTGTTCCATGATATTCTGCTCTGATACCACCTGTGACATCCCAGGTGTAAGTTAAGGCACTTAGGTGTCATATACAGATTCAAAATAATGAGTGCATGATAATATTTATGCAGCAAAATCAAGACCTTAACAAATCTCTTACAGATACATATATATAGTTCCAAATACATATATCACTGAGGCCAGAAGTGGCTACAAAATACAAAACATAATGGTCACTTCTTTCACTATGCTATTGGAATTCATCAGGGTGCGGGAACAGACATGCACTCAGACTTGTGGACCCACGGGATCCTCATAGACTTCTAAGGGGAGGGTCTGCCTGTGGTTCCTTATTTTCTTCCTCATCTGGGGGGGGGGATGGAAAGAGTGAGTTCCATATACTCAGTAAGGAAAACAGTATTAAATTAACATCATAAGATTTTAAAAGTTCATTATTTTATTTTACCAATTAGCTTCCTCGTTTACCTAACTCATCATTAGGGAAAAAATCATTTATTTGAATATCAAATAAGTACGTTAGCAAAGAAAATCAAATATACATATATCATGAAATGCTCAGATTTTTTATGTCATACTTTGCGAAGTCATTACAAACTTTTATCTCTGAGGACAGATACACATACAGATTTTCAACTGCCCAAGTGGAATGACCAGATCAGATACAGATTCGACAATTTGTTTAGGCCCACTTCCGGTTGGCCAAATCATGGTACGATATATGACCACAGTCGTACCAACTATAGTGGTCCTAACAGATAATCTATAGTCATGACATTACTTAGCCACGAGTGACCAATACAGTTAATGTGATACCACTCTCGTTAGAGGGCAGGCCGTCATCCACTAGGAGCGGTCCTCTTACATCTTTCCAGACCAGATAGGAGAGGAGGAAACATATACCCCAAAGGGCAAGGGGAACAGATACCCCTCAGAGATAAAAAGCCTAACGAGATACTTGATGCAATATGCACGTTAATACAGATACACTTTAGACCATACAGGTTTCATTCAACTTTTTTCTTTTTCTTTTTCTTTTATTTTATTTTTTTATTATCATGGGCTACATATTACATTTATCACATACAAATTCACCAAGTGTTAGTAAATCACACAACATGCTTGAAAATCAAACAATTCGACTCATTTGAATACAAAGACATACAAAACAAACAAAATAACTATCATATTGAATTTTCTTATCTAAAAATACTTCTTAGGACATCAAAAGTAATACTAGATTTCCTACTGAAACTTGAATGTTTTCTCCTTCACAATTTTCCTTTCTTTTTCTTCTTCTCTCACTATTTTACTATCTCTCTCTCTTCTCTCTAAATCTTTAAAAAATGAAAGAAATGGAAGTGTGGAGAGCAAGGGAAAGGGAAGAGCAATTTATAGAATTTTAGAACCGTTGGATTCACACCAAGTGGTAAAATTTGGTGAAGAGAGAAGAAGAAAAGATTATTGGCACAAAAAATGAGGGAGGAAATTTTCCTTCACCGGTAATAGTGGCTCGCCGCCCAAGGCAGTAATAGAGCTCTACCTGAGGTGGTAGAGCCTGGTCGACGCACTGCACGCTCGCCTGCAGGCCCCTACGCACAGGGCCTGTCCGCGCAAGCCTGGAGCGCGAACTACGCACGCACAGTGTGCAGCAGCAGTCCATTCGTGAAGTGATGCACGGACAACCCGCCTGTGCGCGACAAGAAGTGTGTGTAGCTCCTGACCCTGCGTCGTGTGCTTGGACGAGACGTGCTCACTGTTCGCATGTCCCGTGAGTACATGCGTGTGGAGGGGATGTGCTGGCGTGCGGATGGGTCGTGCACGCTATGCCCAACACCCACGCGGGCAAACCTAGTTTTCCCACGAGTCGATTTTCTCCCGTTTCTCCTTTTTTCGATTTTTTTCTTATTTGTCCTTTTAAAATAAATTAAAATAATGTAAAATGCATAAGAATAAAAATAATAGTAAAATTAATAAAATAAATATAAACAAAAATAAAAATAGATTTAAATCATGGATCTCGAGAATGACATAAATTAATTTAAATTTATGGAGGTCAAGGACTCAAATAAATAGAGTTTTCAAATCATTTTAGCACAGTGATGAACAAAGTGTAACAGCCATAGTGGCTCTACGAATCATATTGCATAATCACTCTCATCAAATGGTACACCATTATCCACAAGGAGCGGTCCTCTCATGTCTTTTTAGACATAATGGGAGAGAAATAGAACCCCTCAGAGATAGTAGCGTAAAGGATTATATCATTGTAAATGCCATGCATAAATATTATGGTAATAGGCCTATATGTCCATTTTCATAAAATATTCATGCATCTTAATGAAAAAATTATGATATATCATACTAATATTCCATCATTGCCATATAATTTAATAATTTAATTTTCAAACTTAAAAATTTAACAAAACATGCAATTACTATTTCACATCAATCATGCAATATTTCAAATTAATTTTTCTAGAAATGCTCCTTTGAATGTTCGAGAAAATACCAAGATTTCCCTTATCGAAAGTTTGAAATGTTCCTATGTTCTTCTTTTTTCCTTTCCTTCTTTTTCTAGCTCTCTCTCTCTCGAAAACTCTGAAGGAAGTAAAATGAAGAGGAAGTGTGAAGAAATGGTGGGGATTTTTCCCGCGGTTCCTATGGGAATTTTTTCTTCCATTTGTTTTTTCTGTTTTTCCTAAAAATCAAAACTTAGTTATAAAATCACATAAATAAAATAATTTTAAATAAATCCTGAAAATATGCAAAATTAAAACATCAAATTAAGTAGTTAATGGCCTTAGGGCCTGAATAAATAGGAGTTATACACAACCACATTTAAGCATGAAGGTGTCGGGGTATTACATATGCCCTTAATAGGAAGAACTCAGCCTTATTGGCACAGATGATGGTTTTTGGTTGGAGGATGATTGAGATAATTCAGGACCTCCAATTGAATCATTATGGTGAGGGCGTGTACCTTGCTCAAATTCAGATCCAGCCCACTCTCTTCATGAGAATTTGGGAAACCCAGCTTATGGATCTCGAGATTTTAAAGAAATTGAACGAGTTTAGGTCACAGGAAGCTTGTGACTTCAGGATAACTAACGATGGAATCTTCCAATTCTAAGATTGGGTATGGGTGCTTAATGACCCCAAACTTAAGTTGGACATTCTAAAGGAAGCCCATGCATCCAAGTTATTTATCCACCTAGGAAGCACAAAGATGTATCAGAATTTGAGGTGCCAGTTTTTTTGGCCAAGTATGAAGAAGGATATAATTGACTTTGTCTCTCGATGTCTCACTTAGCAACGGTCAAGGTAGAACATCAAAGACCCAATGGTCTTCTGCAGTGTCTCCCCATCCCAAAGTGAAAATGAGAGCATGTGACTATGGACTTTGTCACAAGATTAACTAGGACTAGTTCATTTTGCAATGCTATTTGGGTTATTGTCAACAAACTGACCGAATTAGCTCATTTTTTTGTAGTCAAGATTATTAATTTAACCAGCAAGTTGGCTCATTTGTAGCTCGAAGAGATTGTTAGTTCCATGGTGTTCTAGCTTTCATGGTGTCTGGCAGGGATCCTCGTTTTACTTCTCATTTAGGGAAAGCTTCCAAGAAGCTTTTGGCTCTAGCCTTTACTTCAGCACTGCGTACCATCCACAATTTGATGGCTAATATAAAAGAACCATTCATATGCTAGAGACATGTTATGAGTCTATGTACTGGATTTTGGCAGTAATTGGGATCAACATCTACCCGTAGTAGAATTTGCTTACGACAACAGCTATCACTCTAGTATTGGTACGGCTTCATATGAAGTCGTCTATGATAGGCCATATGGATCACCTACTTATTGAAATAAAGTTGGGAACAAATATTTTTAAGGAATGGATCTCATCCAGGAAATCAAGCACAAGGTTTCCACTATCCACAAGAGTCTCATCATCGCTTAGAGTCGACAAAAGAGGTATATAAACAACTGGAGGATAGACTTGGAATTTCCTGTAGGTGATCATGTTCTCCTCAAGGTCTTTCTGTATAAGAGAAAATGCAGTTTGGAAAGAGAAGGAAACTAAGTGATTGGTGACGAATCCACCAAAAATAAATAAGCATTCAACAAATAATACAAAATTACAATAGTGGTAAATAGGGTCGAATTCTTAGGGAGATAAGAACTACTTTTCCTTTATGACCAATTGATAAAAATAAAGATAGGTTTTTTCTTCTTTCCTTTAAACTAAAGGCATCAAAAAGGAAATAATCTTATTAAAATAAATCCTAGCTTAAGAAAATAAAGAAGCTTGAATGCAATTTAGAATTAATTAGATATGCGAGTATTCCGAGTCAAAGAAGTAGATACACTCTAATTATGTGATTGATCATTGATTCAATAATACGATTTTGATAAAAAGAGAACAGTAAACCAGGTATAGTTGTCGGAAATATTTTAACAACCAATCATTCCTTAATTTTTAAACCAACCAGGAAACATTCATTAGTTGATCCTTATTCATAGATAATCCTAGAAACGTTCCTAGAATTTAATCTATTAATAGCATTAAGAATCAGAAGAACACAGTTATAGACGTCAAATTCAGTCGCATGATCTACTCATATAGATTGTTTGTTTTCCTTTGTCAGAGACTAAATTGCCACTAGCTGCAGAAATATTTTAAACAATTACATATTTAAAAGATTTCAACTGGCAGTATGCTGCTATGTCATTCACCTAATGGGCTCTATTCAAATGGTTAAACAACAACAATTATCATATATGCAAAAAAGTAAACAAATACTGACATTCAACTAAAAGCAAAAATAAAAGTGTTTAGATCTTATAATTACAAATTGGAGTTCGCTAGTTCTATAACTAAGAAAAATGAAAGCGTCTAGCCACTCATGATGAATTAAGAACCAAGGTTTCCTTTTGATTAAGTAGATAGAGGAAGGAGAATAGTGTAGAAGAGTTTTCGATGTTGCAATACACGGTGTGAGGAAGAAGATGATCCTTGTTTTTTGTTGGCGGGTTCTTTTTATAGCCAAAAGATTGGGGTTTCCTTTTGGGATTCTTCCCAATGATTTCGACACTTAGTTTGCTTTCCAAAATCATTTTCCCCTTGATTTATTTATTGTCAATCCTTGTTGTGATGGGATTTACTCTTTTGAATCTCAAGAGCACACCTTTTTTTTTCAAATCAGCCGCAGCACGTGTCCTAAGCCTTGGCCAAGGCTTAGTCAAGTGTGAATTGGACCTAGCTTTTACTTCCTTCATGTTTTATGCCCAAGGGTAAGTTATACTTCCTCATTTTGTTGAGACATAAGCCTTGGCTAAGGCTTACTTGAGTGTGTTCACAAGTTGTAATTCTATTAATGCCTTAGCCTCACCTAAGGCACAAGCAAAAGGGAACTCGGGTTTGCTGTTGCTGGTCATAAGCCTTGGGTAAAGCTTATTCTTGGTTTGATAGCTTCACCACGAATTCAGCCCCTCTTCATGTTGTTTTGCCTGATTTTGCTCCCATCTCCTGTCCTGTATCAAAATGAATGGAATAACTCAAATAAAGAGCAATTATTCTAATTAAGTACATGAAAATGGACAATGAAGATGATATCTTTGCGCACTATATAACTCCCTCACACCTATCCTATGCTTGCCCTCAAGCACTTCATAATGCAAATTATAAATTCCCTACCCTTCACATGAGATAAGGCTTACCTTATTTTCATTTTTATTTTAATATAAATTCTATTCCTAGAATTATTTAATTAATTATCTTGTATTTAGATGGGATAAAATGAATATTTTATTATGTAATTATCCTAGAATTATATAAAATTTTTTTTAGGATATAATCTTATTAATTTCTTCAAGAGAGTGTAATAATCTAGAATTATCCTGGAGAAGGTTATAAATAGGTCTTTGCCCATAGGTTGTAGACACACTAATTACAATCAATCTGAGAGAAATTCTTGAAAGCTTAGGCTTTTCTTCAATTAGTTTTTTGTTAATTTTAACTTCTTCAGGTTCTTTGAGGAGAATGAGTCTTTAGAAGTCTTGTTGAGCCAAGGAGTAGGGATCAACTTATTGATAAGTCCGTAGTGTTTTTTCTTTCCTTATTTTATTTTTTCTAGTATTTGTTTTTGTATTCCTTTTATGATTGTAAGTTCAATTAGAGGGAAGGATTTTCCTAGCAGTTAAGTTTCAGTATTGCATAACGTTGAGTTAGTTATAGTAGTTGATTCGATCCTCCCCATACCATTCCACATCATCTGGTAGCTCATGCTCTTAAAATCTAAATCTATCTTTGTTGCTTTTAGGATTTTTGTTAATTAACAATTCAAATTGATTTTTGATTTGTTAATTTGTATTGCATCCTGCTTGAATTCATATTTATCCGTTCAATTTAAGTGGTTCGTGTTTATTATTCAAAAAATTATATATATTAAAATACCAAAAATATCCCAATTGCACCCCATAAGGCAATTGGTATGTTGTTTGCATTTTGCATAACAAAAGCAGAATAGTTGCTAGTAATGCGGAACCCAAGGATTAAAGATTATATCTAGAATCTCACATATACATTTAGCATAGATAACTTAGAACCCTAAACAACTCCTCCCTACTCAACCCATAACTAATATGTAATTGAAAACTTGGGTGATTGGAATGAAAGAAGCAAGAATGAATAAACACCACAAGATAACTTAATAAGTTAATTTAATTCTTGATGCAACAAGAAGAATAAGAATTCTCACTTGATAAAATTTTACCATAGGCAATGAAATTCATTCAATAATCGAAGTGTGTTATATTACATTGAAAATGAGATATTTATAGGCTAAAACAAGTAAATTCTATTAAAAGATCATAATTAGATGACATAGAAAAACATGAACATAATTTAAATGACTTAGGAAATTATGGTATTAATGACCTAGGAAAATATTGTATTAAATGACGTAGGAAACATGAACATAATTTAATTATCTAGGAAATGACCAAAATGATCCTAGACATTCATTCTAAATTCTTCCCACACATTTGGAGGAAATTAATGATTTCTTTGGCTTCTTTTATTCTTCAAATAGTCCACATATATTAAGTTCTTATTGTATCCATCTTTGTACAAAGTCTTAAAATGTATGTTTTAGCTTCTTGGCTTGAAAGCTTGTGATTGGATCAGCTGCTATTATAATCGCTTCTTCATGCTTCTCTTTAATGCCTTTTGAACCCATGTCTGCATCATTCCTTCCTTCTTTAAAAGGATTTGTCCTCGAATCTGCATTTATATCAAATGGGAAAAGATCAGAAATGTTAAAAGTAGCGGACTCATAATACTCATCAAGGAGATCAATCCGATAAGCATTATTATCGATTTTCTCCGACACTTAAAATGGTCCATCGCCTTTCAGATCCAGTTTTGACTTCCTTTGTTTTGGAAACCTTTCTATAACACCACAAAACCTCTACACCTAATTATTGTATAAAATTTTTATATATTCGGGCCCTAAGGCCATTAACTCTTTGAATTATGCTTTTAAATTTTCTTATGAAATTGGGTTTAAAATTAAATTTTTTTGCATACTTATTATTATTATTTATTTTCACTAATTTTTAAATTTCAGGAAAAATGAAGAAGGAAAACGAAGGAGAAATCCAGCAAGAAGGCCGCATGAAATTTTTCCCAATTCGCATGGGCCTCGTGCGGCGTGTGCCCATGCACACGTGCGTGGTTAGCCAGACATGCACCAAAGCACACATCCTATGACATCCCAAATACTAATTAAAGCATAAGGGTGCCAGATACATAAACAAATACGGGTACATTTAAGATAATTAGATGCAGTAGAATAAAATATTACAATCTCCTATAAAATAATGATAGAGCTCTAAGTCTTATAATACTAAGGCAATTTAAAATTAAATACATGCCCCTACAAAAGTTGAACTCATCAAAGTGCAGAATAAAACATGCACTCGTAATGGTTTATAGATCCACAGGATCCTCAATAGCTTCAATAGGTAGGTCAATGATCGGTTGCTCACTATTATCCTCATTTGGGGGGGAGGGTCATGGAAAGGGGAGAGTTCCACATACTCAGTAAGAAAATTAGTGTTTAAACAACATCACTAAGATTTTAAAGGTAATTAAACTTAAAAAGGAGTACCCTACTTACTTACCATCAAACATCGTGTTGGAGGTCCATTTTAATAATTGTAAAAACATGTTACTTTATTTTAAAAGAAATGTCAATATCAAGTCAATCATGTCAAATCATGTAATAATCAAATCAAATTATATCAACCGTATCCATCATGTCATTCATGTCAATCATGCCGTAATTAAATAGAGAACATCAAACAAGTGAAGTCATGTTTTTGTCTTATTTTAATTTTATTCTTTGTGCGAAGTCGTTTTGACTTCCATCTATTGAGGGCAATATTGATTCTCGACTACCCATGTGGAATAACCAATTCATTTCATATCATATCAGCAATTTATAGCTTCCTAAATCACAACACATTTACAGTTTACTAAACCATGATACGGTTTACTAAACTATAGTCATGCCCATATGTCGCCAAAGGTGACCCCTACAATTATATCGCATCACCACTCTTATGAAAGGCTACGCCATCATCCACAGAGAATGGTCATCTCAAGTCTATTCAGACCATATGAGGAGAGAAATCCTATGAGGAGAGAGGGAGGAAAAAAGTGACTTAACACGACAGGACGACTAACAAACACGACTGATGGATGGTCGACGCAACGTGATGGCAGTACAAAAAATAAAAGCACGTTAAACGAGGGAAGGGCACACTCCCTAAATGATAGTGGCACGCTGACTGAATGGCGACACATGCCCCCCTAGGGGCAACATACACTGCTCAAGCCTGCCACACGCACTAGCCAAGGGTTTACGCGCCTTGCACCCCACACAGATGGGACGTCCGCGCAGGCACCCATTTCCCATTTACTGCATATAGTTGTGCATTTGTGTGCTGCTACAGGCCAGCACAGACGGAAAAATTTTCCTAGGGCCCCTTTTTGGAGGACTCTTTCGCCATTTTCTTTTTCCGTTTTTTCTTGAAATTTTCAAAATTAATAAATAATAAAAACAAATACATAAATAGGTAAAATAAATGCATAAAAATAAATTTATTCATAAAATATAAAATTAAAATCTTAAACCCAATTTCATTCGAAAACCACGATAAAATTTAAAGAGTTAATGACCTTAGGGCCTGATTAAATAGAGATTTTATACAACGATTAAGCACAAAAGTTTTCGAGGTATTACATTCCCCCTGCCTTTAAAAAATTTGGTCCTCTAAATTTGTTACAAATAGATGAGGAAACTTCTCTCACATTTCTTTCTCCAGTTCCTACGTTGCCTCTTCTGGTGTGTGATGTTGCCTCTGCACCTTTACCATCAATATCCTTTTTTTACACAAAACTTTATCATCCAACCAAAGATTTAAACGGAAAACTCTTCGTAAATCATGTCTGCTTAAACCTGTATTTCTTGGTGAGGAATAATGTGAGAAGGGTCAAGATGGTAACTTTTAAGCATAGAGACATGAAAAACATTATGCAGACCCACAAACTCTGGAGGTAGAGTGAGGCAGTACGCCACGAGTTTGATACATTCTACGGTCATAAAAGGTCCCACATATTGAGGGCTCAGTTTTCCCTTCTTACCAAATCGCATTTTACCCTTATAAGGGAAGATTTTGATGAAGACATGGTTGCCTATGGCAAACTCCAGTGGTCTCCTACAGTTATCAGTGTATCTCTTTTATTAACTCTGAGCGTTGATGAGGTTCTTGCGAATAATGGTGACTTCTCAATGGTCTCTTGAATATAGTCTGGTCCCAAATGATGCTAGTTTCTGACTTTGTCCCAGTAGGTGGGGGAACGATAGGGCCTACCACACAGGACTTCACACAGAGCTATGTCGATGCTAGAATGATAACTATTATTATAAGCAAATTCATACAAAGGAAGATACTCATACTAATTGTCACCAACGTCGAGAATACAAGCGTGCAACATATCCTCAAGTGCTTGAATTGTACGCTTAGACTGACCATCGATTTGAGGTTAATAGGTATTACTGAAGTACAATCCCAAACCAAGAGCTTCCTGAAAATTGCCCCTGAAATAGAAGGTGAATCGGGGGTCTCTGTCCAAAATAATAAAAGAGAGAATGTCGTGGAGTCGAACAATCCCTTGATGTAGAGACGGGCTAACTTACTAGTGGAGTCTATTGTTCTGATAGGTAGGAAATGGACAATCTTGATCAACCTGTTAGCAATGACCCATATTGCATTGCGATCGGAACAGATTCTGGGCAAATCGGTGACAAAATCCATAGTCATATACTCTCATTTTCATTATGGAATAGGGAGGCCTTGCAATAAATCATTAGGTCTTTGATGCTCGACCTTAATTTGTTGGCAAGTAAGACATTGGGAGACATAATCAACAATGTCTTCCTTCTTTCTAGGCCACCAATATTGGTGCCTCAAGTCTTGGTACATCTTGGTACTTTCAAGGTAAATAGATAACTTGGAGGTATGGGCATCCTTAAGAACATCTATCCTGACCATGGTAAGGACCGAAATACGATCCTGGAATCGATACAAACCACCATCGGTGAGTCTAAAATCATAAAATTCATCAAAAGTAAACCAACTTAGATTTTGAGTTATATCTGGGTTGGTGGATTGAGCTTCCTAAATTTTTGTAAAAAGATCATTAAAGGCTCGAATATGAGGAAGGTAGGCACCATTGCCATAGTGATTAAGGCGAAGTGGACTTTTTTTTACTTAAGGCCTCAACAACCACATTACTTTTACTAGGATGGTAAAGGATCTTGCAGTCGTAATCTTTTAGGAGGTCCATCCAACGCCTCTGCCTCATATTCAGTTCTCTTTACGAAAATATGATTTTAAACTTTTATGGTTAGTATAAATTTCAAATGTCTGACCATACAGAGAGTGGTGTCATATCTTTAGGGAAAAAATAATGGCAGCCAACTCCAGGTCATGTGTGGGATAATTACACTCATGGGGCTTTAGCTATCTAGATCCATAAGTGATTATTCAACTATGTTGCATCAAAACACATCCTAAACCTACGTGAGATGCATCACAGAAAATCTAAAATTGCCTAATATTGTCAAGAAGGATCAACACTCGGGTAGAGGTGAGGCAAAACTTCATCTTAGCAAAACTTTCTTCACATTCATCATCCCATAGAAAAGTTACACCCTTCCTGGTGAGGCAGGATAAAGAGTTGCAATCTTGGAGAACTCATCGATGAACCGTCAGTAATAGCTAGCCAAACTTAAGAAACTACGTACCTCGACAACATTAATTGGTTGGCTCTAATTAATCACAGTTTCAACCTTAGATGGATCAATAGAAACTCTTTCGTCAGAAATCACATGACCAAGGAAAGAGACTATATCCAACCAAAAAAAAAAATTCGCTAAATTTTGTATACAAGTGATTCCGACGGAGGGTCTCCAACACTCAGGACAAATGGTTTGCATGTTCTTCTCGATTCTTTGAGTATATCAGGATGTCATCAATGAATATGATGACGTATTGATCTAATTCATGCCAGAAAACCCTATTCATAAGATCCATAAAAGCAGTAGGGGCATTTACCAATATAGAGGACATAACTTTGAACTCATACTGACTGTATCGGCATCAAAAGGTCATCTTAGGGATATCTTCTTCTTTCACTCTCAACTAATAGTACCCTGATCTGAGATCAATCTTCAAGAAAACTGTAGCACCTTGTAACTGATCGAAGAGATCATCAATATAGGGTAAACAATACTTACTTTTTACTGTCACTCAGTTGAGCTCTCTATATTTAATATATAGTCGGAGAGAACCGTCTTTCTTCTTTATAAACAACACTGGGGCACCCCAAGGTGAATGCTTAGGGTGAATGAATCTTTATACAAGAAGCTCGAAGAGCTGGTGCTCAAGTTGAGCAAGTTCAGTATAACTTATGTGATAAGCAGGCTTTAAGATTGGTTGAGTTCCTAGAAGTAGATCGATGGAAAATTCTATCTCTTGTAGGGGAGGTAAACCGGGCAATTCCTCCAAAAAGACATTTATAAAGTTACAAACCATAGGTATTGTAAATATTGCAGGATCAAAATCGATATTCCTATTTATTCAAGGGTTAGAAAATAACAGACAAAACTCATGCATAAATTTTTTTTTTTCATTTTTGGTGAACGAAGAGTTACAATTTTACTCTTATAATTAATAATTGCTCTATATTTCTCTAACCAATCCATACTTAAGATGATATCAAATCCTGAAGAATCTAAGAGTATAAGATATATTAACAATTCTACTCCTGAGGCTTTTATTTTATAGTTTTTATATGCACAGTGAGCTTTTAAAAGACCTCTAGAGGAAGTTTCTACTGCTAACACTTCATTCAAAGGTTTAGACTTAATATCTAATTTACAATCAAAAGAACAAGAAATAAAAAAGTGGATAACACCTGTATCAATTAAGGTTCAGCTAGTGGTATCATGGATAGAAAATATATCTTGAATGACAGTAGGAGTGGTAAAGGCACGAGACTCATCAAGATAGTAAACACGTCCTTGAGCTACCGGTCTTGCCACGTCCTTCAGTCGTTGGGGACAGTCTCTTATGAAGTGCTGAGTGCATTTGCACTTGTAGCAAGTGTTGTTTAAATGCCAACAAGTCTGATCACCATGAAAGCATCCACACTACTGACATGGTTGGGCAGGGTGTCTAGTAGGTGGGGGCAAGACAGTAGGAAGGGCAACTCGAGGTCTCTTATCAGGGTGGCTACTAATTGGGTCAAACAATCTTCTTATTGGTTGTTGGGGTTGGTGCTGTTGTTGTTGGGTACGAACTCGAGCTATGCATTGGTGTCGGGCTAAGATAAGGTTTTCGGCCAACTGGGTGTGTTCCAGTACCTCGACATAGGAGCTGGGTCTCAGCATTATAACCCGATCATAAATATCAGCACGAAGGTCCTTTAAGAGTTTTCTGGCCTTACGACTCTCAAGGGTGACCATTAGAGGGGCAAGCCTAGACAATTGGGTAAATCTGGCTGCATACTGGGTGACTGTCATGTTTCCTTAGCAAAGGTCCTAAAATTCTACCTCTTTCTTTTTCTGAACATAAACAAGGAAGAAGTTTTCGAAGAAAGCATCCATGAAAATCGCCCTAGTGGTAAAAGTGGGTAAAACATCTTTCTTAAGTCGCTACTAGTGCTCGTCTTCTACCATTAATATGAAGGCTACTATGAAAAATTTTTATTCTTCAGTCAAGTCTAAGATAGAGAAAAGTTTCTCTATTTATAAGATCCAAGCTTCTGCAGCTAAGGGATCGGGACCTCCTCCGAAGTGTGGTGGGTTTAGTCTCTTAAACTCGACTATGTTGTGGGAAATTGATCTATTGACTGAGTGATAGACGAGGGCACGAGGGTGCTGACAGTGGTTTGCTTGGTTTTAGCCTACTGCTGCGATTAGACCCTTAATAGCTTAGGAAAACTTGGTAAATTCGACCCTGATTGGTGGATCATGGGCCTCAACTCTCTCAATTCTTTTTGCCAAAAATCTCCCTTGAGTCATTTTTGTCCTATAAAAGAAAAGGAAGACACGAGTTGATGGACTAGTTTTCAAGAAGGAAAATATCTTAAGTATCTAGAGTGATTTTCTAAACTATAACCTCAGTTGTAAGGGATTATTCCGCATAACTGCTCTGATACCATTTATGATATCTCAAATACTAATTAAAGCATAAAGGTGCTAGATACAGAAACAGATACGAGTGCATTTAAGATAATTATATGCAGGGAATAAAATATTACAATCCCTTATAAAATAATGATAAAGTTCCAAATCTTAAATACAAGCCTCTATAAAAGTTTCACTCATCAGAGTGCGGAACAAAACATGCACTCATAATAGTTCATGGATCCATGGGATCCTCAAAAGCTTCAATAAGCAGGTCAACGATTGATTCCTCACTATCATCCTCATCTGGGGGTAGGAGCTTGAAAAGGTGTGAGTTCCACATACTTAGTAAAAAAATTAGTATTTAAAAAATATCACTAAGATTTTAAAGGTAATTAAACTTAAAAAAGGATACCTTACTTACCATCGAACATCGTGTCGAATGTCTATTTCAATAATTATGAAAAAGTTTACTTTATTTTAAAAGAAATCTCGATATTAAGTCAATCATATCAAATCATGTCATAATCAAATCAAATTATATCAATCGTATCCATCATGTCATTCATGTCAATCATGCCATAATTAAATATAGAACATCAAACAAATCATGTCATGTTTTTGTCTTATTTTTATTTTATTATTCGCGTAAAGTTATTCCAACTTCCATCTGCTGAGGGTAATATGGATTCCTGACTACCCATTTGGAATGACCAATTCATTTCATATCATATCAGTAATTTGCGGGTTGGTAAACTACAACACATTTACGGCTTTCCAAACCATGACACGATATATGACCACAGTCGTACCTACCATAGTGGTCCTACATGTAAACTATAGTCACGATCATACATCGCCAAATATGACCCCTACAATCATATCGTGTCACCACTCTCGTCAAATAGTACGTTGTCATCCATAAACAGTGGTCCTCTCACGTCTTTTCAGACCATATGGGGGAGAAACAGAACCCTTCATAAAAAAAACCTAATGAAACATGATATTTAAATACCATACATGCCAATATCGATAATTGTTTCCCATGTTTATAATACAATATCATGCTTCATCACTTTATAATGTAATCATATACACGCTTTATTTACTTATCTATACATATAATATAAACATATATTAACATACAACATATGCATAAATAATCATCACAATAACTAAGCATGCAACCAACCAGTTCATATCCATTTAATATTCTATTTAATTAATCTAGAAATACTCCTTAGAATGTAAAGATAAATACCAAATTCCTTATCGAAAGCTTAAAGTTTTTCCTACATTCTTCCTTCTTCTCAACCTTCTTCTTCTCTCTCTCTCTCTCTTTAGAATTTCTTTGGTGAATGGAAGAATGAAGTTGAAGTGGTGAAGAAATGATGGAAAGGTCCCTATTTATAAAAAACGGGGACAGTTAGATTTTTGCCAAGTGTCAAAATCTTATGAGGAGAGAGGGAAGGAAAAAGTGACCTGACATGATGCAATGACTAACAGACACAACTGATGGATGGTTGATGTGACAATGGTGACGTAATGACGATATGAAAAACAAAAACATGCCGAAGAGGGACGGGCATGCCCCACAAATGGCAGTAGCACACCGAGCAAATGATGGCGCACACCCCCCAAGGGGGCGCACATTACCTAAGCCTGCTGCGATGTGACATGCGCAGACTATAGGCCTCACACCCTGCGCAGATGTGACGTGCGAGCAGAGCTGCACACCTGTCAGCATGCCTCATGCCCTGCACTAATGGGAAGTGCGCGTAAGTGCATGTCCTGTGCTTACAGCAGATGTGGGCACGGCATGCGGTGCCTTCGCATATGGGAAAATTTTCTTATGACCCTTTCCGTGAAACCTTTTCGTCGGTCTCCTTCTCAATTTTTCTTGAAATTTTCAAAATTAATCAATAATAAAAACAAATACATAAATAGGTAAAATAAATGCATAAAAATAAATTTGTTCGTAAAATATAAAATTAAAATTTTAAACTCGATTTCATTCAAAAACCACCATAAAATTTAAAGAGTTAATTGCCTTAGGGCCCGAATAAATAGAGTTTTTACACAACAATTAAGTACAAAAGTTTTCCGGGTGCTACACGCCCCATCCGTGCATGGTGTGAAGTGCACAACCTGCACGCGCGTCACATTGCACACAAGCCCTCGGGCAATGCTCACAGCAGGCTTGGGTTGTGCGCACGGCCCTCGGGCAGCCCACGCCGCCATTTGGGGGCAAGCACCACTATTTGGCCATCGTGCCACTATCATTTGGGAGGCATGTGACGTCCCTCAGCCAGCGTGCCTTTGGTCTTCGTGTCATCGTTGTGTTGTTGTTGTTTTGTCAACTATCCATCAGTCACATCCTTTAGTCGTCGTGTCGCATCAGTCTACTTTTTTCTCCCTCTCTCCTTATGGATTTGCACCACTTGATAAAAATCTAACGGTTCTCTTTTCTATAAATAGGGACCCTTCCCACCACTCTTTCATCATTCATCTTCATTTTCCATTCACTAAAGCACTAGAGAGAGCGAGATCTAGAGAGAGAAAAAAGGAAAGAATAGGAGGATGAGGAGCATAGGAAAGACTTCAAGCTTTCGGTAAGAAAACTTGGTATTTATTTATACATTTTGAGTATTTTTAGATTAATAAATGGAATATTGCACGAATATGTGATGGTTTGTTACATGTTTAATTATTGCTATGGTTTAGTATATTTACACACATATTCCATGAGCATGCTTTGTATTGTACAAACAAGTAAATAAGTAAACAAAAAGAATATGATGGCATGATAAGAGATGATGCAAGAAGCATGATGTTATTTGACGAACATGTGGAATGAATATTAACGTTTGCAATGTATTGTGTTTAAATTAATATGATCCATTAGGTTTTTTATCTCTGAAGGGTTCTGTTTCTCCCCTATCTGGTCTGAAAAAATGTTATAGAACTGCTCCTTGTGGATGATGATGCACCCTCTGATGAGAGTGGTGATACGATATGATTGTAGGGGTCACCTTGGTGACATACGATCGTAACTATAGTTTTCATATAGGACCATTACGGTTGGCACGGCTGTGGTCATAGATCGTGTCATGGTTTGGCAAGCCACAAGTCTACTACGGTTTAGCAAGCTACAAATATGCTGAAAATAATGTGAAATGAAATGGTCATTCCACAGTGGTAGTCAGAAATTCATATTGCCCTTAGTAGATAAAGGTCAAAACAGCTTCACGCAAAGAATAAGTAAAAGACGAAAGAAAAGCATGATATGATATGATTTTTTTTATTTTCTCTATTTTATTCATGACATAATTATTCATTGATGTGATTGACTTGATGATTTTTTTTTAAATAAAATAAAATGTTTTCTTTATTATTGAAATGGACCCACATGCACAATCTTTGATAGTAAGTGAATAAGATATAATTTTTAAGTTTAATTGTTTTTAAAACTTTAGTAACATTGATTAAATACTATTTTTTTTACTGAATAAGTGAAACTCACTCCTTTCCATGCCCCCCCCTCCCCAAATGAAGACAATAGTGAGGAACCATTGATTGACTTTTCCATTGAAGCTTTTGAGGATCCCATAGATCCATGAACCGTTACGAATGCATATTTTATTCCACACTCTGATGAGTCCAACTTTTGAAAAAGATTGTATTTATTTTTATTTTGCCTTAATATTGTAAGATTTAGAACTCAATCATTATTTTATAAGGGATTGTAATTTATTTTATTCTATAATTATTTTAAATACACTCGTATCTATTTCTGTATCTAGAACCCTTATACTTTAATTAGTATTTGAGATGTCACACTTTCCTTGTGCATATGTACCCAAACCCAATCTGCAGGTTCAAGTATAACTTGTTTTTGCCTTTTATTAGCCCTTTGAGCATAAACTTGGTTCTTCTTTTGAATCTTCTCACGTCCCTTCTCATGGATAACTTTAACCATTTCAGCCCTCTTTTTATCATCTAAACTAAAAATTTCACTTAAAGGTAATGGCATTAAACCCATAATAGTTAATGAATTAAAACCATACACAATTTCAAAAGGTAAAAAACTTGTAGAAGAATGAATAGTATGAGTACAATTATATACAAATTCAATGAATAGCAAACAATCTTCCCAAGTTTTCAAATTCTTACTAATAACAGCATGTAACAAAGTTCCCAAACTTCTATTGACAACTTTAGTTGACCATCAGTTTGTGGATGACAAGTAGTAGAATACAAAAAGTTTAGTTCCTAACTTACTCCATAAAGTTTTCCAAAAATGACTCAAGAATTTAATATCACAATCAGAAACAATAGTCATAGGTACAACATGTAACCTTACTACTTCTCTAAAGAATAAATTAGCAATGTTTATTGTGTCATCGGTTTTGTGACATGTAACGAAATGTGCCATTTTACTAAACTTGTCAACTACAATAAATATGTTATCTTTACCTCTTCTAATTTTAGGCAAACCTAACACAAAATCCATAGAAATGTCAGTCCAAGATTGAGTAGGAACTAGCAATGGAGTGTATAAACCATGCAGTTTAGACTTAGATTTAATCTGTCTACATGCAATGCAAGATGAACAAAGTTTCTCAACATCCCTATGCATGTTTCGCTAACAAAAAATTCTCAATCAGAATGTCCAAAGTTTTATGCACACCAAAATGACCCATTAATCCCCCATTGTGAGACTCATGAACAAGTAATTCATGCAATGAACATGTAGACACACACAATTATTTTCCACAAAATAAAAATCTCTCATGTCTATAAAACTTATCAAATGCACCATGTTCACAAACAGCATAGATTTTGCAAAAATTAGAATCAATAGCATACATATCTTTGAGTTGCTTAAATCCTAACAACTTAGAACTAAATGTAGAAATTAAAGCATACCTTTTAGATAATGCATCTTCCAGCACATTGTCTTTACCTTGATTGTAATGAATCACATAGGAAAAAGTTTTGATGAACATTATCCACTTTGTTTGCCTTTTATTCAGCTTCTTTTGTCTCTTTAAATGCTTGAGGGGCATATGATCAGTATGAATCATAAATTCCTTTAGAAGTAAGTAATGCTACCACACTTGCACTGCACAATCTAAAGCATATAACTCTTTATCATAAGTAGAATAGTTTAATGGTTCTCCATTTAACTTTTTGCAAAAATATGCAATTGGATGTTTAGCCTGCATCAAAATAGCTCTAATACCTATTCCAGAAACATCAACTTCAATTTCAAAAATTTTAGAAAAATTAGGTAAACAAAGAATAGATGTACAGTACAATTTATCTTTCAAAGGTTTGAATGCATGCTCTTGCTCATCTCCCCATTTAAATCCAACCTACTTTTTAACTACTGCAGTTAAAAGAGCAGCAATAGTTGAGAAATCTTTCACAAATCTCTTATAAAAACTAGCTAACACGTGAAAACTCCTAACATCAGACACACTCCTAGGTTTTGGCCATTCTTGTATAGCTTTCCCTTTATCCCTATTAACCTCAACTCCCTTTGCACTAGCAATAAACCTCAAAACACAACTTGATCAAAGCAAAAAGTACACTTTTGTAAGTTAACAAACAATTATTCCTTTCTCAAAACTTCTAGAACAGATGTGTCATCCCAAGTGCTAATTAAGGCAAATAAGTGTCAGATATATATTCAAAATAACGAGTGCATGATAAAAACGTAAGAGGACCACTCCCAGTGGATAATGGCATACCCTCTGACGAGAGTGGTATCGTACTATCTATAGGGGTCACCCGTGGCTAAGTAATGTCATGACTAAAGATATATGTTAGGGCCACTATACCTGGTACGACCGTGGTCATAGATCGTACGATGATTTGGCCAGTCGAAAATGGGCTTAAGCAAATTGTCGTATATATATCTGATTTGGTCATTCCACTCAGGTAGTTGGAAATCTGTATTTGCCATCAGATATGGAAGTTGAAATGACTTCGCGAAGAATGACACAAAAATCTAAGCATTTCATGATTTATTTAATTTTCTCTATTTATCTGGCATGTTGTATGATTGGTTGTCTGTATTAAAGTATCGTTTTCTTAACAAATAAATAGTTTTCCATAATGTGAGATAGGTAAATGAGGAGGTTAAATGGTAAGATAAAATAATAAACTTTTGAAATCTTACGATGTTAATTTAATACTATTTTCCTTACTGAGCATATGAAACTCACTCTTTCCATGCCCCCTCTCCTAGATGAGGAAGAAAGTGACGAACCGCAGGCTGAGCTACCCTTGGAAGTTTATGAGGATCCCGTGGATTCACAAGTTTGAGTGCATGACTATTCCTGCATTCTGATGAGTCAAATAGCATAGTGAAAGAAATGACCCTTATGTTTTGTTTTGTATTTTGCAGCCACTTCTGGCCTTATTATATGTATGTATTGGAACTCATATATATTTTATAAGGGATTTGTAATGATTTTGTTCGGCAACATAAATTTTTTAGACCAGATAAAGGAGGGAGAAATAGATACCCCTCATAAATAAAAAGTCTAACGAGATACTTGATGCAATATGCATATCAATATAAATACACGTTAGACCATACAGGGTTCATTCTACTTTTCTTTTTTTCTTTTCTTTTATGCTTTTTACTATACCGATAACATATGTATTATATGCAAATTCATCAAGTTTCTACAATTCACATACATGCTTGAAAACAATAACAATTCGACTTATTTGAACACAGAGGCATACAAAAAAAGTAAAATAACAATTATATTAAATTTCTTTATCTAAAAATACTCTTTAAGACATTAAAAGAAATATTAGATTTCTTACCGAAACCTTGATGTTTTCTCCTTCACTGTTCTCCTTTCTTTCTCTTCTTCTCTCACTAGACTACTCTCTCTTTCTTTTTCTCTCTCTCTTTCTCTGTAAACCTTTAAAAAGTAGAAGAATGGAAGTGTGGAGAGGAAGAGAAAGGGGAGGGCAATTTATAGAGTTTTGGAACTGTTGGATTCGCACCACGTGGCAAAATCCAATGAAGAGAGAGGAGAAAAAGATGTTTGGCACAAAAAACGAGGAAAGAAGCCTCCTCCACCGGCGGCAACATTGCGTCGCCCAAGGCAATAGCAACGCACCTCCCGAGGTGGCAATGCCCCAGCCGGTGCGATGTAGGCTAGCCTACAGGTGCACAGGCCTCCTGCCGCATGCACAAGCCTCAAGTGCACAAGGCCTATCTGTGCAGGTCTACTATGCAAACAGCACGTGCATAATGTGCAGCACCTGTCCGCACGCGAAGTGATGCATTAAAGGCCTGCTTTCGCATGATAGGACGCGCGTCGTGCGCATGTCCCATGCATGCATGCGTTCGGAAGGGACATGCGTGTTGTGCGCAAGTCCCATGGCCACTGTGCTCGCATGCACGTGCGCGCAGTGCCCAGCACCCGCGCGGGCAACTAGACTCCTCGCAGGATTTTTCCCGCGGGTTTTTCTTCCCGATTCGTCGTTTTCTGATTTTTTTCTCAATTTTCATATTTAATTTAAATAGGTTAGAATAAAATTATTTCAAATAAAATAAAGTAAAACTAATTAAAATAAAATTAAATAAAAATTATATAAATAAACATCAACCAAAATTACAAATTATGATAAATATTAAGCATCGTAAATTAATTAAGTTTAACACGGCCAAATACCCAAATAAATAGAATTTCCAAATCATTCTAGCACAGTGATGAGCGGGGTGTTATAACAGTTCTAACATGCACAAGATAATCATCAAAAGACTTGTTATAAATCAGAATATCATCAAAATAAACCACAACAAATATTCCAAGAAATTCACGCATGACATAATTCATTAACCTCATGAATGTACTAGGTGCATTAGTTAAAGCAAATGGTATAACCATCCACTCATACATACCATATTTAATTTTAAATGCAGTCTTCCATTCATCACTTGGTTTCATGCGAATTTAGTGATATCCACTTTTCATATTAACCTTTGTAAAAATACATGCACCATGCAATTAATCTAACATATCATCTAATCTAGAAATAGGATGGCGATACTTTACAGTAATTTTATTGATTGCATGGCAGTCAACACACATCATTCATTATCCATCTTTCTTAAGAACTAGCAATATATAAACTTCATATAAACTCATGCTCTCCCTTACATACCCTTTTGCCAAGAATTCATCCACTTGCCTTTGGAGTTCTTTTGTTTTATCTAGATTACTCCTATATGTTGGTTTATTAGGAATTGCAAAACTAGGAATGAAATCAATTTGATGCTCAATACCCCTTAGAGGTGGTAATCTATTTGCCATATCATCAAGAAACACATCTTCAAACTCCTGCAATAAAGAAACAAACATACTAGGTAGATTTGGATTAAGGTTAGTTTTAGAGAAATAACCGTCTCTAAACGTAAGCACTATCAAAGGTCTCTTACTTGCATACGTACTCCTTAATTCCCTTTCCTTTGAATACAAACCTAGTGTGTTTTCACTCTTTTCTTCTCTTATCATACTTTTCTCTCTTATGCTTCCCTCTTTCTTTTTCTCACTAGTGCAATCACCCACCAATGGACTGTTATTTTTTTATTTTCTTTTCCAACCTCTTTTTCCTTTTTTTTTTAGTTCTCTCACTATCCCAATTCATTTTAGAAGCTTGTATCCTCTTTATTTGATCTTTATATAATTCTAAAGGAGATAATGGTGCAACTATGAAATCTTTGCCATTCAAAATAAGTGTGTACCTATTTGTGTACCCATCATGTATGGCTCTTCTAACAAACTACCAAGGTTGCCCTAACAACAAATGACTAGCTTGCATGGGTACTACATCACATAATAATTCATCAACATATCTCCTAATAGAAAATGAAATTATAACTTGTTTAACCACCTTAAATTCTCCACAATTATTCAACCATACTTATAGGGTCATGGGTGCTTTTCAAATTTTAAACCTAATTTCTCCACCAAAGTAGTACTAGCCACATTTACACAACTCCCTCCATCAATGATCACAACACAAAACCTTCCATCTTGTATAGAACATATTTTCTCTTTATTCTAAACTTTTCTCCTTAACTTACATATTAAGAGCTTGCCTAGTAACCAATGATTCTCCATAGGCAGCATACTCACATCATCATCACAATCTTCTAAAGGTGGCATATTATCACAATCAAAATCAGATTCAGACGTAACCATCCCTATTGTCCCTAATAAACACGACCTTCTTATTTGGACATTATGAAGCAATATGTCTCACTCCCAAACATCTGAAATATTTAATATTTCTATGTTTATTAGTAGATATTGGATCAGAAGCGCTTTTAATAGATGATGAGGTACCTTCATCTTTGCCTTTGTTGAAATTTGTACACTTTTGTTTGGAACTAAAGCTCTTCTCCTCTTTCTTAGGCCACTTTGAATTCCAATTATTATTAGAAGCAGAATATGTGCGACATCTCGAATGCTAATTTAGGGCATAAGGTTTCCAAATATATAAATAGATTACAAGTGCATAATAGATAAACGTATACAGCAGAACAAATATTTACAAATCTCTTACAAAATATATGAGTTCTCAATTACACATATAACTGAGGCTAGAAGTGGCGACAAAATACAAAAGAGGGCCACTTTTATCATTATGTGAATGGACTCATCAAAGTACGGGACAAGTCACGCACTCATAAAAGTTTATGGATCCATGGGATCCTCAAAGACTTCAAGGGGTAGGTCAGCGATCGATTCCTCACTATCTTGCTCATCTGGAAGAGGCACGAAAAGGGGTGAGTTTCATATACTTAGTAAGAAAAATAATATTTAAATAACATTATAAAATTTTTAAAGTAATTAAAAGTATTATCCTTACTTATCATCAAGAGTCATATCATGGTGGGTGTGACATCCCAAGTGCTAATTAAGGCAAATGGGTATCAGATACAGATTCAGAATAACGAGTTCATAATAAAATTTATGTAGTAGAACAAAATCATTACAAATCTCTTACAATTACATGAGTTCTAATACATACATATACTGAGGCCAGAAGTGACTGCAAAATACAAAACAAAATATAAGGACCAATTCTTTCACTATATTATTGGACTCATCAGAGTGCAAGAACAGTCATGCACTCAGACTTGTGGATCCACGGGATCCTCATAGACTTCTAAGGGTAGGTCAATTTGCGGTTCCTCACTTTCTTCCTCATTTAAGGGGGCATGGAAAGAATGAGTTTCATATACTCAGTAAGAAAAATAATATTAAATTAACATCGTAAAATTTTAAAGGTAGTTATTTTATCTTACCATTTAAATTCCTCGCTTACCTATCTCATATTATGAAAAACCATTTATTTGTTAAGAAAATGATATGTTAATATAGACAACCAAACATGCATCATGCCAGATAATAAAGAAAATAAAATCATGAAATGCTCATATTTTCGTGTCATGCTTCGCGAAGTCGTTACAACTTTCATCTCTGATGGCAGATACAGATTTCTAACTACCTAAGTGGAATAACTAGATCAAATACAAATATGGCAATTTACTAAGGCCCATCTTTAGCTGACCAAACTATGGTACGATCTATAGCCACGGTCGTACCAGCCATAGTGGTCCTAATAGATATTTATAGTCACGACATTACTTAACCACGAGTGACCTCTATAAATAGTGAGATACCACTCTCGCTAGAGGGTACGTTGTCATCCACTATGAGTGGTTCTCTTACGTCTTTCTAGACCAGATAGGGGAGGAAAAAACAGATACCCCGAAGGGTAAGGGGAATAGATACCCCTTAGAGATAAAAAGCCTAACGAGACACTCGATGCAATATGCATGTTAATTTAGATAAACTTCGGACCATACAGGCTTCATTCCACTTTTCTCTTTTTTTTTTCTTTTATACTTTTTACTTTTACCGATTATATATTATATTTAGTGCATACAAATTCATCAAGTGTCTACAATTCACATAGCATGCGTGAAAATAAGAACAATTCGACTCATCTGAACACACAGGCATACAAAACAGACAAAATCACAATCATATTAAATTAGTTGATCTAAAAATACTCCTTAAGACGTCGAAAGAAATATTAGATTCCTCACCGAAACCTCGATAGTTTCTCCTTCACCGTTCTCCTTTCTTTCTCTTCTTCTCTCACTAGACTATTATATCTCTCTCTCTAAACCTTTAAAAAATGGAAGAATGGAAGTGTGGACAGGATGGGAAGGGGGAGGACAATTTATAGAGTTTTAGAACCATCGGATTCGCATCAAGTGGAGAAATCTACTAAAGAGAGATGAGAAAAATATTCTTGGCATGAAAAATGAGGGAGGAGGCCCTCTTCCCTCATTTTTCGTGCCAAGGCCGCCCAAGGCAACGACGGCGCACTGCCCAAGGTGATAGTGCGCCGGCCGGCATGCTGCAAGCTAGCCTGTGCCTCGTAGGCCTACTGTGCTTGGATTGCGCCTCGTGCCCAGCACGGATTAGACGTGCGCATAGTGCACACGTCCAGTGCTAGTTGCATGCGCGCACACACGTGCAGTGCACGAAGCCCGCACAGGTGGGATTTTTTTCGTGGGCATTCTTGCGGGATTTTCTACCTTTTTCTCTATTTTTCTTGAAATTATTTTATTTAATTTCTAAAAATAAAATTGCCTACAAGATAATTAAAATAAATAATTTCAATAATCATTAAACTGAATAAATATGAAATACAATTTTCATATGAAAATATAAAATACGAAATATTAAAGAGTTTAAACAGTCATAAGGCCTGAATAGATAGGGGTTCACATTACAAATTAAGCATGAAGATTTTTGGGGTGTTACAATATGACCTTGTTGTCCCCTTACTTTTCAATTGTCTTTCTACTTTAATGACCATATTAACCATCTCCTCCAACTCAACATAATGATGTAACTCAACTATATCGATAATTTCTCTATTCAAGCCACTTAGAAATTGTGCCATGGTAACTTCTCTATCCCCCTCGATATTTACTCGAATCATGGTTATCTTCATTCCTTCGCAATGATCTTCAACTGATTTATACCCTTAAGTGAGCCTTTACAATTTCTGATGGAGCTTTCTATAGTAAAATGATGGAACAAACTTTTTTCTCATGATAGCTTTCATTTGAGTCTAGGTGGTGATGGGTTCCTCTCCATTACGTCTCCTAAAGATGAGTAATTGATCCCACCAAACTAAAGCATAATCAGTAAATTCAATGGCTGCCAACTTCACCTTCTTCTCCTTAAAGTAGTTATGACATTCAAATATCAACTCAACTTTTCGCTCCCATTCTAGATAAGTTTCAACATTTTTTCTACCTTGAAAAGAAGGAATCTTCATCTTCATAGAATTGACATTATTGTCCCTCCTTTCGGGTCTTCTTTATAATGCTGACTCTTCAATATCTTCATCTATTTCCCTTTCTATCTCGTCATCATTCAACATATTTCCTCTTCCCCTATTTTGCCTCCTTTAATTAGGACCACCTTGTCGACCTCGAAGGCTATCTATATCACCTTTCACGTTGTCTATGTCCCTATTATGCTTCTCAAACTGCCTTTACATTGCTTCTAACATAAAGGCTATGTCATTCATGGTTATTTCACGCTTCTATGGTCACCGACTGTGTAAAATTAACTTTTGAATTCTATGTTAACAATTCTATGTGCTAAATAACTTATTCATAATTTATTTTTTAGAAAGTAAAAAATAATTTTATTAAGATAATGATAAAAGTTTATCACCATGCACATGGTACAACATCATATTACATAAAAAAATTGGCTATACTTTATAATAATGTGATTAGTTATTTTAATGTAATGTCTCTAGTTTAAACCATGAATTAATATATCAATATATAAAAATCGGTTAGTTATTAACTTTAGAAACATGATCTAATTGCTAACATAAATTTTGAAATACTTTTTAACATCCTATTCAAAGTATAGTGTAATATAAAAACACAAGTTGATAACATTTTATGTAACGACCAAGAACAATAATTATCCTGGAGTCCAAAAATTGAAAAACATGTATACTTTTCATGAAAAATTTTAATGAAAATAATTTCCAAGAATAGACGGTGATGTTTGAGAATACTGAAAGCCAAATTTTTAGAAAATATTAATTTAATCCGACATTTTATATTGGAGGGATCCTTCTTATCAATTTTTTTATGTTTATTTTATTTATGCTAAAAAAAATTTACACAACATAATATATAGTGGGTGTAGACATGATCCTACTTAATTTGTATTATCATTAAAAAAACATAATTTGTATTATCTTTGTTTTTGGATACCTTATTAAATATAGAAGAAATAAAATTTAATGGAGACATTATTCTTATCAAATTTTTATGTTCCATAAGAAATAAATTGCAAGCTTGATCTTACATAAATTACCCTAAATGAATACATCATTTGTTTTATCCATGTTTTTTGTTTTTAAAACTTTTTTGAAACAATAAATTGTGAGATCCTATTCCCAGCTTCCTTAGAATAGTTGTCAACCAATCGATTCAAAACATGCAACTAAAAGATTTTATTCATATGCAACAGACTACATAAAAAAACATTTCTTAAATTTAAATTTCAAATATAAAATTCTATTACATAAGACAGTTGGGCCACACAAATTTAAATATATAAATTTATAATAGCTCCGACTAAATAATTTAAACCCAAAACTAGGAAACTCTTCTCACACCGTTACCTGCTGTTAACCCTATCAGGGTTCCCTAACCTGAAAAGACAATCTGGATTATGGTGAGTTCCTAGCAACTCAATAAGAAATGCAGGACTAGCAAACCACAATAATGTTTTAAAACTTTTTTCATGCATTTTAGTAAAGACTCTTTACAAAATGCAATGTGATTTTTTATGAAAGTCATTTTATTTAATAAACAATAACAATTATGACATCCCAGGTGCTAATTAAGGTAAATGGGTGTCAGATACAGATTCAGAATAACGAGTGCATAATAAAATTTATGCAGCGTAATCAAACCTTAACAAATTCCTTATAAATATATATAAGGTTCCACATACATGCATCATTGAGGCTAGAAGTAGCTACAAAATACAAAACAGAAAGATCACTTCTTTCACTATGCTACTAGAATTCATAGAGTGCGGGAACAGTCATGCACTCAGATTTGTGGATTCACAAGATCCTTAAAGACTTCCAAGGGTAGCTCTGCTAGCGATTCCTCATTTTCTTTATCATCTGGGAGAAATGAAAAAAGTGAGTTCCATATGCTCAGTAAGTAAAACAGTATTAAATTAACATCGTAATATTTTAAAAATTTATTATTTTATCTTACCATTTAGTTTCTTCGTTTACCTAACTCATCATTATGAAAACTATTTATTTGAATGCAAAAATGGTACGTTAGCATAGAAAATCAAATATATGTACATCATGCCAAATAATAGAGAAAATCAAATAAATCATGAAATGCATAGATTTTTTGTGTCATACTTCCCGAAGTAGTTACAAACTTCCATCTCTGAAGGCAGATACAGATTTTCAAGAACTCAAGTAGAATGATCAAATCAGATACAGATACGGAAATTTGCTCAAACCCACTTCCGACTTGCCAAACAATGGTACGATCTATGACCATGTCCGTACCAACTATAGTAACCCTAACAGATATCTATAGTCACGACATTACTTAGTCACGGGTGACCCCTACATATAGTGCAATACCACTCTTGTCAGACAGCACGTCGTTATCCACTAACAACAATTCTCTTACGTCTTTTCAGACCAGATAGGGGAGGAGGAAACAAATATCCCTCAGAGATAAAAAGTTTAACGACACACTTGATGCAATATGCATGTCAATACAAATACACTTCGGACCATACAGGCTTCATTCCACTTTTTTTTTCTTTTCTTTTTACTTTTACTATTATAAATTACATATTACATTTATTACATACAAATTCATCAACTGTCTATAATTCACATAGCATGCTTGAAAACCAGAACAATTTGACTCATTTGAACATAGAGGCATACAAAATAGACAAAATATCAATAAGATTAAATTTATTTATCTAAAAATACTTCTTAAGACGTCGAAAGTAATACTAGGTTCATTACTGAAACCTTAATGTTTTCTTCTCCACCTTTTTTCCTTTTTTTTTCTTCTTCTCTCACTAAGTTACTATCTCTCTCTCTCTTTCTAAACCTTTGAAAAATGGAAGAAATGGAAGTGTGGAGAGGATGGGAAGGGAAATGGCAATTTATAGAATTTCGGAACCGTTAGATTCGCGCCAAATAGCGAAATCCGATGAAGAGAGAATAAAAAGATTCTTGACACGAAAAATGAGGGAAGAAGACTTCCTCCACTGGTGGCGGTGCACTGCCCAAGGCAGCGACGGTGCACTACTCGAGGTGGCAGTGCCCTGCTAGTGCATTGCAGGCTAATCTGCAGGTGCACAGGCCTGCAGCTGCATGCACAGGGCCTCGGCGCACTGGGTGCCGCACACCCAGGCTTACTGCGCGCAGGCCCCAGGCGCACAAGGCCTGTCTGTGCAGGCCTGCAGTGCAGATGGCACGCGCACAGTGTGCGACGCCAGTCCGTGCGCGAAGTGACGCGTCGACAGCCCGACTGCACACGATGCACTCACAGGTCCTGACCCCGCGTCGTGCGCGCAGATGGGACGTGCGTGGTGGTGTGGAGATGGGACATGCGCGTTGTGTGCATGCCCCGTGCAGATGGGTCGTGCGCGCTGTGCGCAAACCTCGCAACCACTGTGCGTGCATGCACGCGTGCACAGTGCCTTGCACCCACGCGGGCAAACTGCTTTCTCGCATGATTTTTTTCCCACGAGCAGGTTTTCTCCTTTTTCACCGTTTTTCAAATTTTTTTCTAAATTTTCTTTTTAATTTAAAATAAGATAAAATAATTTAAAATACATAAAATCATTTAAAACAAAATAATTAAAAATTAAAAATAAATCGAAATTACAAATCACGAGAAATGTAAAATTGAGTAAATTAATTTAATTTAAGGCAGCCAAAAACCCAAATAAGTAGATTGTTCAAATCATTTTAGCACAGTGATAAACGGGGTGTTACAACAATCAATCAATCAATCCATCAATACATCAATTAATTCATATTCTACAATCCCTACTCTACAATCAATACTATATAAACCCCAATGTCATACATGTTCTCGTCTTTTAATCCCAAAAATCTCATGCAAACACACATACCATCAATCACATGCAAGCTCTACATACACACCCAGACTAACACTGACACAATGACTCTGACTCAAGACTGACTCTAACTCTTCTTCTTTATTAAGTCTTGTACATTCATTTATATCTTTAACTAAGTTCACGTTGCCAAATCCATATGCTTAACCATTCACACATATTTTTAAGGATATAATCCAGACATCGACCAAAGCCACGGGCAGGGACGTCAATCAAATAATAACGAATGCAATCATTCATTCTCTCCAGTTCCCATACATGAATCCAATGGGTCAGTTCTCCATTCTCGAAACATTGAACACCAGTTCTAACCTGAAACTCAAATACCAACACTCATACTCTAATCGAGTCCCAAAACAATCAATACAATATAATTAGACCCTCCAAAAAAATTAGGTGAATAAGATTTTACCAAACTACTTTGTGGGTTTATTATTAGACACTTGACTCGTCTTTTTTTTATACACAAGCCTTAAGCTATCCTATACCTAATTAGCCTAACTTTGATTTGTTTCCCCCCACTTTCCTTCTCTTGTTCTTTCCACCCTTGTCTTTCCTAGGATCACAACCTAACCTTTTTCCATTTTCCATTTTAATTCATGCATTCCATTACAATTCATTTTAACTTTAGCAATATAACCCTTTCAATTAAATCAATTAAACAATACAATTTCATATACATAAAATAAATAGAATTAACAAACATATCTTCTCAGTTAATCCTAAATTCTTATAGGTGACCTTAATCTATTTATTTTATTTTCATATTATTATATTTTTAACTTATCTATTTCTTATTCTAATTTCCTATTTTGGTTTCCTAGTTTTATCTGTCTATTTACCTAATTACATTCTTATTTTTTCTTATTTATTTCCTTAATTTTATTGATTTTTATTTACTTCTTATTTGTAGGATTATTTACCAAATTATTTACTTAATTAATTATCTACAAATTATTATTATAAATGATAAACTAATTCCTAATTTATTATTTATAATTTACATTATTTTATTCCCAAACCCCCCATATTATTACCTATTTATTTTCTAACTTCCTTTTAAAATGATCTAACCTATCTCTAATGCCTACACATAGCAATGGAAATTCAGTAATACAAAACATACAAGAAAACATCATTTTATTTTATCTAAAATCTCACAAACACACACACACATACCTACGTTCGTTCAAAATCACATTGTTTTCTATTTTCATTCGAATTACACCTTTTAGATGTATATAAAAAACTCATTAAAAGTGATCAAGTGAGTACTGCAATTCTTACTCAACCGGCGCAACATCGTACTAAATCCAAAGATTTAGTCCCAACCGTAATACCTGATTTCATTTTACTTATACAAATTTCGAACTACTCTTGAATACTTTTATTAACGTAATCAAATCTTAAAAAAACTAAAATGCTTACCTTTGCAGTTTGGGTTTTGTTATAAGCGTTTGAGATTAAAGCCCATAGTATTGTTCTTAATTTAACCATTATTCTTGGTTAAACTCCCTTCTACTATAACATAAATATTATATTCTAATTCCTTAATCGATATTAATACCACTATCATCCATACATTTAATTATCCTTTTACTTAATTAATTTCTTGGACACTTAGCCTTAATCCTAACATTCATTTTCCAAACCCATTAATTTACATAATTTGATTTCTATGTTTTATACCAGCACGAGTACTGTGGATTAGTAATTAGTATATTAGGTAGTTTTATTCCATATACAGTCGCTATGGGTTAGAATTTGTAAAGAGCCTATAATTTATATTATACAATCAAATTTATGGTTACATCGCAACCCATTTACTAATGGAAATCAAATTAATTTATTAAAATTAATTAGCATCAAGAATCGGATTTTACTTAATATTTTTATTTTTTGTGATTTCCCATCAGTTAGTTTCCCTTTTTTCTAATTTGGGGTCCAATGCCCACATACTAAATCAGTTTTCTTCCCTAAATGTTCTGCATAATCAGGCCCCCTGGCGTAGTTTTCCTACTACTAGATATTGGTCAGTATACTCTCTTTAATTAATTTTTTAATATAATTTCCAGGAATTTCTTGCAGTCCCAGATTCCCTTATATGGTTTTTCTACTTAAATACTGACCAGAACACTTAATTTAGATTTTCATTTAGCCCCAAGATTTCTAAGCCATTCCCAGAGCTCCTTAAATTAGTTTTCCCCAGCACCTATATATATGTTCATCAGTGCGCCTATACACTAATCATTTTCTTATTTTTTTTTCCACCTATTTTAGGATAGTCACCAAAACCCAGGTAATCTTCTCTCTTCTAATCTCCTGCCCTTTATTTGGTTTAAATATCCATCAAGATTTTACTTCCCTATTCTAATAATTTTCCTAAAATCTTATGCTGCTGATATGCCTCCCTTACAGACCCGGTTTGGGTGTCTAAACCTATTTCTGACGCTGTGTAAACATATTTAGTTCGAACAGAATGTATCAACTCAATTCCTACCAAAATCCTGAAGCTAACGCACCATTTCTTTGAGGAGGTTTGGATCCCCGTCAATAATTCCCTTCCCTGGATTAAACAACTCCCTAGAATGTACCGGAGACACTGACACATTCAACCATAAACTGATTTTACTCAAAAAATTCATACATGGGCTAAGGCAGAAGATATTCAACTCATTTTCTATACACTTCTGGGTTTTAAGGTCAAGTCTGTTCAAGACATTGTCTCTAAATATACCAATAACAAATATAGGTTAAGAGAGTAAATAAAACTTACCGGAATTTCAAACAGAAAAGAAGTTCACTCAGATCAAAGGGCGTCGTGCTGCGCATCGCGAGCGGAACCCACTGCGCACGCCAGGCCTTCACGTCTCCTTCTTGTCCTCTTTCTTGTTGTTCTTCTTTTTCTCTCTCCTTGCGACATTCTCCTCTCTCTCTCTATCACCTCCTCTTCTGTCACATCTCCTTCCCTCTCTCTTTTCCCTTCGTGTGGCCGCCGTGCCGTGCAGTACCGCACGACTCTTCTCTCTCGACTGTCGATGCCGCTTGGCCTCCACTCTTTCTTCCTTCTGGTTACTGCTTAGTCTTCGCTTCTTATTTACTTCTCTCTTCTCTCTTTTTTTTCTCTTTCTTTCTTTCTTTATTTTTCTATTATTTAATTATATATGTATATATATAAATGTATTTTTGCCACCCATCTCCTTCTGAGGCGTACACAACTCCGGGCTCTTCGGTTTTTTCATTTTCATCTCAATTATCTATGTATACAAATATGTATTTTATTTATATATATACATATATTATTTATTTTAATTATCAGTATATATTTTTTCTATTTATATATATACATATATTATTATTTTATTATCACTAATAGTTGGGTATTACAATCTCTCCCTTAAGAAATTTGGTCCTCCAAATTTCATTGACTAGGGACCCAAAGATTATCATTAAAATTTTGCATACAATGAAGATAATTATGATTTATATTATTCAAGAAAATCACTTAGATTGTAACATTTCCTTTTTGAATATACAGATTCGAAGATATAATAGGTTCGATTGGGCTCAGTCAGGTTATACTGGTAACCTCTATGTTTTGATTTCAAATTTTCTTCTTTGTTTTGGTTAGATTTAGGAAGTACTACTGCAAAATACAATTGACTTGAGAAAATTAAATTATTTTCTCACTTGGGAAGCATGCTCTCCAAGGATTTCTCTTAGCATTTGCTGAGCAAAATAATAAATACTAATTATTTATCAAGGTTGGTTGGCTTCTGAACGAAATTTGACTATCTTTATCACCAAAACTTATCACAATTATTTTATGAGAAAGGGATTCCAGGATATTAGGAACTAAAATAGAAGCCTAGGTTTTCACACAGGAGAGTGGTTCAAGTGGACAGTTCTATACACAGTTTCTGGTGGTGCTCTCATTTCCCCATAATCCTAAACAATAACTTAGATGGATATCTTAAATTTTCTAAAATCATAGATGTTCTTAGTCTCATGTACAAAAGATGTTTGTGGACCTTAATGCTTTGATACCAACTATGATGTCTCGTTCCCATCTTCCTGAGAACAGTCGCCAACCAATCGATCCAAAACATGCAGTCAAAAAATTTCATTCATATACAGGTAAGTAGTAAAATAAATATCTTTTTTTATTTAAATTCTAAATATAAAATTCTATTACATAAGACAGTTAAGCCACACAAATTTAAATACATAAATTTATAATAGCTCATATCGAATAACTTAAATCCAAAGCTAGGAAACTCTTCTCACACTATTACTCATTGCTGACCCTATCAGGGTTCCCTAACCAGAAAAGACAATATAGATTGGGGTGAGTTCCAAACAACTTGTAAGAAATTCAGTACTAGTAGGCCATAATAATGTTTTAAAACCTTTTTAAGGCATTTCAGTGAACACTCCTTACAAAATGTAATGTGATCTTTTGTGAAAACTATTTTACTTAATAAGCAATAGCAATCAATTAATCCATCAATCCATCAATCAATCTCTATCCTATAATCCCTACTCTATAATCGATACCATATAATCCCCAATGCCTACCTGTTTTCGTCTTCTAATCTCCAAACTCCCATGCAAACACATATCATCTATCACATGCAAGCTCTACACACGCACCTAAACTAACACTGACACAATGACTCTGACTCATGACTGACTATGACAGTTCTTCTTTATAAGTCTTTTATGTCCATTTATATCTTCAATTAAGTTCATGTTGTCAAACCCATGCACATGGTCGTTCACATATATTTCCAAGGAGGCAATCTGAATATTGACCAAAGCCACGAGTAGGGATGTCAATCAAATAATAATGAATGCAATTACTTAATTTTTTCTATTGCCATACATGAATTTAATGGTTCAGTTCTCTATCCCAAAAACACTGAACACCAATTCCAAACTAGAATCAAAATACCAGCACTCGCACTCTAATCAAGTCTTAAAACAATCAATATAATAAAATTAGACCCTCTAAGGAAATTAAACGAATCGGATTTTACCAGTCTACTTGGTGGATTTAAGTTTTATTAGACAATTGACTCGTCTTCTTTTTTTAGTCACAACCCTTAAGCTATCCTATACATAATTAGCCTAACTCTAATTTATTTTCCCCCATTTCCCTTCATTTGCTCTTTCCACCCTCACTTGTTTTTCCCATATCAAAACCTAACCCTTTTCCATTTTCCATTTCAATTCATGCATTCCATTATAATTCATTTTAACCTTTAGCAATATAACCCTTTCAATTAAATCAATTAAACAATAAAATTTTAGATACATAAAGTAAATAGAATTAACAAACATATGTTTTCAATTATTATCTTTTTAGCTTATCTATTTCCTATTCTAATTTCCTATTTTAGTTTCCTAATTTTATATGTCTATCTACTTAATTACATTCTTATTTTCTCTTATTTATTTCCCTAATTTTATTGGTTTCTATTTACTTTTTATTTTTAGGATTATTTACGAAATTGTTTACTTAATTAATTATCTACAATTTGTTATTTATATAATGAACTAATTCCTAATTTATTATTTATAATTTACATCATTTTATTCTCAAACCTCCATATTATTACCTATTTATTTTATAACTTCCTTTTATAATGATCTAACCTCACTCTATAACCTACACATAGCAATGGGAATCTAGTAATACAAAACACACAAGAAAACATCAATTTATTTTACCTAAAATCTCATGAACACACACACACCTACGTTAAATCAAAATCACTCTATTTTCAGTTTTCATTCAAATTACACATTCTAAATGCATATAGAAAACTCATTAAAAGTGATCAAGGGAGTACGACAATTCTTACCTCAACCTTGGTGCGGCATCGTACTGAATCTGAAGATCTAGTCTCAATTGTAATACTTAATTCTATTCTATCTATACAAATTTAAGACTAATCGTTAATACCTATTACCTGGATCAAAACTTAGGAAAACTAAAATGTTTACCTTTGCAGTTTGAGTTTTGTTATAAGCCTTCTGTGCTAAAGCCCATGGTATTGTTCTTAATTTAACCCATTAATCCTAGTCAAACTCTCTTTTATTATTACGTAAATATTCTATTCTAACTCCTTAATTGTTATTTCTTAATATATTTCTATCATTTTTATTTCGATGTATTACCTTTGTTATTTATTTATTATTAATACTACTATCATCCATACATTTTGTAATGACCCAAAAACTTTATATATATATATATATGGATGCTTTATGTCGATGAAATGAATGCATAAAAATTATTTAAATAAATTTAAAGTTATGGAAATTTAAAAAAAAATTAAGAAAAGGGACCACAGGGACTTAAATTGAAAAATTGCCAAGAAAATTAAAGCTCTTAAATCAACAACCACGATTTATTTCTTAAATTTTGACGGTTCGAATTTCATTAGGAAGACTATAAATATAACTAGTTTTTAAAATTTAGTAATAAAATCCTTAGAGACTTAGGAGTCGTCGGTCAAGGAAGGAAGAAGAGGGAGAGTAATCATGCAAGCTCACTTTGGTAATGTATTGTCGTTGATCCAAAGGCAAATTCTTCGCCTTAGATGGCTTTTGTCCATTTGAACCTAATACTCGAGGGCACTTCGGTTTCCTACACTGAATGCTAAGGTGATGTAAAGTTTGTCAACTCATGTTGTGCTGTTAACCGATAAAAGTTACCACACTAGGACCATCGTCCATCCTAAATCCAAAGAAAAGTAAGATTAGTTTATACTCTAAATCCGTAACTTTAAGTTACTATAGCTGATTTAGACTCATTGCTTATTACAAGATTATAATATTTATTGATTTTCGCAAATATTATTGATGGATTATTGGTGAATGAGCAAAGTGTGAAATGGTTAAGGGTTTGTGAAGAAGTTTTCTGAGATTATTTGAGATGCGAATAGGGTTTCCAAAGGTTGAAGAAGATGGAAAGAGGTTCTGGTGTGGGTCCGGTTGTTGTACCCAAGAGGCCTAGGCTGTAGTTTTCCTTTTCCCGAGCTTGAGCCATGAGGATTTCTAGGTTGGGCTTAATTAATTAATTAGTGGTAGAAAATGAAATAAAAAGGTAAAAAAAAGGTTTGTAATTTAGAAAGCAAGTCAGGTAGAATAACCTTCAAATGGAATGGGTTTAGTATGGGATTCAAAATTTTAGTGGATTGGGTTTAAAGGGTAAAAAAAAAGAAACAAAATAAAATAAAATAATAAAGAGGAGAAGGGAGGTTTAGGTAGAAGGGTTTGAACCTGTAACATTAAAGAGGATTCAGTAATGGACTGGACTAAAATAAAATGAAATAATAAAAAAGGACAGTAAGGCTTAGGTAGGATGAGTTGAGCCCATAGCTTAAAGAAGATGCAGTAGTGGATTGGGCTAAGTTTGAGAAAAAAAAAATTATAAATAACCTAAAGAAGGAAGGAACCAAAATCTGGTGGGCCAAGCTCATAGGAAAAGAACAAGAACAATTAAAATTTCATTAAGCCCAGCCCGTATGAATGGGTTAAGGGAGAAGGACAAAATTTAGTTTGAGGGGTTACATTAATTCAAAATAAATTGAGATTGGAAATAATTAGTAATATTGAGAAATCAATAAAATGGGTTGGCCTCAAGCCCAGAAGCAAATGAAGAAAATTTGGATTTAAGAATTATATGGGCTAATTAATAGGGTAAACTATATTATGGGTAGTGTAAAGTAACGAACTAGGAAACCATAATGATTAGGATGGGTTAGAGATCTATAATATTGGTCCAGGAAATTTTATTACAAGAAGAAAAAAGAGAAAGGTAAATTGTATAAAAGGTATTATTATCAATGAATATAATACCTTAAATAAATATTAGATATATAATTTGGTTTAGTAATTAATGTAGTGAATAAGCTATTTATGAAATTGTAGAGGAATTGCGATTGATCGAATTATGATAATAATGTGTACAATGAAAAAAAAAATATACACGTACATATATATATTTTTATATAGAAATCACTAGTGACTATAAATTAGCAGAGAATTTTAATTAATTTATTATATGAATAATTTAGAGTTTAAAGGTTGTGATCCATATTTTAAAATCTGAATTAAATTAAGATATTTTAGAAGTTATTAAGTCTTAGAATGAGGATGAATTTAGTAGAAATGTCAAGGTATTATATAAAGCAAAGTATAATGGAGAATAAATAGAATTAGTAGTAAGAATCTTCTTTATCATTGGGATGTGAGTATATATGTCATCCACGACGGGTTAGAAATGATTATGAACTCTATCTCATGGACCATTTGTTACTTTGTAACTATGACTGTAACTATAACTTGTGTCCCTAGGAAACGATGTGAATTGTAATTATAACTGTGGTTTTGAATGTGATTATGATTATAACTATGATGTAATTATGACATATGGATGTATAGCTATGACTAAGTTTATTTTGATAGTGTGAGTATCATTTCTTTCCGTGATTGTGACTAAGTGTTATTATATGAAACAACATAGTTTATGCATGTGTGTTGGTTGTGTATGGTATAATGATGATAATTTATTGTTATGTGAATATGTATTTTAAGAAAATATACTCTATATGTGATTATGTACTATCAATATAATTATGACGTTATGCTATTGAGATTGAAAAAGTATTGATTATCCTTTGATTGAAATGAGGTACATGAGATTTGTAAGACCGACGTCGTTGTAGTAGGGTGTGGAAATCAGATAGTTGTAAAAGGTGTGGTAAGTTTTAGGTTAAAGTAATTGTTTAAATTAATATATTATATTCGATATTTGGATTTGAGTCTTAAATTATTCTTACTGAGTAAGTGGTGGTTCACCCATTTTTATAATTTTAAAATAGGGAATGCAGGACCAAGTCAAAGGACCGTCAGAATAGAAAGATCTTGCTTAAAAGGAACGAAGGAAAGAGAGACACTTGTTTTTTTGAATTTGATCTCTCATACTTTAATGCATCATCTGACCTTTTAAATTTTAAGTATATTAAGAAAAAGTTTTAAATATTTTACAGTACATTATAATTAAAACATGTTGGAATTAGACGTGAGAATGACAATCCTCATAAAATATATGAATGTTGTTACTTACTTTGATGTAGGTGAATGAAATGTAATAGCTGTATTTACTTGTGAAATTTGGATTATTACACATTTAATTAACCCTTTACTTAATAATATTTTCCTTTAATTAACTAACTAATTTCTTGGACACTTAGCCTTAATCCTAACATTCATTTTCCCAACCCATTAATTTATGTAATTTGATTTCTACGTTTTATACCAGCACGATAGCAAGTCCCGTGGATACTTCACATGTTGTGACATTAATTGGTAATTAATACATTAAGTAATTTGATTCCATATGCAGTTGTTATGGGTTGGAATTTGTAAAGAGCCTATAATTTTTATTATACAATCAAATTTATGGTTGCATCGCAACCCATTTACTAATGTAAATCAAATTAATTTATTAAAATTATTTGGTATTAGGAATCAGACTTTACTTAATATTTTTATTTTCTGTTACTTCCCTCAGTTTTCTTTTTTTCTAATTTGGGTCCAATGCCCACATACTAAATCAGTATTCTTCCCTAAATTTTCTGTTATACTGTTCCTAAAATTTTTTGCATAATCCGGCCTCTTTGTGTAGTTTTCCTACGACTAGATACTGGTCAGTATACTCTCTTTAATTAATTTTTTATATATAATTTCCAGGAATTTCTTGCAGTCCCAGATTCCCTTATATTGTTTTTCTACCTAAATACTGACCAGAACACTTCGTTTATATTTTCATTTAGTTCCAAGATTTCTAAGCCGTTCCTAGAGCTCTTTAAATCAGATTTCCCCGGCACCTATATATATATATATATATATATATATATATATATATATATATATATATATATATATACTGATCAGTGCAACTATACACTGATGTTTTTTTAATTTTGTTCTGACTATTTTAGGATAGTCACCAGAACCCAGATAATCTTCAATCTTCTAATCTCTTGCCCTTTATTTGGTTTAAATATCCATCCAGATTTTACTGGGTTCCTAGAGCTCTTTAAATCAGATTTCCCCGGGACCTATATATATATATATCCTGATCAGTGCACCTATACAATGATCGTTTTTTTAATTTTGTTCTGCCTACTTTAGGAAAGTCACCAGAACCCAAATAATCTTCTCTCTTCTAATCTCTTGCCCTTTATTTGGTTTAAATACCGATCCAGATTTTACTTCCCTGTTCTAATAATTTTCCTAAAATCTTCTGCTACTCAAATGTCTCCTTTACATACCTGGTTTGGGTGTCTAAACCTATTTTTGACACTGTGTTAACATATTTAGTTCGAACAAAAGGTATCGACTCAATTCCTACCAAAATCCTGAAGCTAACGCACCATTTATTTGAGGAGTTTCGGCTACCCGTCACTAATTTCCTTCCTGGATTAAACAACTCCCTAGAATGTACCAGAGACACTGACACATTCAACCACAAATTGATTTTACTCAAAATATTCATACATGGGCTAAGACATAAGATATTCAACTCATGTTCTACACACTTCTGGGTTCTAAGGTAAAGTCTGTTTAAGAAATTGTCTCCAAATGTGCTAATCACAGATATGGGTTAAGAGAGTAAATAAAACTTACTGAAATTTCAAGCAGAAAAGACGTTCGCTCATATTATAGGGCGTTGCGTCGTGCATCAGGAGTGAAACCCGCCGTGCAATCTTTTCACTCATATTAGAGGTCATCGTTGTTGGAGATAGGAAGAAGAGGTTAGAGAGACTAATGAGAAGATTCAATATTTTCTATTGTGATTCTTGCAAAAAAGCTTTAAGTACATACCTATTTATATGCACTATTACAATTAGTAGAACTCATTATAACCACCAATAAATATAATAAATTTAATTTATGACTCACAACTATTACCAAACAAAAAAATATTTAGAAATTCTAATTTATGAAGTTCAACAACTAATAAATTAATAAATTATATTCTAATTTGTAAATTAATTTTTAACACTCTCCTTAAATTGCAAATCTCTATTTCGATCTAAGATTAGCACGTAGCTTTTGAAAGACTTCAAACTTGAGCGGTTTGGTGAAAATATCCGCCACTTGATCTTCAGTCTTTACGTGCTTGAGCTTCACTTCCTTTTTAGTAATGCAATCTCCAATAAAATGATATCTCGTGTCTATGTGTATGCTTCGTTCATGGAATACTGGATTTTTGGCTAGTGCTTGTACAGACTTATTGTCAATAAAAGTTTTAATAGCTTCGTCCTGTGTTAAATGAAATTCTTTCAATAATCTTTTAAGTCATATGGTATGACAAGTATAAGAGGTTGCTGCCACATATTCAGACTCACAAGTT